>NW_028327182.1:97919847-98223445 GCF_987537825.1 Furipterus horrens
TGTCACGTCGCCAGCAGACCAAAAATAACACCGCCGGCATCCGTGCCAGCCACCAAGAGGACGGGGCTGTCCCTGGTCCCAGCCATGCCTGCCCAGGCCCGGCAGGGAGGACGCAGGCCCCCTCGGGTGCTCCCGGAGGAAGCCGGAGGCTCCTGAGCGTGGACGCAATCCAAGCCCGACGTAAAGCGAGCACCCGCGTTTCTGCACGGGGACACGGCGGCCTGCCCCGGGGAGTCCCCGGCACAGCCACTCGGGTGCGTGGGAGGCATCGCTGTGTGTCTGCTGCTATACCCACCGTCGGGACGCCTTGTGGGAGCCACACGGTCACATCCTGCCTGGTGGAACCGCTCAGGAGAAGGGCCACATGTCTCACACACAAATAGGGCCACACGGTGCCAAGTCAAGTTACTCTTTGTCTTTTTGATCATGAACCAAAATGACGACTGTTCCGTAGAGAATAACCTGGATCCAGGGAGATGGTGTCACGCACTTACAATTCCTCCTTCATTCATATGCGTCACACGCCTCACGTTACTCTTGTAAACGCGCTGACGTCGATAGGACGTGCACTCGTTATTTCACGCGAGGAACCGCAGCGAAGGGACCTGTTTGTGCTCAAAGACTGGAGGTGCTGGTGCCAACATTCGCAGCCATTGCCGCCCTGAGAAAACTGAGAAACAAAAGATATGCTGAGTCCAAAATTAAGTGACCCCCCTCCAATCTATGGAGATGGTTATGACTTTCCTTTTTCTCTCTCCCAAGCTAACCATGGTCAGTTCATGCTGCACAACCATCATTCTGGGCGACAAAAGGCCACACCCCCCTCTGAATAAAGTGCGCTGTGTTGGTAACTGTCTCGTGTTAAAACACGTGTGAGACACGGCCTGAAGCTACCGCTGAGATAACGTCCGACGTGGCCTTCAGCTCCCAGCACCCACTGCGCAAAGGTCCGGACCCGGTAAATCCGGTGCATCCTCCTTCCTGCTATTAAACAAAAACTGCCCTTCAAGGGACCTAACGATCTTTTTAAAGTATTTGCTCCTCGAGACGTTTTTAAAAAGACAGAAATCTGCACGCTCTGTGTCAGAGAGGTTCTCTCAGAACAAAGTCTCCATTGAGAAATCGGAAATAAAAGGCAAATTGGTCTGAACCAGCCTAACGTACGGGTTATGTTAAATTCATTTTTTCTTGTTAAATTTTTTATTATTATTATATTACAATTGCCCCACTTTTCCCACTTTGCCCTCGTCCATCCACCCCCCCCGACTCCCACAGTCAGTCCCCCAACTGTCTTCCATGTCATGGGTCATTCATACGTGTTCTTAGTCTAGGCCCGCCCCCTTTGCCCCACACTTGCCCCTCCCCCTCCCCCCTGGTTGCCATGAGTCTCTTCCACGTGTCCTTGCCTCTCCTTCCATTTGGTGCCTGAGTTTACTTTGTTCATTGGAGCCCCTCATAGGCGCCGTCATAGGGACTTGTCTCCCGCCGCCGGGCTTGCCACACGAGCGCAGTGCTGCCCAGGCCCAGCCACGCCGTCGCGAACGGCAGACTTGAGACCACAGGTCCGTCTGCGTTCTCGCTCGGACGGAAGCCGCGGCCGGTGTGGTTGCCCGGTGCCTGCGTGGGCGGCAGGCTGCGGGCATCGCGTGGCCTGCATCCGGGCTTCTCGCCGACCGTCGGGGTGTGCTGCGGCCAACGACGCGGTCTGGGTCTCGTGCCCACGCGTGTGCGTGAGCACACATGCTCAGAGCTGCAGGCACAGCATCAGAATGGTAATGCGGGGCGCCGGGAAGCTTGGACATGCTTCCAGCCTGTGTAGAAGGGGTTTTGGGGGACCAGGAACTGCCACATCCAGTTTGATCGTGTTTTGCTTATTTTAATTCGTAGAACCAGGGACCCGCGGCCTCTTCCGCACCCACACATTTTCAGCTGCTGTCCTTCAGAGCGACCTGCGACTGGTCTTTAACCAGTAATCACGGCCCTGACCACGGCCGTATGTCTTCCAATGGAAATCGCCGCTCTTTGGCGTGGCGCTGTTAAACACACAGGTTATTTGTGTAGCTGTGGGTCCGCCTCCACGGGGTGCTGTGGAAATCCGGCTTGGGGAGACAGGCTCCCCGAACGGGTGCTACGGTCATGGGTACAGGGAGCGGTGCTGAGCGGGGAGAGGCCAGCTCACCTTCCGTGAGACCTGCAAGCAGACAGGCCTCCATGGACACCTTCATCCAGGCCCTTCCCGGCCTCGATGACTTAGAAAACTTACTCTAACAGCCTACTGCGTGCTTCCGTCCTTTCAGCACAGACTCCTCTTACCCGAGCTCAGAACCCAAAGCTCAAGGCCAGAATGAGAACGTTTCTGTCTGTATTATAACGAGACAGGCATCGTCCCGGGTCCCCGGCGCTCAGCTCTCCTGCACCAGCAGACGGCACTCGCTGCCCCAGAACCCCGCGCTGTGTGAAGCTGGGAGTCCCGACTTCACGCCCTGGAGTGGATGGAACATGGCGGGGGCAGGAGTGGCCCTTCTTAAGGACAAGGGCACTGTCAGAATTCTAAAACAGTCAGAACGAGGGAAGGTGCCGCGGAATATACCCTCCAAAGAGCTGATGAATGGCAAAGTCATCAGAAACAAAACCACACACAGAAAGAACCCAGTACTTGCATTAATTACGTGACCGTGTGATACTTAGAAACTTGGGTCCGTTCGGTCGTGTGTCCGCGACGTGGCACTGAGCTCTGCCGGCTGAGGCTGCTTTTGTCTCCCGGGCGGAACTGAAGTTCTCTGACCCCCGGGGGGGCTGTGGCCATTGTCATGGGTGCGGGAGGGGCCACACACGGGGAAAGGACACCAGGCTGCGCCCTTCACAGCCATGATTTGTCAACCTCCCTAATAATCATAATTCTCGGTCTGGGCGTTCTCCTTACTTCCAACACAAAACTTCTGCAGTGCTGAGAATTGACGTAGTGAACTGGAAGCCAGGAGCTGGCGCGTGTCCGATCCCAGCCTCCTGGGCAGAGCTTCCAAGGTGTGTGCATGTCCCTGCCCAGCAGAGGATGGTGACCGTACCTGAAGGCAGCCACTAAAGACGAAACAAAACACAACGAAACGTTTCCCAGAATATGTTTTGTGGCTTCGCAAATGCGACTGTGATCTGGAGACTTCTTTTTGATAAGAATGCCAGTTTTAATGTTTTGAAGGCTCCAATTTTCACAGAGACTTTCAAATGGCAGATACACGGGTGCCAGGTTCCTTCCCAGCTGAAATATCAGGCTAGTCAAGGACTTAGTGAATGAGAAATTGAGTAACGACTCTGCCAGGATTTGTTGTGGAAAGAGGGCGAAATGTCACAGCAAGAGGTACACAGACCAGGTGACTTAAAGGTCCTTAAGCTCCCAGTCCCAGCCGGGACGGAAGACCCCTCCCAGCAGCAGCGAGACGGTCCGTCGGCATGAACCCCGATGCGCTCATGCGAGGCCCCTGTAGCCTTTCCTGCTGGGACGGCTCCCCGTCCTGCAGGGGGGCCGCCTCCATCTGACCTCCGTGCACCTGGTGTCTGTCCCTGGAGAGCCACCGGCTGCCAACACGGGGCCAGATGTGGCGTCAGGAGCACAGAACATCCCAACCCCTCGCTTGATGGATGCTGATGCTTATACCAGCTCTTCGCTAGTTCTGGAAAGACGCCAGATAACAAATGACTAACAGTCTGTGTGCGACCCAGCCCGAGGCTGGGAACGTTCCCAGAGCCGTCAGAGACTTTTCAGTAGCTGCAGGACGAGCCTGTCTTCCCACTGCGCGGTGCTCTGAAGAGGAGCCATAAGACAGTGGCGAGTTATGATATTAATGCCAGTAGAATACGGAAATGAAGCTTTTTTATTAGGAAAAAAGTATTCTGACATTATTTTGTGATTATAAATAGTGTATGATTACATGTAATTTCTAGATACATGTGACCGTTAAAGGTTTTTCCATTCATCTATATATTGTATGTTCTAAAACAGTTGCATTTGTATATTTGGGTTGAGTTCTTAATTTGAAAATAGGCTAATATATGTTTCTTCACTTTATAGTGACACAGTTCTTAGCATAATTTTAGGATGAGTGATCTGTTTTGTTTCTGGATTATTACAAAAACATTTGTCTTAGACAAAGAGTGACTTTGCACAGGTTTACACAGAAGGTCAGTGAAAATCCTGAAACACGACCCAAATACCCTAATTTTTAGTCCAGTGAGATTTCCTTTTCACCGATGTCCCTGGTGTCTGCTTGTATTTAAT
Source organism: Furipterus horrens (assembly GCF_987537825.1). Lineage (NCBI taxonomy): Eukaryota > Metazoa > Chordata > Mammalia > Chiroptera > Furipteridae > Furipterus > Furipterus horrens. The sequence continues at coordinate 97,924,121 of NW_028327182.1, forward strand.
GAAATTGTTTTTGTTTTTATTTAACATGATATATTTTTAGATTTTTTTCTTTTATGGGCAAATAATCTGTAGTAGATTATACCGAGAATACAATAATTTAGCGCTGAAGTCATTCATGCTCCATTTTTATGACAATTTGAATTCTCAATGGAGAGTAAACACGACATGAATGCTGTTCTAACTCAGCACTAAATTGTTTTTAAATTCAGTGTTTATTGTTATTGGAGAAGCCAAATTTCAAATATTTAATGCAGATGGAGGTAAAGGCAGAAATGAGTGACGGGCGACGATGGCCCAGCGGTTCCCGACTCCGTTCTGCGCAGCCGTGGCCAAAGGCGTGATGGTACGTTCCTTAGTTTTAAACGTCCAGAGGTAACCATGCCCGAGTGCAGTTTCTGCTCCACACACAGGCCCCTCGTGCTGACGTCCAGGGGCACGGGTCGGTGTCCTGCGAACAACGTGGCGGGTGTCCCTCTGAGATCAGTGTGGGGAAGGACGCAGAGAGGAGGTGAGAAACAGAGTCTGCAGAAGACCGTCAGCCTGACGGCGGCAGAGACAGGAGAGGCCACGCCTGTACCTGGAGTGGGAACTGCTGTCCAGCACAGCGAAGGGGACCCTGCCCTAGAGACGCCTCCCTTCCCGTGTCCCTGAGCGGCGAGGCAACGTTCCGCACTGTCACAGGGCACGGCGGCTGCGTAAGAAGGACATAGCAGCGGGCGTAGCGGAGGGCGCCCCAGCCCCAGCCCAGGAGAAGCCCCGGGGACGCGGCAGAGCCTCGGAATGCGCTGAAGGCCACTGGAAAGCAGGTCCGTCTGCTGAGCCAGCAGGGAGGCTAATGGGTCTCCCCTGAGGCCGGCACACGCAGAACTGGGCTCTGGCTGGTCTCCAAAGCAGAGAGAAGCAGTGGCCTCCGGCCAAATGCCCACGGGAACACAGAGGGACCGGAGACGGTGCTGATCACACGGGATTTCCCCTCCTCGGGGCCGTGAGCAGCTTCCCCGCAGCTAGCAGGGAGCATCAAAGGACAGTGGCTGGACAAGAGCCCACGGCCCCAAGGCAGGACGTTCTGACTGAAGGAGGGTCCGAGGTCCTTCTCAGCCACCACCAGACCTGCCCACAGAAATAGGAGAGACTCTCCCCAGCTGGACGAGAGGGGTCCCCTGCAAGTGACTGAGCAGGACCACGATTTTTTCTTACTGGCTGCGGGGCGCAAGGAGACGGCCGTAGCACATAGTGGCCGACAAAGTAACTGCCGTCTCTTTAAATCGAGGTTCAGGAGGGTAAATGTTTTACCGACACCATTGTGCGCGGCAGGTTCTTTTAAAAATAATTCAGTTGTTCTTTAGTATTGAAAGAAAGTAGAATTATGATTTCTTTTTGGAGCCTTTTTTCATTAATGCACAATCCATCCATGTAGACTTAATAGTTCTTTCAATTAATTAGCTCCCAAGTCCCAGTGCCTACGACGTCTTTGGAGACCTTCCCTTCAGTGTCTCTGGAGGAGGCTGAGACGTTTGCTCCCGTAGAAACAACGGCCTGCCTTCTTCCTTGGTCGGCGAGTTCAGCGAGAACAGCCGACCCGTTTTGTGGCTTTGTTACCCAGCGGACCGGTCACATGTTCTGCGCTGCGCCCTGAGATACGGTCAGCACGTCACCGTTTCCTGAGGAGGCGTGAAATGGCAAGGGGCGTGGCGTGACCCGTGGCGGCCTCGTCTGCCGTGTCTGGATGGAGACCGGCACGTTTCTGTGATTTCCGCAAGGCTGCGGAATCTTAGGGAAATGCGCCGCGCAGAGGCCCCTGGGCGTACGGAGCTCGTTCTCGCTCCGAGGCAGCTGATGTCGTTTGGGAGAACGGGCTGGGGGTGCTTCTGAGCGGCCCTGGAGGCCCACGTCCTCAGTGGATTCTCTGTGTGTTGATGTCTCGCCACCGTTGTTATGCTCAAACCCTGGCCTTCATCAACTCTGTCAGCCGGGGAAGCTGGTGGAAATAGTGTCCTCTTGCTGTTTGGACAAGGACCAGGTCAAACCCAAGGCTAGCCGGCCTCCCGGATGGGCTACACGTGCTCAGATCTATTACCACAACATCATCACATGTGGGATATTTACAAAGTGGCGTTTCTGGTTCTGTGTATTTTCCTCTATGAACCAATGGTTTTATAACCATCAGTGGGTTTAAACTTCCACGTTTTGGCCTTTGCATTTCAGAAAAAGCTTCATTTGATTTTTCCATTGCCCTGTGTGCTTCATCTTCCACGTCCAATAAATCCCTAATTAACAGCTGCTTTTATTTTTTTCTCACCTCCTATGGCATTCATAGCAAAATCCATTCTGATTTGCTTGGAAGCAGTTTCTGCAAATTCTCGTGTTTGAGTTTACTAGTGACATGTGACTAATAATACTAACAATTTTCTCTCTGGCTGTTCCCTTTATGTGGGGAAATATTGGGGGAACAATGTAATACTATTCAATGAAGTTATAAATATACAAATAATTAAAATATTATAAAATTTTAGTACATCAAAAATTTTAAATTAAGTCAGAAGGTAATATAAAACATTATATAAAAAGAATAAATGACAGTCTAATAAATTTGATTTGCATTTATTATATATGCGTATACTATATTATATTGGTACGTATGTATATATAATGTAAAGAACTACAAGTCAGTAAGAAAATAGAAAGACTCCAATATAAAAATAAAGAACAAGACATGGAACAGGAAGCCTGGCTGATAAAATATAGAATTAAACTCTCCCGACTCAAGAAATGTAGATTTTAAAGGGGAGGGGAAATATAGTTGATACCATTGTGATAGCGACATTGTAACATATATAAATAATGTTATATTTTATACCGGAAGCTCATTAATAGTGTAGGCCGACTGTACTTAAAGAAGCAGCGCGACAACATTGAGTTAACGTCAGACTGACCGACGTTAACATCTGAACGGACGGAGCCCCAATGTTTTGGGGACGAGCGGAGCGGGAAGGCCCCGACCGCCGATGCAGGCGTGAGTCCGGACGGCAGCACAAACCGGCGGGCGCCCTCCGGGAGGGCCAGCCGTGCCCTGCAGAACCGCACCGCTGTCCCTCCGGCGTCAGGCGTGGGGAGGCCACTCACTCCAGACCTGCCCGTGACGGCAGAAGCCTGGGAGCGACCCGCATGTCCGTCACAGGCCGTCGGTGTATAAATCCTATAACACGCATGTGCACATTGTACTCGGAGCAGTTACAGCGTGTGGTTACATAGCTTTCCGTTTGAGTAGATTTCTAAAAATTAAAAATGGCCGAATATGGGTACTATTATGAATTTTATTAATAAAATCATAAACACGGGATATGGTTTCACCAGGTTAATAACAGAGCTGTAACTGCATCTTTATTGTTTTCGGGGAGGGAGAGGGAAGGCTAGGATTTGCAGAAGGGGTGCGGCCCACTTTGACGAAACTTGAAATATTGGTTTCTTAAAAACTAGTTGAGGTTCTTCGGATAAAACATTAGCACCTTCAGTTTCTTCTTTCGCGTGCACGAGCGATGTAAGGAACTGTGCGTTTTCCTGTTAACTGTCTGCTGTGCAGACGACGCGTTCCTTGTTTTCTCGGCAACCTCTTACTAGGCCTCCTGGGCTCTCAGACCAGGGACCTTGCTGACCGTCATGTTCCAAAGCTTCCTCCAGAAAAGGGGGGGGGGGCTCGGCCCCATGGGGCTGCGGAGGTGAAGTGGGGGTACCAGCGGGCGCGTCCCGCTCCTTGTTTATGGCAGCAGCGCTCCGGCCGCAAGGGCAGGACGCGCTGCGAGAAGAAGCCCTCCCTCCCTCTCTCCCCCAAAGCATAACTGGCCAGCTGAGGATTGCATTTCGTGTCTAAGGTCAAGGAAGCACTTTATAATAAATCAGAGCATTTTAATACTTTTCACCCTGTTCAGACCTTCACTGAGTCATTCCCATGATGTACGATAAGACAGAAAAGCGAAGACAAAAATAGAACCATGTAGCAAGGGGCCTGCTTCTTCTGGGGGGCTTCCCCCCCTGACCCGTCGTGTCCTGTGACAAAGACCGCAGATACGTCCGAGTGTGTGAGCTTAGTGTCAGTCAGAAAGTGCGAGGCCTTTGAACAAACAGCTTGACCGGAAGAGATGGGGACGGGGCACCCTGGCTGTCTTCGGAGTTGTAAACGGTTCTCCTGTCAAAGCCAGGCTGGCGCGCTGCTGGCTGCAGATGCCAAGGGTGGGCCGGGGGACTGAGCGCATGGGACAGCGGCCTCTAAGTCACAGGGGGAGCCCTGTTTCACGGTGCGGGTCAGCGGCGCACACACCGAGGCTGCCACGTGTGGAGAGACATAGACTGGGTCCCCATGACATCCCCTTCTTCTTGTCTCAGGTTCCAGATGTCCAGGTTAGCCGACGAAAGCCACGGTCGCCCCTCGGTAGGCATGTCCCGTGCTTTACCTAACCCTGGCGGACAGGCTTCAGAATAAGGACATTAAAGAGTACGCATTGCCAGGGGTCACCGATAGCTGTAAAGGGGAACACACCACTTTGAAGTCCATATTCAAAATGCTTCTTTTTAACTCTCGTAAGCTTTCGAACGCCCTTTTGGATAAGTTGGTTAAATATGTCCATTTTGGCGGAAATAACACACCGCTGCCTCAAAGGCGCCTCGTGGGGGAATATCTCAGTGGATGTAGGTTTTTTATTTTTCGTCATTGTGAATAGTGTTTCACACCAAATCCTTGAAGAAGCCTACTAGCATCCAGCATGCTGTACAAGCGTGTATTTACAGCTCCTCCTGCGTGTTGTAGAGACACAGTTACGTGGACCGGCTTTTGTAAGCAGTTATCACGTGTGGAGCTGTAGCAGACACGGCTTTCTCAGATGCATCTTGACATTTAGCCTTGAATCTCAAGGCAACTGTTTTAAAGTGCTTGGAATTATTATTTAGCAAAGACCACGGGAACCATATGAACCACCGGATATAGGCTAATATTCCACGTATCGCACGGGTTTTAAAGAGTCGATATCAAACATTAGAGTCACTGAGGTGTGCAGTAACCTACTCGCACAGCTGGGTAGTAAGAATGGAAACCTGGTACTTCAACTTGTTTAGACCAAGGGGACACCGCCCCGGTACCCCCGCTCTCCCGCGCAGCGTTCTGTTAGTCACCTTCCACATGAAGACCTTTCCCTTCAGTCTGTTTTTAAAAGTCTCCAGTTTATCCTAAACCCAGCAAGTGCGTGTCTAATGTTACCCGACCGTTTATTTCGTAACATCCAGCGATGCCGCAGCACCGTCACCGTCTCTCAGACGAAGGCTGCCCCTGTCCCCCCCTCCTGCAAATACTGTCAGGTCCCCACACGTCACTCTTCACAAGACCTTCTATTAGTGATACCGTGTGCCTGGAAGATATTTTTAATATTAATAATACCATCTTTCATTTAGTTGGCCCTTTGCTTAAATTCCAAGAGCCCCGAGGGTTTTCTTCTTCCGTCCTGACTATGTTCTCCCTCACAGAAACCTCTGTGACCTGTCCCTCCTAACTAGCCTCCCCCGCTGCACGGCTCGTCTGAAACACGGACTTCAGAAAGCTGTCAGGTGGGCTTCCTAAAGGCTAAGTCCCTCCCGCGGTCCCGCTGTCTCCGGCTGGATGGGAACTGTGTGTCCCTCCACGTCACGTCTTCCTCCGTCATGAGCCCGCCTGCGCTTCCAGACCTGCCTTCTCGCTCCTCTGCAGCAGGTGGTCGGGGCGTCCATGTTGGAGACAGAGGGACAGGTGGACCTGGTGGCAATGCCAAGAGCGGGGCGCACGTGGTGCTGGGCATTGTGTTAGGGGGGAGGGGAGTCCGTGATAAGGGAATTTAAAATTTATGAGCAGAAGTCAAGATCTCATGGAGGCTGGCGAGTAGCCACCAGAATAGGGTGTCACAGAGAAGACAGGACAGTGGGGGTTTGTGGGTGTCGGCAGTGGGGCCGGGACCAGAGGAGTCACTGTGACCGCAGAAGGCGAGGAGGGGAATGCAAACAGCGAGTTCAAAGTCACGGAGGTGGGGGTCCAACAGGGGAGTCTGGGTTTCAGGAGGGAGGGGGATACATTCCGTGTCGCAGAAACCGACCGAGAACGGGGTGCACTACACTTCCGAGGGCACCGAGCCTTCCCGGGTGGGCAGCTCAGGAATCCCTGAAGCTGAAGACGGCGCTGATGATGTAGGGGTGGCGGGAGCACTGTCCCATCTGAGGTGGACGGGGAAGGTCACTCTGAGGACAGCCCCCACCCACCAAGGCTGCGGGTGTCCGTCCGTCCTACCCGAGCAAAGCTATATCAGGGGCGCGGTTTCCTGCAAGAATCCGTGTTTCCCTTCACAGGGTGGTACCGATCAACAGTTGGATGAGTGTCTGAAATACACGTAGGGAGAGACCTTCCTTGTGAAATTCTGTTCATGTCAGTGCTACTATTTTCAAGTTCCACTTTTGCAAATATTTGGTATTAAAACATTTGACTCTTGGAAAAACAGTGCTTTATCTTTGAGAAGAAAATCGCTTTATCTGCACACGCTGAATTCCTCGTGGGGCACGGTATTTACTAGACTCTTCGTGCAGCAGCATTTCGGTTTCCCTTCGGGATTCTTCTGTGAGCACGGAAATACGGCGCTGGCCCCATCCAGCTCCCGCAGCTGCCGCGTGCTCCTTGCTCAGGGGCCGTCTATTAGGGTCTGAGGGTCGTGAGTGTTTCTGGGGGCAGGACCCTGTGCGCAGTCGCCACAGCCTTTTGGTGTCCTGGGACCACATGACAGAAGACACATTCCTCCAGTTTATATGACATCAGCAACTGCTGTTGAGTTCCTGGCCTCTGGGAGGACTCCCTGAGATTGCGGCATGGCTGTCTTGAACGTCGCTGCCTTGGGGACATTCTGAATCACACGTCCCATGAGTAAGAAGAGGAATCATCTCACTGTAAACTGTTATTCTTCGACGTGCCTACCCTCAGAATTCGCTTTCCCTTGGAAAGGCATATGGACTTGACTGGACTTTGGAGTCTGGACACCGTTTTTCACAGCCGCCATTAACACACCAAGGGCACACTCGGAATTGCATGGCTCTGCTGTCGTCTGGAGCCGGGAGGAGGGATTCAGAACAACAGAACCGTCAGATCGCCAAGTTCAGCCACGTGGACACACACGACAGCAGATGGTAGCACTGATTCATGGTGGAGCAGAACCGTAATAATTATTAGGGTCCAGAGCACCCCCCTGGTGTCCCTGCAGCCGCTGACGTGACACAGGTGCCCAGGGATGCTCCATGCTTTGTAGAAGCCCCGTGGACGCAGCTCGGGTGACCACGTGGATGCAGACTGAACCACTTATTAGTGATGGAACCTTGAACAGCTCATGTGGTCTTCCCGAGCCCTGCGCTCCTTAGAGGAGATGTGAGGGGCTGCCGCGGCTTTGCTGAGGCCCGTCCCGAGGCCGGTGACACTCAGGGGCCTTACTCTACACCCAGGACGTGAGTGGACCTAACGGTGTCAAACGATGAAAAACACAGAATAGTCCATTCAAGTCGATTTTAGTTTACATCAGGCGTGCCGAAAGCTGATGCTGAGACTCATTTTTCTGCACTTAAAACAGTAAGTAGCACAGAACGTCTTTAGGACTCACTGGCTGGCCGCGTGTTCTCACTTCGTGTACCGAGGGATGTTTGTACTGGAAGCTGACTTACTAGGATGCTTGCCGTGCAGTGCAGACGCCGCGCTGTGAGCAGGGAGCGTACGTGGTTCGAGGGTGGAGGTGAGGCGCCCGGACGGTGAGGGATGAGGTCAGACCTGTTATCGGGGCGCGGGTCTCCACTGTGCTCCCTAGATGAAGAACTCAGCACACCCTGACGCTCCCAAGTCCGTAGCCTCGTGTCCTGGGTGATGTTTGTTTTACAGAACCGTGTTTCTATTGGAAGGGACTTGCTCATCGGTCCCAGTGATGCAACAGGATGCCGCCGAACACACGTCTTTTCCTTTCACAGGCGTGTCCTTCCCTTCCTGAAGCTTCTGCTGTGTTCATCACAGTGCTGTTTGGCGGGGAGAGACGAGCAGAGGCTCAGGTCCTGGGGTCGGAAATCCCAAGCCCAGCTCCCCTGCTGCCAGTTTCTGTTGAGGGACGTTGGGGAGGTGACCCTGTCACAGTGTCTTCTCGGGGAAGCATCTGTCCGTACACTTCAGCCTCTTTCCTTTCGCATAGCGGCCCTGAGTTTCACAGGCTACGTGATCTCGCTGCGTCTTTTCACATATGATGTTAACAGTGCTGACCAGTGGTGCATGAAGAGGGTCTCCGCAGTAACATGTCTTTTTTTCCTTTGAAACTGATGGGTATCTAGAGGCAGATACACTTTATCACTATGCACTTGTCCTGTTTGTCTTCAGAGGTTTTCTTAGCATCCAAATTTTTTAACTTTCTTTTTAGATAGAGGGAAAGGGAGGGAAAAAGGCAGAGAAACATCAATTAATTGCCTCTCATATGTGCCCTGACCAGAGACCAAACTGGTCCCAGGCATGTGCCCAGAACAGGGACCTTTTGCTTTGCAGGATGAGAGAGAGAGAGAGGGAGAGAGAGAGAGAGAAAATTTTTCAGGAATTTCTCCAAGTCGTACTATGTATGTTTGAGATCAACTTGTAGGCAAATTAAGCAACCGATTTCTCATGTTTATATTCCACCGTATGTTAATTAAGTGTGCAATACTTAAACTAGCGCTAAGTAATTTATAGCAGTTAAATTGTGTATGGCTTGCAAAGCAGAGATTTTGGAACAAACAATCTATTTACAGATGTTAGCGTGAGCAGAGGAAAATTTTAAAATAAAATCTCACTCATCAATACAGCACCCAGTGACTGTCGGAAGCGGTTAGAATCCCATGGTACCTGGCGTGCTTGTGCTCAGTGGCATATAAGCAGGTGGCCTCCCTAGAGGGGGGCTCCTGCGTTGTGTACCCTCTTCCCATGCAGGGCGAGTCATCGACAGCGCAGTGGGGGTCCCACTTTCCTGGCGCTCAGAGAGAATGAGGGAATGACAGGCAGGTCAGGGTGCCATCACCGCCTGCTCCCATCCCCTCGGGTCAGCGTTCGCCATTATCCGCGTAGTGAGGGCCACCAAGGGCACCTTTCTCCCTAAGTGTTACCCGAAGTAACGCGTGACAATGGGGTTATTTCATTTAGACGCTCGCTGCAATTATAGAAATGCACTAACAGGGGCCAAAATATCCACTCGTGCAGACAGACACTTTTATAAAACTCAGCTTTTAGTAGGGGCCGAACTATACTTCTTTCCTAACGCCTTTCTAGGTTTTCTGGGCAGCCTAAGAGGTAACATAACTCAAGATTCTGTAATAGAAGGAATGTTTAAAATCGTAGCTGAAGCGCTAAGAGGTGGGGGAGGGGTGGGGGCTAAATGGTGAGGGACAGAGACCTGACCTGGGGCGGCGAGCACACAGCGCAGGGGACGGGGATGCGGTGCGGAACCGCGCCCCGAGACCTGAATAATCCTCTTAGCCAGTGGTAGACCCACACATTCAAGGAAAAGACAAAAAAAATCTAAAATACATAAAAGCCTAGTAGAACTACATTTATATATTTAGCTGGCCTTCTCAATAATTTCATTATGCTCCTGGTTTGACAAATAATACAGTGGCAACGCTGGGAACCAACTGGTCTGCCCCGAGGTCCCTGACGCGGCTCTAATTCCTTAACCGGTGTCCTGTCTGCAAGTGGGATCTTCAAGTCCATTTAAAACAGACTCAAGCTGACTCCTTCGTGGGGGCGAGGCAGCTTCCCCTCTCACTTTACACTCGGACCAAATAGACCTGAAGTGGTTTAGATACAATTATGCAAAGAAAAGAGAAGGGACGGAGGCATTACACGCAGAGTGGAGGTGCCCTGTGTGGGCCACCCCCCCGGGGACAGGGTCTGTGGTCTGTACCCTTTCCAGCTCCAGCTCCGAGCAGCCCCTCCCGTTCCCCCAGCCCCACCACCCAGGGGTCCTCCTCTCCTCGCTCCAGCCGCGGGCCCTCCCCAGGGCGGAGAGCTGCTGCGTGTAATTCTGGTCTCCGATGAAGTCTCCTGCTGTTCTCCGGGCGCTTGCGAAAGGCCTGTGGCCAATTCTGTGCATTAAAACCCACTGCTTCTTAAATAAGCCTCTTCTAACATTTCGTAGACTCGCGGTTTGGTAATGCTGAACTCCTTTAGTTTTTCTTTGTTGGGGAAACTCTTTATCTGCCCTTCAATTCTAATTTAAGAAAAAGAAGATCAAAACTATGAACAATAAAATGGCAATAAATACTCACCTATCAACAACTGAGTCTAAAAAAACAGACTAAGCAAGCCAGGAGAACAGAGACAGGATCACGGCTGTGGAGCGCGTTCTGATGGCCGCCGCGTGGGAGGGGGTGGGGACGGTGAGGGGGAGGGGACTAAGAAGCACAGACAGGTGGTCCCAGAGCGGCCTGGGGACGGGACCGTGCAGCGTGGGAGGGGGAGCAGCCGAAAACTCGGCATGGCCCCTGGACCTGAACATCGGCGGGCGACGGCCTGGGGGAGGGGGACGCTGGGTGCGGGGGGCCCCGGGGGAAAGTCGGGACAACCGTCAGAGCACACTCAATGAAGTTAATTAAAAAATAAATCTAAAGTCCACTGTCTCAAACCCCTACGCCTGCAAAGGGAGGGAGAGGGCAGTGCCTCTCTGCCAACATCGGGGAGGGTGGCAGTGAGAGGCGGTGGGATCCGCCGGGCCCAGCGCCCTCCCCCCACGCCCTGCTCCTCCCTGACCTCTAACGGCAGGGGTTCCTCACCCCCTGGGTCACACAGCCCGCGGGGACCTGAGCACAGCCCCAGGCTCTGCAGAGGGTGCAGACCGACCCGCGGGGTGACACCGTCTTCCTCGGTCCGTCTGCGGGCGACCGCGTGTTCTCTGCGTCCGCCGCTCCCCTGAGCAGCCGTCCCACGTACTTGCAGTGGGAGCGCCGGCGCCCGCCCTTCGCTATGTGACACTCGTGGGTGTCCTTGTGGTCTCAGTACCGTCGGGGCTCGCCGGCCCCTCACGCAGGCCTCGGACCCTGTGACGGCACTTCCGGCCGTCGGTGGACACTCTCTTTAAACCTGCTCACCACAGTGAACACACCTGAAACGTCATCACCCCCTTTCTACACACAGCAGGCTATGCGCGCCCACAAACCTCCCTTTGTTTTTCATGGCTCGCCAAGGTCCTCAGGCGGAAGCCCTGGGACACCTGCTCTGTCCCCTGCCCCGCTACCTCCCCCTGTGTCTGGGAGAGACTCCTCTGTTCGCTGCTTTTGTCCCCAGGGAGGCCGTCCTAGACCAGGCTCTCATTCATTAGAGAAGAATCCTCAACAGGCGCCTACTAGTTCTACCTCCGTCCTTGACATTGGTCCAGTGACTTTGTTTTCCACCTAAAACTGCCTTTATCGCCAGGCCCCACTCGGAGAAGTGCAAGGTCAAAGCCGCCTCCCCTTATCTCACTTCCTAGAGCCTCTCCACGCTGCCTCCGTTCCCCTGTGTGACCTCGCACTCCCTAGTGCGAGCCCCGTGGCTCTGGGCCTGCCGGGGCCTGGGCCCGGTGGCAGACAGAGCTCAGCCCCCATTCCCTCCACAGAGGGTTTCCAGGTGACGTTAGTCCAGAGGGCCCTTCCTTGTCTTTCTCCTGACATCCCTCAGTCCCTGGAACTGAACAGTGTCACCAGAGCGTGGTTGTTTCTGATGCTGATCTTTTGGCCAGTACATTGCTTTGCTCGTCCTGCTGTCCCTTCTCACATAGAAAAGACTGTTCATTTATACGTTAGGACAGGGCTGGGGTTGGGGACACCTCTGTCTCGTCTAGCCCTGCAGTCCAGGTCATGGGGGGACCCGAAAGAAGCGGGGGAAGGGGACACCGAACTAGCCAGAGCTCTGTGTCTGTTATGTGTCCCGTGCACGTGATGACTGGCTGTATTATTAATGATGAAATTCAGTTTGGTCACGTCTCGTTCCTGAGAGCGCTTTGGGTTTTTCATCCCAGTATATCGGCTTCTGCCTTCATAGTATTTATCAAGTCTATTCAGAAAAGAAGGCAGCGTCTTTTAAACAAACGTAGAAATCGAAGGTTTCCTTCCTAATGCCTCATTAACAGCTTCCGATTTAAAACACCAGAAAACTCTTTGCGTGCGTATGTACGTGACACATCCTGGAGCAAGTCCAGCTTCCCGGGCGCCTCGCCTACAGCACACCCGTCACAGAGGCAGAGGCCCTGGGAAAACCCTGCGCATAAGACGCGTGCTCTTCCTTGCCTGCAGGGAAAAGACGTGTTTCCTTCCCACTTAGTTGCAGTGCAGTGTTTATTAAAGTTTCATAGCTCTGTAATATGTTTAGAAAAGAAACACTTGCTACGTTTGCGAATCACTCTGTACACAGGAAAGTTAAATAAGATGAAATTAAATGGTAATAGTACTTAATAGACGTGAGCAGGCTGGTACGAGTTCTGGAAGTTTTTATTTTCAGTAAACTTGTTTTTAGAATCATGTTGGATTTAGATGTTACAACAGGGCTGCTGTTGGGGGCCCCTCAGTCCTGTCCAGCCCTGTGCTCTGGCTGGTGGGGGGACCCGAGAGGAGTGGGCTAAGGGGACAGCTGCCCGGCCAGAGCTTCGTCGTGCAGGGAATGGCAGAGATAGCGGAGGTTTCATACGCTCCGTCTTTGTCTTCCCCGTTAACTTCTCACGGCGGCGATCAGTAGCCAACGCTGGTCCTCACCACCCGTCGCCGTCCTTTTCCCTTCCTTTCCTCCAGGGCCGTCTCTCTTCTCCAGGACTCCGTCCCGGGCGCCACGCCACCTTTGGTCCTTGCGCGCCTCTTGGCTGTGACGGCTTCTCAGACTCGCCGTGTTTTGGGGCGGCGGACCGTTCTGAAGGGTACGGACTGGGAGTCCTGTAGTGTCCCTCAGTTAGGGCTGGTCTCATGTGTTTGCTGTGACCTGTTGGGGCCAAAGGTTCCGGGAGGAGAGCGCCTGAGAGGCAGTGCAGACAGCGCGGTGACCTGGCGCAGCCCCGTGGCCGAGCGTGCCCGGCTCCCCTGCCCAGCTTCTCCCTCCGTCCCAAGCCGGGAGTGGGCAATGGTGCCCGGAGGGCGACGTGTCTGCGTGAGTTATCTTCCGTTCTTCTCAAGTGGAAACTTGTTTTTGTCCCAACTTAGTTTTTCCCATCAGTGGAGACTCAAGAGTATTTACTTCACACTCTGTATTAAAGCCCACGGTCACCTTCTTCCCTCTGACTGGTCCGGGCCGAGGCCCTGGGGCGGGGGAGTTGCTCGCTCAGGCCACTGCGTCGCTGACCCGCCCGCCGTTCCTGCGGGTCTGCTGTCCTGGCTGCCATGTCTGTTGCTTGTGGAGACGTCCTCACCTGCGCGCACTGACAATACTCCGGGCTCGTCCTGCGTGTGTCCTGCCCGGCCCTCACACCAGCCACGCACGCACGCACCTTGGAAAATCTGACCGGTGTAGTTCTATTAACTTTAAGGCGTGAGAGAGGAAGTAATCCCGTTGACCAATACGATGCTTTTTTATGAACAGTTAACAATGAAAAATTCAGTCTATGGATAAAAAAAAATACGTTGTTGAAACAAGCTGTGACGTGCCCTTTCTTATAAAAGGAAGTACCTCCTGTCTAAATATGAGGCTTACGTTTGTGGTTTTTCCCCTTCGTGTCTCCTCCAATTTCCTCCACAAAACCCCAAACTTAATTTATTCAACAGAATAAAAATGCATTGAAAACAATGCACCCCAAAAGGCTATCTAACATCCGCCGTGTAAGACGCTAAAGGAAAAAGACTTGCGTGCCAAATAAAGACCACCTTACACATAGTTTTTAAGGGGCGTCTGTTGGATAAAACCTAGAAGGAACACATCAGGGTGGCGATCCCAAGAATAACGGGGACTCACGTGTACGTCTTGACACCTCAGCCTGCGCCTCCAGCACAGAAAGGCAGGGGCCCGGTCAGAAGTGGGGCTCACGCAGGGTTCACTGCGGAGGCCTCCGTCCGCTGTCCTCTCGTGCTCAGAGGAGACAGACAAAACAGAGGAGTGAGCGCAGCCCCCCGGCACCTCCCACCCGGGAGGAAAGGCTAGCAGCGGCCTCAGCGGAGCGTCAGACCCCCCCACGCAAGACTGGTCCTCTTCTTCCTCCCCAGACCGCAGCCAGGCGGAGTTACAGTTTTAAAAAGAAAACCCAAAAAAGAAAGAAGCGCAAGAAAATGATGCACGGTTTTGATTATCTCGGCATTATAACTAGCTGTGCGATTTTCAAGAGCTGCTTGTAATTCTAAATGTATTTGCATATATAGCTTTTCTTTAAGGAAGCCAAATTGAAGTCCAGACTACTTACGGGATAAACCATTAGCAATATTCATTTCTTTTTATTTACAGACAAGGTGCAAAGTATGTATTCTGAACAAAATTCCTGAATTAAAAATTGGATGTGAACATTCTGTACATAAACTCATTTTCTCTTTCTAAAACCACTGAGAAATTTTGAGCTCTTTCTGTAAATTTCCCCATAACCACTGATTACGGAGGAAAACATCCTCATAACTGAAGGAGGATAAATCTAATAAAACATCGTCTGCGTTCCTCTAGAGCAGAGGTGCTTTCGGGCAAAGCGTGGACGTTTTACATCCCCGCGCATGCTTGTGTCAGGGGCCTCTGCTTCCGTTGCCACACCGGGTCATTATTTTATCGAGGGACACTCTCTCATTACTGGCATTGGGGTCCTTGGGGTCCCCCAGACAGAAACCAGGAGGGAGCCCCAGAGAGCCATCCAGGCAGGTTTTATGGAGCCGGAGCCCGAGCCCGTGGGAGGCGGCCCAGAGGCCGGGAGGCGCTCAGAACAGGCCTGCGAGGCCGCTTTGACAGCTGGGGCAGAGCCGCCACGTGGGAAAAGGAGAGCTTGTGGGAAGAGGCACATGGTCAGCATTTGTCACGTTGGGGCTAAGCGACTTCCTTCTCCGGCTGTCGCCTAACTGGGTCTGCTCCTTACCGCTGCCCTAGGAAGGTCTGCTAGTGGTGGTGCCGCGGTCAGCTGCCCACGTGGGCCAGAAGTTGTCATGCTGCAGGGAAGCAGGCAGGGAGAAGGGAGATGACCTCACCTGCATCTGCAGTTCTGAGCGCGGCATGGAGGGCCGGGGACATCCTTGCAGGCAGCTCACCTGGCTTTCCTTCCGGCCCCTGGTCACTGTCCATTCCTGGGCCCAAGTCCCTCTACAGTCTCACTAACACGCTACATTAGTCTCCTGACTTCTGGTGTTTGCATCACTAAAATGTGTTACTTTAGAAAAAATATGAAATACAAATTATATCTTCTTATATTGACTAGGGTGATGTTAGAAGGCACACTGGTCTGGGACCTGCAAAGAACAATGTGACTTTCTTAGGTGAGGGTTCTGGGTATTTGAAGGGATTGAATATGACAAAGAGGTTTAATGTGCTCAATTTGAATAAACTTGTCATTGTGAATCTTTCTCTGCCCCTTTGAGTTGTTAATCTTTGTAAAAGCCTCTCACCAGGCTTATAGCCCAGGGCTTCCTTTCTGAGGACTTGGGAGCCTTCCTTTGAAATGAGACCGTCCAGGGAGATAGAACCGCTTTATCTCAGAACTACCTTTTGATCCAGCAGTTCCACTTTTGAATATTTATCCAAAGGAAATGAAAACAGGGATATTGAAGAGACGCAGGCACCCCCATGTTCACTGCAGCATGATTCACAACAGCCAAGACATGGGAGCAGAGTGAGTGCCCGCCAGCTGATGAGTGGGTACAGAAGTGCTGCGTGTGCCGTGAGTGTTGCTAAGCCATAAAGTGAGTGAAATCTTGCCGTTTCCAGCAGGGCATTGGGCCAAGTGGGAGGAGCCAGGGAAGGACAAATGCTGTGGAGTAGCACTTACACGCGGGATCTAAGAAGGCCAAACTCAGCATCAGAGCGGACTGTGGGCGCCCAGGGCCTGGGGAGTGGAGCACACGGGAGCCGTCGGGCAAAGTGTGGGAGCTTCCAGGTGTAGGTGGACCAGGTCCGGGGATCTGACATCCAGCGTGGTGATTACACTTCACGGGCCTGGACCCTTGGAAGTGGTGAAGAGAATAGATCTTAGATATTCTCACTCTGAGAAATGAAGGGGTAATCGTGTGCCACGATGAAGGTGTTAGCGGATGCTGTGGTGGAAACCATTCCACAACATACGTGTATCAGGTCCACATACGTGTATCAGGTCAACATCTTAAACTTCCACGAGGATATATGTCCATTACATGTCAGTAAAGATGGAAAAGATGTTTAAAACACAGGTGCACACAGGACGCCAATAGCGATGCTGTACTTGTGTGGTATTAGCATTTCTAGGGGTGATTAGGAAAAAATGTCTAAAAAGCCTCCTTAATGGGGTGACAGGAATTTAAAAAAGGAGACCCTGAGAGGTCTAGCTGTGCCTCTGGTGCATCTGAAACTGTTTCTCTGCTGTTATTTGTTCTGCAGAAAAACTAAAACAAAGAGACCGGTCTGACCTGTGATCCGAACGAGTCCACTGCTCTGGAGAGAAACCCGAATTTTCTCCTTCCTCTGCAAGGGGAAGCGAACATTTACGATTGTAGCGACGCTTAAAGGTTGCTGTAGAGATGTTTGGTATAATTTTAGATGCTTAATTTAAATTATATGAGCACATCTCTTCTAATAGTTTCAGAAACAATGCATTATATGTAAATGTTTAAAATTATTTTTGTAACTATTCCGAGCCATGGATTTAAGCAGCTTGGATGCCGATGTATTGCCATAGGGGAAATAGCTCTTATTGTAAAGTCAGCTTGCAAAACAATTCCTTTTATTTTAAAATTTGACATCAAAGCTCATAAATACATGTCTGTTTCAATCAAAAATATCTATGTGATGGCTCCCTTTTAAATGAAAAGACTAAAACACTCAGTAAAGAAAAATTGGTGACCAAACTGGTTTTCCTTTTGAAAATGTCAACCATCCTGCAACTCCTTTTTTATTTTCTTTTGCTCTGTTTTTGTTGGGGGCCGGGAGGAGAGGACAGCCAACTCGGGCTGAGGAAAGGAGGGTTACTGAGCTCCTTCTCTGTACTCTGCTCACCGTGCTATTACCAACCTTCACAATAAATGCAAGCCTCGTTCTTTTCAGTGTAGAAACTGGAAAGCAGACCAGCCAAGCCGAAGCCCGCCGGGCGTACAGAGCCGTGCCCTCGGCCCTCGGCCCCCGTCCGTCCGGGGCAGCCAGCTCCGCTTGCCCGTGGGCGGCCCGGCCGGTACCTACACCAGGCCCCGCTGCAGGCTCAAGCATTTGCATATCTGTCGTCTCTAATGAGGCTAAAACTTAGAGAATTTAATAAAAGCTTTATGAGTGCAAATTAGGGAGGGAAACTAATTTTTTCAGAGCAGTAGAGCTATGATTTATGAAACCTTATAGTGGCCTAAAAATAATTTCCTCAAGCACAGAAGCACTCAGAGTTCTTTTTTCTTTTTTATAAGAAAAAGGTGTTATTAGCATTGCTTAAGTGTGTCTTGTAATGCAAGCCAATATGCAAAGCATGATTTCTCGAACCTTTTCTTATTTCTGTTCCATCCTTAACTGTGTTATCCTGCGTTTGATCACGTCTTTGGAAAGCAGGCTGTTTCCCTCTCCTTGGCCCACACACCCACGGGGCGCCATCAACCGCCTGCTGGGGTCCTCCCTGGCGCCGAAAGGTCTCTCCGGTCTTAGAATTTAATAGTTATTTAGATCTTCTCTGAGAATTTTATTTTCAAAAAGTACAGCTTAGGCCTGCAAGTTTCTCTCTTGAAGATTATCACGAGTAAATAGTTTACAGGATATTGCTTTACTCCTTCCATATGTAAAGGTGGCTCCGCCATCCCCCTGCATGTTTCTGAGAAGGATTATGTTGCTTCCTGTGTATCAGACAATATGTTTTCATGATCCGGATGAAGATCACTTCAGCCCTAATCCTAAGAGAAGGACATTTCAAAGTCACATGTGAATGAAACCAGCACACGTATGGTTCAGGAGCAATGTGAAATCTAGCTCGTAACTATCTTTTAAGTAATTTGATGAAGCAAGCCCCTTATCATCATGGCAAGTACATGTGTGCATGTCCACACGTGCACACGCACACACGCTTATGTCCACACACATGCGTGAGTGCTCGGCTGCAGGCGTAGCGTTGGAACCACCGCCCCAGCTGTTAAATTTCAGCTATTTGGGGCTCGTTTCTTATTATCATTAACAAGCAAGCGGTATTATTATACAGCCTCTGTGGAGTTTATGTACGAAGGAAAATCAATAATCGCTTCTTCCACAAAGCTGAGTAAAAATAGAAAAGTAGTTAAATTTCATTTAACCTTAAAATGATAGCCTGACGATGGCTGGTCGACAGCATCTAGTCCAAGCCCCTCCCTGGCCCGCAGACGGGAGAAACGAGGCGCACGGCCCCGGGGTGGCTTAGGTTTCCTTTGGTTTTACGCCATCATCGTGAGTTACATTTTGTTGCCTTTCCCCATAATTTTATTTTCAAAAAATCGTTGCAGACACGGTCCTTAAAAAAGTAACAGGAGGAGCGCTGTGGAAGCCCACGGCTCGTGGGGACAGAGCGTTAATCTCAGCATTGTTTTCACATGTCTTACCCTTTTTAGGGACAATGTGGCATCTTTTAAAAAGGTCCGTGTCCCCTCCCCCACCCCCTCCCCTTGGGCAACCAACCAGCAGCTTCTGTCCTGCGTCTGGGGCGCTTCCGTTTCTTTTATTCGTTTGTTTCGTTGCTGTTGTTTATTCTTAGATTTCACGTAAGGGAGACCCTGTGATACGTGTCTTTGTCTGGCGAATCTTAGTCATCAGGATACCCCTGGCTCCATCCATGTCGCAAGTTGTAAGATTTTGCTCCTTTCCTGGCCAAGTCCTAGTCCATGGCCCACGTGTCCCACGTCGTCTCTACCCGCTCGTCTACGGACAGACACGCGGGCGGCTTCCGTGTCACGGCTGCCGTGAAGGGCGCTGCAATGAGCGTAGGGGACATATGTCTTTTTGGTCAATGTTCTTGTTTTCTTTTGGTAAATGCCCAGAAGTTGAATTGCTGGACCTCGTGGTAGCCCCGTTTTTAACTTTTGAGGGGTCTCCTTACTGCCTTCCATCCCTTAGCGCTGGCCTTCATCGCAGAGGAGGTGATTTCCTGGCCTTCAGTGTCTGTCCTTATATCCAGTCCTGCCCCCCTGCATTGAGTTCATGGCCGTCAGCACTGAACCGTTCCCTACAGCAAGTGAAAATGCCCCTCAAATCAAACGTGAGAGGCTTTCACCACGGGATCTCATTGACTGGCTGATATATTTGAGCCTGAACTATGCCCATATGACATATGACTTTGTTCTAAAAAAATACTGGAAAAACAGTTATGCAATCGCCAGCACCATGGAAACTTGCCTTCACGGCAGACTTCACCCCGCAAGTGTCGATGCTCAGTGCCTGCCCGTTCCGAATGTTTAGATGGGCCTGTCACGAGATACCTGCGTTCTCACACATCTCTCCCCCAATTTCACCTTTTAGGAAGCTTTAGAGTATGCACTGTAAAGCAGCACATATAATCTTCTGAAAAATAGGATGATTATGACAATCTTGAAATCCATCAGCTTGAAATAAACCCTCAAATACAGACTAGATCCTCCGAGGCCCAGAAATGTCTCCTTCTGAGTTCCCCTTTGACATGTGGATTGTGTTGGTCAATAGTTCATCCCACACAGAGTAGTCAGACTAGAGACCAGATCCCTGAGACTTCAGAAGCAGAAGTAGAATGACCGAGGTCCTTTTGTGAGCAACTGCTCTCAGGGTGAGTACCAACCCCCAGACGAGGGCTGACACACGTAGCGTTTATCTCTGAGACTTTGTTCCAACTTCTCCTTCCAGGGCTCTCCTCTTCCACGTAACCACCTTTCTGGTTAAAAAATCCAGGGACATCCTTCCCCGAAGGACTTGGTGAGCTCCTCTCTCCTCTGCGTCGCTCTTGCTGGAGGCCAGCTGTCTGGGCTCTCGTGCCACCCAGACTCGACATGGGCTGGGCGGAGGGTGACCGGCTACCGTGACCGTGAAAACGCTGTGGGTGAAGGCTGCAGACTGGAGTTTGCTTCTGACCATTCGCTGAACAGGAAAGACCTCTGCTGAGCTCTGCGTTCCTTGAGAGAAGGACTCGCGAGTTTCTCCAGGACTGTGACGTGCTCACGGGTGGGCCCCCAGGGCCGTGGATGGACAGTATGTTCTGTGTGTCGAGTGACTCAGTGGCAACACCGTCCAAGAGGAAACAATTCTGGGGCAAAGCGAGCCACGCCGAGTTCTTCGTATCACATGCCCCCCGGCAGCGCCTCGGCCATGGAGCCAAGCGGGCTGGGACGACGACTTGTGTGAAGACTACACTGGACACGTACTGAGAGGGACACCGTCAACGAAAACACCAGCGTGTGGTGACAAAGGGGGATTTATTCTCAAGTCTGACCATCACAGAGGGGCCATCATGGTGGTGTAAGAAGCTAAAAAGATGTCACTATGACGCCTTCTCGGTGCTTCTAGGTGCGATGCCTCGGGAGGAATTTCTGCTGTTTCCAAGAACACAGAACGTCCTTGCTCCATGTGTGTGACTAATGTGCTCCTCTCCTGGGACCCTGTGGCCTCCTGTCTGTTTCTGGAGGCTCGGGGCACCCCGTGATGAGAAAATCTGACACGTCACTCCCCCCGCCACGTTAATTCTCTTCCAGTTCTTCATTCCCTCCATCTCTCCTCTGGATCTCTCACCTACGCAAACCTGAAGGCCACTTTGCCACCCCCCTCTGCCTTATCCAGGATTCCGATAAATGTTTTCCTGATGGGGCAGTTAGTCGTTGTCCTCGGCTCTGCGATTGCGCAGCCAAAGCTTAGGGAGAAGCGGTGTCTCGTCCTTAGAAATGCAGCCCCGGACGCGGCGTCCTATCAGTTCAAACTTGGCCTTCACGCAGCTCCTGCCGCCCCTGCGGCCCGCACAGCTGACCCAACAGCAGGCTCTCATTCTGCTCATTTGCATGAGAGAGAGCCCGCACTTAGATCAGCACAGGGCAGGACGAGATAAAAAATAGATTCATTATTTGACCAGCTGATGAGTCTGCCGGGATAGCTGGTGAATTTAAATCACAAAATGGTAAGAATTGAAAGGGTTTGAAGTAGTTATCAACTCTCTACTTTTGTCTCCAGGCAGGACCATGACTGAATAATATAGATTATAATCCTATAGATTATTGCCCGTGGTTTTCTTGCAGATCCCACTTGCAGGAGATAAAGCCTGGCTCAGAAACTCATTCCCTCGGCTGATAGCATTCAGAGGTCAAGTGCTTCTCTGCCGCGGCGATGAGCTCTTCCGTGGGCGGCTGGTGCCCAGGCTCCCACGCCACGGGAGGAGTCCCTGCCGGGTCGGGGCCTCTGCGGCGCTGCATTAATTGAGTTCACTTTTTATGTTTTCCGCACGATCTCAAAGCATTTTTAATAGTTTATTTGTATTATATTTTTTTCCACGGCCATTTACCCCCTTAGACCCTCCCCCACCTCCGCCCACGCCCTCCCCTGCAGTCACCACCCCACTGTCCGTGTCTCTGCGGCCTCGCCCTTTCTCGCTCTGCCCCTCTAACCCCCCAGAGCCACCCTCTGCCCTCCGTCTGTGAGTCTGTCCCCATTTTCCTTGTTAGCTCAGTTTGCTCACTAGATTCCGCCTGTGAGTGAGACCGTCCGGTGCTTGTCTCTCTCTGACTGGCTGTGTCACTCGGCGTGATGTTCTCCAGGCCCAGCCGTGCCGTCGCCGAGGGTAAGAACATCTTCTTTTTAACGGCTGAGCAGTATTCCATCGTGTGGACGCCCACGGCTGTTTGATGCGCTCACTCACGGGGGCGCTTGGGCTGCTTCCACATCTCGGCGATTATCAATAACGCTGCAGTGAGCGTCCGGGTGCCTTCGGATGTGTCCCCGGCAGTGGGAGCGCCTTCTGAGCAGACCCGCGTCCAGAGAGACGTCTCCTCTGCCCTTCTTTGTCACATGCCCGCTTTCAGGGCAGAAAACCTACGCACTGGGACAGTGCAAGGCTCTGTGGCACAAAAGAAGGTAAACAGGGTGAGTCTGGCTCAGGAGCCTTGCTGTTTGGTGACAGATCAGGAGGAGAGACAGCTCCGTGAGGGCGTCTGCCGGGGCCTACGGGGGGAGCCGTCCCCCTCCGCCCGGCTCCACCACCGGCACGCCCCACGGCAGCCGAGTCCGCGACCCTCGTGCGGCTTCCGCTGCGTTTCTGCTCCTCCCGTTGTAAGAGGATCAGCTGCCGCGTCCAGCCCAGCGCCCCCCGCTGTGGGGACAGAAGGGGCAGGAAGAAACGGAGGACCTTGGGAGACAGAAGCGCTTTGCGTGCAAGGCCTGCGAGGGGCTGGCTCACACGTGGCCGGGAGCGGCCTGCTTCGCCTGATCTGCAGATGGGAGATATTTTCGGACGTTTCCTCTTTTGGAGAGTCGCTGAGTACGCCAGATGTATGATGAATGTGTATATAACTCCGCGCGACTGTTGCATCCAAGCATCACGTTTCTTCAGCTACAGAACGCTGCGACTATTTCTATTCAATGTAGAAACATACGAGACTCGTAATTTTATACATGCATGTACACATGTGCGCGAAGGCTTCCAGTAGAGCTTCTAGCCTGCGCACCTGCGTTGGTGGGACCCTTTTCTCCCATACTAGGGATAAAAACGGTAGTCACGCTAAATTAACTACAGACCCAGGTTAAACGTGGCTGTGCGTGTACTGAAGACACTGACTTAGTATTTGTGGAAGCGAATGATCTAAGTTCTCTCATGTAATGCTCAGAGCACCTCTGTCTGGGGGACGCTGCCGTTCTGTAGGTGACAAACCTGGAATCTAACAGGTCGGAAGCCAGGGCGAGGGTGCTACGGAGTGACCTGCCGGCTTAGCGGTGAGGCCGTTTGGTTGTAAGGCTGCAGAACGGAAAGGCCCTGTTCCGCCTTTTTAGACGTTTGCGACTCCCCCGCTTCTGTTGCTGGCGAGGAGTGCGTCTGAGCTGTGTGCGTCCCAGGGGCCCCGCGCCAGGCCACTCCACCCGCGTGGCCTCGCCAGGGTCCACCCCAGAAAACACGGGCGCGCCGCAGGGGAAAGGCTTCCAGAACCGTCTGCCGCACGCCGGCGCACACAGGTCTAAAATACGTCACTTTTCCTAGCGATTCTGAGTTTGAGGGATCTACAGGCGAGGGGACGGGGACTTCCCAGTCGCATCCGTTGGTTAAAAACCCCACGCTCTGAACCTCAGTGGTCGTGAGCACACGCAGGGGCGGGACGGACAGGCCAGGCCCCTCACTGCCATCAGGGGGCTGAAGGGGGGGCTCCAGGAGGAAAGCCTTTTGGAACCGAGTGCTCCGTCGCTCTCGGGGGGCGGGGGGCCAGTGGGAAGCAGGCCAAGTCGTCAGGGGCTGTGAGAACTGAGACGCACCTGGATGCTGATGGGGGAGAAAGTCCTCGGGGCGACAACAAGCCGGGCTCCCCAGGACTGAGCTGAGGATGAGGCTCAAAGGGGCATAAGAGACCCTTTGCCTCGCGTCTCGTGACCCCTGAACCGCCCTGTGGGGTGACGAGGACTTTAAGGGAGGCTGGGGAATCTGGGTAGACGTCTTTTCCAACAGTGACCAAACAGAGTATGAGCAAGTAGAAAGTGAGCAGTTAGCGCCCTCCAGGAGACCAGGCCCCCGCCCCCCCTCTGCTCCCTCCGGGGCCGGGAGGGGACCCCTGCTTCCATCTGAAGCTCAGTCCGTGTCCGGGAGCCGCTGCGGGACTCTCGGGTGAAGTCCCGTTACCGGAGCAATCACAGTCCAGCCAACGGTTCGGTACCTGAACACGCGGTCTATCACGGTGTTTCTGCCCCGCGCCACCCATGCAGGGCTTGTCTACTCAAGGAAATAGACATTTCGCAGGGAAAAGTCCCATTTTTCTTCTCCCCACCACACAAAAAATAATAACAGTTTTTCAAGCAGGAAGAACACACTGACTTTGACGTGGACCAAACCCCGGGCAGCGTCCCCTCTGCCCCTCCAGTGACGTGACCGTGAGTTCAGGTCCGAGGTGTTTGGAGCCGCTGGTTCTCTCCTATAAAACGACCTTCCTCTCAGCCCCGCTGGGGGGGCCGGGTCCAGCGCGCTGATGGTGAAAAGCATCGGCCGGTCCGCAGCAAACGTCCACGGGGTAGTTCCACAGGGTGTCTGTTCCTCCCGTAATCAGTATTTCCCATTGGGACGTACACACTCCTCTGACCTTCTTGTCATCCCTACGTGGGACACCTCGGAGCGTTCTTTGGGTTCCCGCATTGCTAATGTCTGTAGAGTACGCTTGGCTGTGTCTGGTGCCGCCCGCCACGCCCACTCAGCCCCGCGTGCTTCTCACACACACAGTGCAGGCGTGCTCGGTGACCGCCAGGCCGTGCTGCGGACGCGTCAGACTTGGACCTTGAATGTCCCACGGCGGAACTAAGTGACTCCCTCTCAGTCCCTGCTCAGGCACTGGAGAAAAGTGTTGAAAATTGGGCAAAGTAGTTATTTCAAGGTTGTTAACCTTTCCCTGTTATTATTCCCTAGGTGAGAAAAAAACTGTCCATCCATTGGGTGAGAAATTAATAGCCATTTCCGGCTCCCTCCCTGCCTAAGGGGCCGTGAGAAAGTTGCTGTTCCCCATTAGCTCTGTGGCTCCCCTGGGAATAGATTCCTGTGTGGTTTCTGCTCCAGACATTTGTGTGACGGCGTGGGTCTCTTCCTCTGAATTCTATGCCCGCCATCCACGTCCGGGTCAGGTTACGGGCTTTTCCTCCTGGTGCCTGTAAGTGTCCACACTCGTCTTAGCGCCGCACGTCCCACGCAGGCCACGCCAGCTGCTTCTCAGCACACCTGTCGCGCTGCACAGTGCGGCCGAGCGTTTTTACTTTAATCATCTTTTTTCCGGCTGGATAAGAACCTGCTCCGTGTCAGAGGGAAGGAAGGTGACTCCTTACACGCGTGGATGATAGCGCTGTGGATGCAGTGTTGTCCTGAAAAGGGAAAAACCTGTAGACATGTTCATGCAGAGAGACTTCCCAGTCCACTTGGACTGTCTTGCGAGCGGGAAGAGGCTACAGGTAATTATGCTCCCGAGTAAAATCACCTGGACCCGGTCTTCCATGAACCCCACGGAACCCTGGGCAGAGGCAGCAGGTCTCCACAGGGCTATTCTGGCCCCCAGAGACCCTATCAAGACCGGCAGAAGCCAACAGCGTTGCCCCTACCCCACTGCCATGCAAGAAGGGCACACGCGCCCCATCGGAGCTCCCCACGCAGGAGGGGGGTGAGCAAGGCAAGCTCTCCAGCCGCCTGATGGGACTCGGCCTCCGCGGGCCCCTCCTGTTCAGCCTGAGAACATCGCGTCTCTGCCCAGCCGCCTCGGAACCCTGATTCAGCATCAGCACCCGAACCCACGTGTCTGGGGGTGAACTCGGTTCCATGTCTGCCCACGTGGGACGAGGCTGCCGTTTCCGAGAGCTGGGACCCACGGAGCAGGAAGGGAGGAATGCACTTCGCTTCACAGAGCCATCTGAGTATCTCAGGAAGGACGGGACGCCGCTGGACGCCGGCTGCAGCAGCAGCGGATGGGACGCGATGAGTCTCAGTGGCCCCTTCGCTGACACCAGACAGGAATGAGATTCACGGAGCAGGAAATCCTGCTCCAGCTCAGAGTCTACAAGTGAAAGGCGACAGTCTCACAAGCAACAATAGGAATGTCCCAAGGAGTCGTGTGTGACCCTGCCAGCAAAGCGGAGGCGGGAATACAGTTATTTCCCCGTTTTACAGACACGGGAACCCGGCACAGCGCCCGGCTGCCCTGGCCAAGGTCACCCAGCCCCTGAGGCGGTGGAGCCGGACGCAGAGCCCAGGAAACCTGGGGAAGAAACCTGTGCGTTCACCCAGGGGTCTGTCCCAGGCTGCCGCCTGCACCAAAGGAAGCAAGAGCTGGGGACCGTGGGGGCCTGGCGGTGAGAGCGAGCAGGTGGCTCGGGGGCAGGTGCCATCGTCAGCACTGGAGACGTTCCAAACAGCGGTTCCCCGGAGCCGAGTCTCGGACCTTGGACGGCCCTCCCAGAGCCTCGATGACTAAATGCAACACGTGACCCCGGACGCAGTCCCAGGACAGAAGCAGGACACTGGGAGAAACTGATGAGATGCAGGTGGGGTCTGCGGCCGAGTCGATGGTGCTGGGTCCCTGCCGGCTCCTTGGCCTCAGCAGGTGCCCCACGGTCACGGGACACGCGGACTGAGAGGAGCCCGGGCGAGGGCTCCCCGTATGGCCTCTGCAACTTCATATGCATTTGAAGTGATCACACAGTAAAGTGTTTGTTTTAAACCTTCTTGGTGACCCCAAAGGGCTTTCACGTTGCGGAGCTCCAGCGATATTTACCAAATTAGAAACTGAAGCCAAGCAAAATGTAAAATGTGTAGTGACTCATTTTAAAAGAAAACCACAAATGCATTGCATGTTAACATGAATAATATATTTTTCTTAGAAAATAACCTTATTTTCTGAAACACCAGCAGCAACAGAACTAGTGGACACGTGGATTGGTTTACATTTTTCCACGTCTCTGGATGCCTGGCTCAGTCCCACGGAAGCTGCTGGGTCCCCAATCTGCTCCTGTAGTCAATCCGTTGGGATAGCGGAATCAACGTCAGTGCGCGCATTCCGGCTTCCGAGGCCACCTTGTACCTGAGTCAGCCTTCTGTCCACACGGATGTTGTTACAGTCGGCCCTGCTCGGGTCAGTGAGTGACCTGCCCTCCGTCAGCGGCCGCAGAGTCACAGGGCCGGCGTTGCCTCGGTCACTGGAGAGTCTCTCCACCTGCAAAGCTCTCACGTTCACCAGGAAGACACACAGCCCACAACTGCTGGCTTTTCCCCTCAGACTCTTTCCCTGACCTGCCAGGATTGTCAGTGGTTTTCTTTGAAAGAACAGCTCGTTTTCAGGAAAACGTCTGTCAAATGCCCAAACCCAAGTAATCAGCGTGTGTTCGTTCTTCCTTCTAACAAACACGGCCTCCCTCACGAAGACCCCGCAGGTGTCGCTGGCTGCTCACGCATCACATGGGTGCTGTCCCTGGGCACACCCCCAGGCCCCTTCTGTCCGCAGCCCCGGGGCTCAGGCGCACACCCCGTTTGTCACCTTGTCACCCCGGGGCTGAGAAGATGGGCGCTGAGGACTAGCTGGAGTGGTGGGCAGCCGGGAACACTCCCCTCCTTGCTCCCGCGTTCCTGGTCCGGGCAAGGGCTCCAGACATCTGACCCACAGCCGCGTCCACGCCCACGTAGAGCAGAAGGGTCCGTGTCTCAGCGCCGCCACAGAAATGAGGCTCACCTTCTGCACCACTGTAAGCACCCTGGGGACTCTCAGAGACCTGCTGTTCCCGCGTCTGCCATTTTCCCCTGACTTGAGAAGCTCCAAGGTTTTGTGCAGGCTGCCCAATAAGTGTTGGGCTTAGCATGTAAATTATAAGTATGTTTAACCAGGATGTATGTTCTTTTCATGGGTGGACGCAACATGCAAAAGCAACATGTGGTAACTAAGCAACCTCTTGGCTGTCTCTCTTCTGGCGGCCCCTGTATCTCATTAAAGACACCGTTATTCTTCATAATGGTGTCTCGAGATTTGCCAAAGGTCTGGAGTGAAAATGTGTATGAATACCTGGGGAAAGGCCTGGAAGTCAGGGTATCAACTATCAGCAGCATTTCTATGGAAGAGTAGGACTTTGTAGGTGACTAAAATGATGCTTGCCTTTTTTCTCCTTTTTCATTCTTGCCTGGGATTTTAATCTGATAGAATATACCTTGGGTAATTTTTAAAATTCAAGTGCTTCTTGAAAACCTCAGACGAATGCACAAAAATCAAGATAAGCCCCTGTGTTTCTGTCATGGGCTTGCGACGTGTCTCCAGGAAAGCCACGTGTCCTCTCGGGGCCTCTGTCTGCTCACCTGCAGTTGAAGATTTTGAACTAAACAGGACACCTATCATTCTGGAAAAAACATTGCTCTTAGGCGTGAAAACCAGGAAAACGTATTCACACAGAACGGGAGGGTTTTGCGCGTGGAGAGCTGTGCGCGATGGAAAGACTCTGCTCCTGGGCTCAGCGATGCTGCTCGGGATGGAGACGCGCTGTCGGGGGCCAGGACGCCTGCGTGGGCGCGTGACAGGAAGGGAGCGCCCGGGCTGGGGGAACCAAGGAGACCAGAGGCAGCTCACGGGTGGGGCCTTGCGTTAATGTTCTCCATCTACACAGGCTGCCAAAGGTTGGCCTTAAAACCGAATTTAGAAAGAAAAAGCGTTGTTTAGACATAATGTAAATAAGCATGCTTTTAAGTGGATCTCAGCATGCTTTCACTGAGACAGAGATTTAGGATTTTCATCCGTAGTTACTAGTAGGAATTTTTAAACTCTGCTAAAGACAGGATATTGCCATTAAAAAGTTGCCCATTTTTATCTATCAAGTGTTTCGAAACTGGAAATACGGTCACAGAGAAACCACGGGAGGGCAGCGCCTTGCAGGAGAGACGGCCACTCTGGCCCTGAAACGGCAGGTCCACGCCTGACAATGTTCCAGCAGCCACCAGGGACCTGCAGGAAGGTCAGGCATTAGCGCGCGGTGTAATCATGGTCGTCAGAAAGAGGAAGTGCCCGTCGGGTCCCGAGCGACGCAGCCGTGAATCCACATCCTCGACTCCATTATGAAATGTAATTAGTACGAAAAGCTCTCAAAATATTGCCGTTTGAACAGATTATCTCCCCGGTGATCCAAAGCGCTTCCTTTGCTGAGACTGTAAACGGGCCGGGAAGCCGCCCCCTGCGGTATCCACGCGCGCGGAGCCGAGGAGCGGACTGCGGACCCCGGGCGCGCGTCCCTCCCTCTGAGGACCACCAACCCCAGCAGAGACCGGCCCGGGTCCTGTCAGGTGACGGACCCCAAGCTCAGAGTCCGGAGGTGACTCCCTCCAACTAAGTAACAGCAAACACTGCTGTTGTTTGCCCTCTGGAATTAGGGACTTCCCAGAAAAGAAGGCATTCTTGGGGTGCCCAGGGGCTTCCTCGTCCGAGACAACTAGGGAGAAAGCGTTTTCTTTCCTCTGGCTGCCCGGTCGCTGTGTGTGGAGCGTGGCTCTTGGTCATCTCCCCTCTCCCAAGTTCAAATAGATGATATTCTGTGGTCTTACTCTTGTACTCAGAGAAGGAAAACTCTGACTCCAAAAAACCTCCGCTGCCTTGCGGCATACCTCTTCAGGGGAAAGGCTAAGGGAGTAAACCCCGACAGAAAATCCGGAGCCGGAGTCCCTAAGGCGGTTTGACGTTGTAGTCAACACCGGCAACTCCTGCGGCGCACCTGAACCCAAGCTGTATTGACTCCGTCTTTCCCTTGGACCCTTCAGCTGCGAAGAGAGGGGGGGTCTGCTGCATGGGCAACAGCAGACCCTCCATATCACCCTGCCCAGGCTCTGTAGCTTCAGTGTCATCGCAAGATGTCGATTCAACACGGGAGGAGGCAAATACCGTGTCACTCCCGAGTCGGATTGCACAGCCATTCTCGGCGGTGCAGATAGACTCTTAAGAAGCTACACCATCGTCTCTCGAGACGGACAGCTGCCGACGACAACAACTCTTGTACTTCTATTTCAGGAGCAAATCATTGCTAGGGCTCTATTGATCCAAATGAATACTTTCAAAAATATTTGTCTTAAAGTTGTATTCGAACATGGTTTTTAAAAGGGGCTGCTGAGCATTTAAGTGCAGGTCAGGAAAGTAGGATGGGATTTTTAACTTTTCAAAAGTATATTTTATTGATTATGTTGTTACAATAGTCCCAATTTCTTTTCTCTTTGTCCCCCTCTGCCTGGTACCCCCCTTTCCTCCAGCAATCCCTCCCCCCTTAGTTCATGTCCATGTGTCATGAATATAAGTTCTTTGGCTTCACCCTCTCCTATATTCTTCTTAACTTCCCCTGTCTGTTTTGCTCCTACCAGTTATGATTCTTGGGAAGGAGGCCAGGGTTCAGATCAATACATCGAAATGTAAGGAAGAAATAAACAGTCAACCAGTACAGAATGAAAAACAAGAATTAAAAAAAAAGAAAAAAAAACAAGCAAAGGATAGGAAGACAGTGGAACATCTCCAAAAGTGCCAAGATCGGAATCACAGGGGTGCCAGAAGGAGAAGAGGAAGAGCAAGAAATTGAAAACTTGTGTGAAAAAATAATGAAGGAAAACTTTCCTAATTTGATGAAGGAAATAGACATCCAAGTCCAGGAAGCACAGAGAGTCCCAAATAAGCTAGAGCCAAGGAGGACCAGACCAAGACACATCATAATTGAAATGCCAAAGTTTCAAGATAAAGAGAGAATCTTAAAAGCAGCAAGAGAAAAGCAGAGAGTCGCCTACAAAGGGGTGCCTATAAGACTATGAGCTGATTTTTCAAAAGAAACTTTGCAGACAAGAAGGGATGGGCAAGAAGCATTCAAAGTGATGAAAAGCAAG
The DNA here is from genome assembly GCF_987537825.1 of Furipterus horrens. Lineage (NCBI taxonomy): Eukaryota > Metazoa > Chordata > Mammalia > Chiroptera > Furipteridae > Furipterus > Furipterus horrens. The sequence continues at coordinate 97,954,774 of NW_028327182.1, forward strand.
GACCTACAACCAGGATTCCTCTATCCAGCAAAGCTATCATTTAGATGGAAGGGCAGATGAAGTGCTTCCCAGACCAGGTGAAGCTAAAGGAGCTCATCATCACCAAGCCCTTATTAAGAGAAATGTTAAAAGAATATTTAATTGAATTGCATTTTGATCAGTTTAAAATTTAAAAAGCCAATACTTGATCCCATCATTGTCAATTTTTAATTGTGTTTGGAAAACCTTGGGTATATGGGCCTACCTTACCAATTGCAAATTTTATGAAATCTGAGGAGGGTATTTCCATGAAAACTTAGATGCTCTAAGTGTGCACGTAGCCCAGGAAGGGGATGTCAAACCCACACACCGGCCCCTGTTAAGCATATTGATTAGACTTTAAAATGATAACATTCGGTATATGGTGTGTTAAATGTTATTAACATTAATGCCATCCCTTGTTAGATTTTTCTCGTGGCTGTAAGAAAAGTATATTTACACGGGAGGCGCCCAGTGCACCACCGTGGGGCTTGTTTAGGCTGTGTCAGCCGTGGGTGGCGTGTGGCCCACAAAGCCTAGCAATTTATCGCCCAGTCCCCATCAGGTGCACCTCGCTTCTGAGAGAGCGCACCTGTCCCCTGGCAGGCCCAGCAGGGGCTTTAAGTGCGGTTACAGGCAAGCCGAACAACTGCAAATAATTTTCTTATATATTTTATCTGTTCCACTAAGACATGTCAAGTTTAATGAAGGGTTGGCGCATCACAAATGCAAGCGCCGAAATTGGTTTATGTTCTCACGTATTTTAAAGTTAGATTTTATTTTCAGGTTCTCGGAGGCTGTAGAGAAATGGTGTCATATCTAAATAATTACTTACTGGAAGCCTTTTTTCCTTTTCTATTTTTTATTTTTTTTTGTGTGTGGAATGTATACATATATCCACCTCCTCAAAAAAACTTGTATTACATATTAAATCCTGAAGAAGTAGGATATATTAAATATGCAATATGGGAAGCTCAATCGATTCCAAAGAGAGAAAGTAATCCTTGTCTCGTTTGCTTTTAGGAAACAGTAGTAGTATTTTCAAAATAACGAAGAAGAATTTTAGAGTCCAAGGGCTTTCCAGCAGACAGAGAGCAGACAGAACACGGGAACCTGTGTTTTGTACGGTCCACGCTCAGCGGCCCAGCGGCCCGACCACGGCATTGGCCTGCGTGTCGGAGTGAACGTGGCTGCCAGTGACGTGTTCTGCACCGACGTACTTCTCTGGAGCCTTGTGTCTTTGCCTAATGAAAACGTGACGTGGAGTCCCAGGCTGTGCACCCCACTGACACTGATTTCAGGCTCATCGTTACTGACAGCGGGTCATTGTTGGGAAAACTCGGCCCTTTTATCCTCAGAACCCACAGCCCGGCCCTCCTGGCCTCCTTCCTTGTCTCACACAGTCATTGTTTCAAAGTCGAGCTGCGTTGAAATCTGCTGCGAATGAGCAACAGGATTAAACGTACGTTCAGAGGTGCCTCACGACACCTCGGGCAGCGTTACGATGCTTGAACAAGGTCCCACGTCTGGGTGTGTTTTCGTAACCTCCCGGTCAGCACTGCGTTTGCGGGAGGTGACCGCCGCCTGCGTCCAGGAAGAATTTTGGAGCGGAGGTCGCTCAGGTGGGGCGCCTCACCCCATATTTACGCTCGGCGATAAACTCACTCTTTCTGTTTGTGAAGAAATGCTGGCAACGGACCCCCAAGCCTCGCGGTTCTCCAGGACGAGACTGCCAAGAATTCCAGAATTTCCCGTGTAAGAATGATTAAAAACCCAGCCTGAAACCTGCATTCTGTTCAAATGTCTGTCTGCGCTTTGCATCTTGCAAGTCCTGCGTGTTTCGCTGTGACCTGTCGGAAGCAACTGTCTTTTTCCGTTACGTTCGGAAGTGCTTAAAAGCAGGCTCCATGCATTGGTAGCATCGTGCATGTGTGGGCTTCTCTGTGTTGACGTGGTGCAGAGGGAGGTGGGAAGAGTAAGCTTAGTCACGTCACGTATTCTTTTCACGCCTGCACTGCGGCACGCAGAAGCCGGACGGCATGGCGGCCATTATGTAGAGAATTTATTACGAAAATGTTCAGACATAAAGACAGGAGAGAGGCGTCTACGGGAGGGAGTCTGTCCATGACGTGGCTTCCGCGGCTCTCAGTGAACGGTGCCACCCCTGTGGCCCTCTCACTTCATGTATGAGCAGAGCCTGCACGCAGAACAGAACACGCGATAAGGAGGGGGTGCTGTCCCTGTCAGAGTAATTCTACTGGGACTCTCCGTGTTCCGATGATGCTGAGTTTAAGAATGTGATTTAAAATCGTTTATCCCTTAAATAGCCTAGGAGCCAGAGTGCAGATGCCAAAGAGCGCCTGTCTGTAGTCATCACACTGTGTTCCCGTGTCCGGCGGGTGCGCAGAAGGCCCGGGACAAGGGCACGCAGCTGCCATGTGGGCTTCTGTGAGTCCCCGGGTGGCCGGCTGTCCAATAAGCTAATCAAGAGCTATTTTACTCATGTTAAATGTGCAAATCAGTCTGTGATTCTTCATGGTTTTATTTAATCTTTTTCTAAAAATAACCATAATTATCTAACCCTGCCTTTTATTACACATCTATTAGCAATCTCCTGCTTTTATTTTTCAAAAAATAAGATTTCATATACACACATAAACACACACACATCCATACATACATATAGGATTGCCTCACATTTAATTCCATTTTGTGAGTCCATGAGTATTCACATTTTATAATTGTGTAGATCGGTATACTTATTAATAGTTTACTTATTAATTTTGAGTCCCTTGTCAGTCACGTTGTGGATTATCAGATATTATCACTGTCTTTTTAACACTCTTGAAACTGTAAGCTCATTGAAAAGAAAACTGAATTTTAATCACTATACATCACTGAGCACTTACCCAGCTCAGAGTCTATTAAGCACTGGAATGATATGTAAATTATGAAATGCAGTCTGAAATTCAAGAACAGATTATATCCTTTGGGGAAACTATATAGAACATAAAGAGAAAGAGAACCATCAGGGAATAGGTAAATGCAAGATTTGAGTTATGATAAAGTTTGTCGTGGCAAAGGTGTGATTAATTACGTTGGCGCTTCAAGCGGAAAGCTTCCCTGGGAGTCCGTGGCATTTAAATAAGTGTGAGTTGCCAACCAGCTCCTGCTGCAGCTGCTGGGGATGAGGTGAGTGACGTGCTTCGACCGCCAGATGACAAATGTCGTGTCCTGACAGCTAGTGGCCTGAGGCTCCGGGTTGGTAATTTCAGCGGAATTATCTGGATATAAATGGAAAATATGGCAAAGGAGACAAGTGAAAACGCGCTTGTTGGAAAGAGCACCGTCCACTCGAGAGGGGCGGAGAGAATGGCCGAAACGGATGCACAGCACCCGGTGGGGCCGGGGCGTGGGGGCCGGGACGTGGGGGTCTGGGCGCGGGCAGGGGTGCGCAGGGGCCGGTGGGGCAGAAGGAGAGTCTCAGCGCCCGCCGGAGGGCTGCCCTCCTCCGACGGTCAGGTGGTCCTACTCCTCACCTGCCTAGCGGCCACTTCTCTTTCTCTAGATTTTCTTCTTCTTTTTCATTATTTTCAAAATTAAATGTATGCGGGCGACACTGGCTAATAAGATCGTGCAGATTCCAAGGGCGCGATCTGCCCCGCACCCCAGGCCGAGCTCCCCCAGCACCAGGTAGCTGACCCCCTTCACCCTCCATGGCCCCCACCCCGTCCCTCTGTCACCCGCCGCGCGGCGTCTGTGCCTGTGAGTTCCGGTTGCTTTTCTGGTTTGCTCATCTGTGGCTCTCGGTTTATACCCCACACAGGAGTGAAGTCACAGGGGTCTCGGCTTTTCTGTCTCCCTTATTGGGCTCAGCGTGATGTTCTCAAGGCCCCTCCGCGCTGTCCCCAGGGGCAGCGTTTCCTCTTTTCTAAAGGCCAAGTCGCGTTCTGTGGTGTGTGGGGGCCACGTCTTCTGGATCCAGTGCTCTCTTGAAGGAGCCTTGGGTTGTATCCGTGTCATTGTCGCTGGGAATAATACTGCAATGAACACAGGGGTGCCGATATCTTTGTGAAGGAGTATTTTCATGTTTCTGAGTAGATACCCAGAAGAGGGGTTCCGGGTCCCATGTAATTTATTCAGGATACTGTTGGATAGCATTTCGGAGATACTGACCCAGACATATACAGGTAGGGAGAGGTTGGGTATCGCTATAACATTAAATTAAACTATAACTTTTTATAGTAGTGTTTATAGAGGAAACGGTTTTTTAAATAGTGCCAGTATTACCATATACCGCGGTTCAAAATGGATATTCTGAGGGCATCTTGGTAATATTTTGAAATTTCTTGAACTTTTAAATCTATCTAGAATTTATGTTTCTTAAAACTCAGTTTTTACTTCCATTTGTCATGAGATGGAAGTGCCCACAGGCTACTGTGAAATGAACTCTGGAGCTCCGTCACCGCGGCTCCATCCATTATGGATGTCCAGGTTTTCAATTAAAGCGTTTCCTGATGAGGAAAGTGAACTTCCTGAAGTTAGTCTTGAGCAGAGAGTTAGTCCCCAGGGGAAACCACCGCTTTGTTTGGAAGGTTGTTTCCTGCTGAAATTCTTCATTTCTCTGTCCACACAGACACCATACACACACACCTGCTTGTTTCTTTGTTCACTTACTTATTCTTCACCTCACCCAAGGATAGCTTTTACTGCTGCATTTAGAGAGAGAGGACGAGAGAGCAAAGCACCGACGCGAGAGAGGAACACCCGTTGGCCGCCCCCCACACGCCCCGGCCGGGCACTGAACCCGCAGCCCAGCCAGCACGCCCCGCCTCTGTCTTATAGTTGGCTTCACGCCGTACAGAAAGACTTTGTCTGACCATTTTTACTGAAACTTGCATCAAGATCCTTTTCTTATTTTATTGGATGTATAAAATTCTTTTAACCGAGTAGTTCAAGTTCGATTTTGTGTGAATTGTCATTTAAATAACCCTCTATTTTTGTGCTTTAAGTTAACTTGCATTTCCTAAAGTATATTTGATGCCGTGTAGAATGAAAGATCTGATTTCATTAGGATAGATCCTTAAAAATGTCAAAGGTCCTAGCATCTGGGGCTCTTGGTTTTGTGGCTGAGGTATTTTCCACGGAGTGTCATCCAGATTCGTCCTCTCCGCAGCGGCCAGTGCAAGCCCTCGAGTATCAGCTTAGGAAAAGCTCTGCAGATAGTGAGTTCCCTGTCGCCTGCGTGTTTCGGAAGTGCTCTGCGTGATCTGTTCTGCACACTGAGGTACAAAGGACGCCGTGAGTGACGCTCACACGTGGGTGATTACAGTCTCAGGAGTTCCGGGACTTCTGCGCCGGGTGGCGATGTCAGGCCTCGGGCAGGCGTGTGTGCCTTGGCGTCCCCTTCTCCGGAGCCGCTGTGAGGCCAAATGAAGGACACCTCACCGTGCGCGTGGATCAGCGCGTGCGTGTTCTTCTGTCCTTCGCTTAAAAGTGGAAAGGGGGCTCCTTTCATCTTGGCGTAGAGTTTCTTTTAGCAAAAACACGACACCCAAGCCTCCATGTTCTGGTCTTTCTTGTTCTGTTTTTGAATAAAATACAAAGGAGAGGTGATAATTCTTTAATTTCTTTAATTCCTTCCGTGCTTACTGACCGATGCCATCAGTAAAAAGTAAACCAGACAAGGATTTAACTTACAACGTGAGGGAGAAGAACAAAACAAAACGGGAAAATCCAGCTCTGCCCTCAGGTTCGATCCCCTGTGAGCACCCTCTGTGGCCCCTGGAGGGCCGAGGGCGTTCCCTCGACGGGCCTCCCTCCCTCCTCTCCTTGCTCTAGGAAGCATTCGGACCCCGAGTGCTGTGCATCCCAACGGCAGAACCCACTAACGGGTGGTGTACGGCCTGCGCCCTACGCCCGTCAGCAGGTGCTGTCGTTGGCAATGGGTGCCGCCCGCCCGCCCGGAGGGGCCCGCTCTCCTGGGAGGTCTGTGAGCAGACCCCGGAGGCACCCCCTCTGGGAAAGGGAGTGGCAGTGAGGCAGAGTTTGCAGCGAGACCGACATAAAGTTTGTGCAGGGCGGCGACGCTGCTCCAAGTAATAGAAATCCTCCAGGTCCCCAGCACCCCGTTCCGGAGGCAGTTCAGGGACACGGGTGAGCTCATTGCGGGCTGACGTCACACTGGCGGACCGACGAGGGGCACTGAGGGCGATTCCAGGTCCGCTCAGAAGGAGCAGGCACGGCCGCTCCCGTTCCGTGTCCAGGCAGAGCTGAGCGGAGCGCGGGGCTGCCCTGTGAACACGCCAGCGCTGACCGTCCCTCACGTCCGTGACCCAGACAGACGCATGTGCGAAGAACAGTTATTTGCTTTGGTGATTTGCTAGCACCGCGTGCTTACCATCAATCAGTAACACGCGTGCAGTCTGGGCCCCAGAAAACAGTAGCGTACTATGAATGCTTAAAATTCTGACTTTCTGGTCATTGTTTGAAACCCTGAAACGTGTGAAAAATACACTTGTTCTTCCCGCAGGTACCAGGTAGGTGGTGTTCCGTGACGCGCGCCTGGTAGTAGGAGCTAGAAGGGTGAGAGTTCTAGAATAGTACTCGTTAGCGTTGATTGTTTCAGAGCTCTGGACTTCAAAACATTTCCTGTTCTGGCAGCGGATTTAATTTTGCAGAAAATACACTAGTTTGTGTTAGGGTCACGAACACAATGATGGTGTAAGCATGATTCAATGTGTTCAACATTTTAATAGCGCGTGTGCTAGAATAAAGTCATGATTGTAGGTGTCCACGCTATCATTGCTTTCAGCGTGACAAGCGGAGGGCGTTACGGGAAGTGTGTTCAGTTGTCTCTAACAGCAGGAACTGTCATTCTATGAACCCCAAGAGTCACTGAAGGACCTCCCGTGACAGCAAAGCCGTGATCATGACATCAGCCAACACTGGCAGTTTGCGGAGCACCCGTGTGAACTCCAGCACTTCGTCCTCACGACACCCCTTTGAGGGAGGGGCTGGCGTTAGTGCCACCACAGTTGGAGCAAACAGAAGATCAGAAGGATCTGTTCACCTGACCGAGGCATCAGGACGGGGACACAGGGGGTCGGGCCCAGACCCCACCTCTTGGCCGAATACTCACGTAGCATGTTCTAGCGGAAAGCCATTTCCCATGAATCATCATGGTTTAGTAGGATCGCCAGGTAAAATTTAGGTAAACAAGGAATGGCAAATACTTATCTTAAAAATTTGTCACTTATCTGATAATTAAATTTAATTTCTTACTTGCTACTTAATTTTCAAGATAAATTAGGCAACTAATCTAACTTCCCTGTTAAAGATAAAGACACTGAAGACAGCTTATCTCATGTGAAACCCAGACACCTGCCCAGTTCTTTGATTTCCCTAAGTAGCTGTCAGTGCAAAAGTGTTGTTTCATGACATGTATAGATCTACTTACATGCATTTGTGGACTAACCTAAATATCATAATTGCAGTTTTACAAACTTCTTTTTTGTGAATGACCGCCATACTTTCAAGATTATGTTCCTCTTACAATGTGTTATTCAAATCTCTCTTTTAAGGGACAGAGGAAAGAGAATGTGGCCGTCTTCTCTTCTGTTCCTTTAGGTGTGCCCATGTGCCCGTGTGCCCATGTGCCTGTTTTGTGCACACCGTCTTAGCAAAATCCGTGATGGCAGCGGGCGCTCACCCGCTGCTTTGGGTGACGGGCGATGTTCAGAATCCAGCTGCATTACACCTGCATTGCCTCACGGTGTGAAATGAGAACAGTACTGGCTGCTGATTTTATTTCTCACCAAACATCTTTCATCTGGTTTCCGAATGTATACGAATTCAGCGTCTGAAGGCCGTTTTATCCACCAGTCGCCTGCCCGCCTCCCACCCACCGGCCTTCGGGTAAACTGCTCCGTGGCCAGCACTGGTGTGAACAGAAATGCACGACATTGAAGGGGGGGTCGCGGTCCTCCTATACCAATCTCGCTTCGTCTCCTGAGGGTTTGTTGCAGAATTGTGCATTACAACCTTAATTTCACCCCAATAAATCTCATGTGCATCTACAATAGATCCGAAGTATTATGAAGAGTGTGTTTATTTCTGACCGCATTTAGTTGAAACACAATAGACTCTCCTGTCGTAAAGGCAGTGACAAGTAAACCACCAATGTTACTGATTTGAAACTAATGATTTGAGGTGCATATGGTTTCTATGCATTATTTTTAAAATATAATAAACCTGACCCCGGCCAAGAAGCTCAGCTGGTTAAAATGTCCCCTCAATATACCAAGGTGGTGGGCTTGACCCTCGGTCGGCGCACACACAAGAATCCACCAGTCAGCGCATAGATGAGTGGAACAACATACTGATGATGTCTCTCTGTCTCTAAAACGAGTAAGTAACATAGCTCTGTCTACTTGGATCTTTGCTCACGTGCTGATGGGAGCCCGGCGGTAGTTTGCTCTTTTCCCTGATACGTAATAAAACATACCGCGTGTGCCGGGATGCAGCAAGGCCCCATGTGTGCAGCTGTGGGCAGTCTCGCTGGAGGGCAGAGACATATATGTTCTGTGCTCAGAATGCCAAGTCTGGTGCCTGGGAGTTGCAGGTCAGCTCATCGCTAGGAGCGTAATAATAATAATTCATTAGCATCTTTCCTGTTCCTATAAGAGTTGCTTTTGAGTTTCAGCTGAGGCACTGCGTGAAAACTCACTCCCCTTTATTCTTCCCACATTTTAAAAATTGAACTTCTCAATCACTTCCTTCGTTATGTTTGCTTCTCCTTTCCCTGCCGACTCAGCGTAAGTGACCCAGAAGGAGGCCCCAGGTGGCTTCATTTCTGCGCGGGTCTCACAAACAGGGCGTTCTCCACCCAGTACGTGTTGAGACGTGATAACATTCCCCTTTACCAGGGAGAACGGACCTGCAGGAAGCCTAGACGGTCTCCCCACGGGCCCATGGGGTAGCTTATCAGAACCCGCGCGTCTCGGTCATTCCCGCACGGTTTCCTGGCGTGAGCAGAGCGGTCCAAGGTCTGTGCTCTGAGAAGACAGTTCCGAACCAACCCAGCCACGTGGCTTCCTCACCTCCCTCCTCTGGACGCAGCGTGAAAACATGCGTGGTCCTCGGTAGGTGCTCCTTGACCGCTTCAGACATGGTTGGAAAGCGAATTAACAGGTTCCTGGGCCGCTGCTGAGGGTCGCTGCTGCTCCCCTCTCTCAGCGGCCGGCGCCACCTTCCGGGGTCCCGGGCCTGTCAGCTGTCGGCTTGAGGGTGTGCTGGGTCTCCGGGTCGTTCGGTGTGTTCATAGCATGCAGAGCTGTGATGTGGTTGTACAGTGCCGCTCGTGTCGCTGATAGCTGGCTTTCGGGGTATTTTTATAATGTTTTCACTCCTTTCTCTGTTTTCCTACAAAAGAGATCATTTTCAGGCTTGTGAGATTTTTTTTTTTGCTATTTTTTTCTCTTTTCAAATCCTATAATGGCAACATCTAGATTCACTTTGACTCCTGTGATTCTGAGTTAGTGTTTTCTCTACAGCGTTTATTGAATTCTAGTGATTTCAAAAATGTTGTCAGGAGAAACTAAGGGGAGTTTAATTTTTATTACTTTTTGACATTTCCCAAGCACCGCTGCTTTTTTTTCTTTTCTTGCTAATGAACTGCTGATTACTCATGAAGTATTTCACATGTTGCGGAAGGTGACTAATGGCCCCAAGAGAGCGGTCACAGCCCTGGGGGCTGAGAAAGGACGCGCTGTGTCCTGAGGTCACCAGTTTGGCAGAGCAAAAATAAACAAAGGTGTGTGCAAGCCAACCAACCACCTGAGGTCTCAGATCCCAAGGTGACTGTGTAATGCCTGCAGCTGGTGTCGATGGGGACGTCACCCGGCGTCCGCCCCAGGCGGGGTGACGGGTACCAGCAGGGTGCATCCCCCTTCTCTGCTCCCCTGTCTGCTTCCGGGGCACCTCTTTCTTCTCTCAGGCTTCTCCCCACAGGCCCAGGAGGTCCCCTGAGAACTCTGGGAGGCTGGCTCAAACGCGTGCTGTTGGATCGGAGATAAGAGCAAGAATCACGTGTTTCTAACGTAAGAGGGAGCAGGGAAGACAGCCGCGTCAGCAGGCAGCCTGTCTCCCATAGGGGAGCACTCCCAGGCTCTCACGGTGGGAGTGAGGTCGGGCAGGAGGCAGGACTGGAAAAGGGGGGGGGGGGTCAGAGCCATGGATCACGCCCACCCCCGCTGGGGCGACAGCGAGGGAAGAGCCGGGGGAGCCTGCAGCGTGCCCCGCGGAGGCCTTGGCTGTGCCTGGCCCGCGTTGGCTCCTGACCGGCAAGGCCGTGTCCCCGGCGGAGGCAGGCGCGTGCCCACAGGACCGAGTCAACACCAGAGGGGACGGAGGACTCCTGGACAGGGAGGCAGAAGCAGAAGCTGGAATGCGGGTCTGATGCACCACTTGGCTCCAGTGCAGAGGGTTTTTAAAAGGGCAACTCTGCTGAATAAAAGAAAACGGGGACCGTTCCTAAGGGAAGTGGGGGGACACACATGGCATGGTGACAGCAGACGCCCTAACGCTCCACTGCCCTCCTCCCTGTCCTTCCTCGCCTGATCTCTCCACCTTCCTCTCCCCCCGACCCCCCGCCAACAATCAGAAACTCAGAAACATACCTCTGAATGCCACGCAGAGGACGACGAGGGAAGGGCACTACATAGGGGAGCCCATCAGAACCGGGGCTCAAAGGAGAGACCGAAGCAGGCAGCTTCCCGCCGTGTAGACAAGGGGACGGCCTGGTGGACACCTGCCGAGGCAGAGGTTTGAGTGGGAAGTTAGGGAGGAAGAGGAGGCCTGCTCTACAGCCTTCTCGCCCGGGACCCCGTCTGGTGGCTTCTTCCCACTAGTGCAGGGTGGGGGGGCCTTGACGGGGGCATTTCTTTCCTGTTCTCAGGGTGACTCAGCACCTCGGAGGGGCCTTCCTGGCTCTTAGGTAACTTTGCTTCGAAATACTCACTGTGCCACAGTGCCCCGTTTTGGGAGTACCATCTGCTCCCCTTCAGTGTTAATCTGATCAGGAGACTCACCGCACAGAACTCTCAATAGCTTGTGTTGACCGTGAAAGGCCACCCCCATGTGCCGGGAGGTCACGTCTGTCCCACATGCGCCCTGCGATCCTCCCCAGCCTCCCTCCGCTCAGCCTTCCCGGCCTCCTGCTCCGGCAGTGGCTGCAGCGCCCCAGCGGATCCACATTGACTTTCCCCAGTGGGGCCACAGGGGGTCCATTCCTGGACTGACCCGTCACTGCCGGCCTCCCTCTGAAACAAAAGTCTGTGCTAGGGACCCCAGTAATGACACCATGATGTTGAGGAAGCTCAGGGGCGCCTCACTCACAGTTCTAGGGACTTGGTGGGACACTGCCTGCCTGTAACTTGGAGATGATTGATTTTCATGAAGATGACATTTGCAGTATTTTCATTAGAATATAAATATTAGGATTTAAATCTCTCCTGGTTAGCGGATGGACTCCAACTTAATCAATAAACCTTTTTTCAAAAGAAAATATTTGGTTTGGAACAAGCAGGAACACACCTGAGAGACACACGTGAACGGAATACTTGTCACAGGCTGGGGAAGGGACAGATCTGCCCGGTGAGTGGGAGACACAGGGAAGCCAGCAGTGCCAAAGGCAGCACGGCCTGAGGACGGTGCTCAAACTGCGGGTCACGGAGGCGAAGACAAGCCTGGGGGAAATACACCGGGTCATCTGTTCCATCGTGGACTCGGAGAATTCATTGAGTAGAAATTCTTATACATACATCGAATACATTCATAAAATGAGAAACGAAGTTCTGTTCTTCAGACAGCAGGAGTCGGGCTGAGAGCGTCCACAGGAGCATCTCCGTGGAAAGGGACTCGCCTCACGGGCGTCTGAGCCGCAGAATAGTGATCAGGTGCCCGGCATGTGTTTTGCAGACACTCGTCCTTTGGCAGCTGAATTAAGTGTGGACATTTGACTGTATGACTGAAAAATATTCAGCTTCACATGAATTCCTTTTTTTTTTGGTATGTATTTGCGATTAGGGGATTTTGTTTAGGTCTTCCATGAACTTGGGTGTTCACATAACTACTCTCCTCAAAAAATGGTCTTTTGAAATGAGGATAATTGTCTCCAGTCTCTCAAGTAAATGAAATAAAATTTAAAAATCACCTTGACATGACACGTTTCCCTAAAGAGCATCAAATATTTCCTAACAGGAGCCCCGGGACCACCGTGCCGTGCTGGGACCCGCTGCAGGCTGGTCACGGTCATTAACCGCCAGTGCAATGATTACTCTCCCTCAAGAGAATTAACAGACTTTACTGACCCGGGAGGAAAACATTAGCCAAGGAGACACTAATTAATATTTACTTACGGTCGTAATTGCTTTTCACGTAGCTGTAGTCATCTGTTTGCTCAAATACAGGAGCTCGGCTGGAATGTCCGTGACACGTCTCGTTCACCTTCCCATCACTCGTGTCTGTGCGGTGACGGCCCCGGGAGAGTGGCTCCGGCCAAGCGTCCGAATTATCGTTTTGTGCAAACGACGCGGGCGCGGGGTGTATGGAGGCAGGAGGGTCGTTGCTCTCGGATGTAGACCTTGTCTTCAGGGGCAGCGCTCGTACTTGAGAGTTGCCGAGACGCTGACGTTCTGAACGGGGTTTCCGGGATGGTCTCACACCGCCGCCCACATCCCCTGCTCCTCCGCATCGTTTCAGCCCCGTCCCTGCCCCAGAAAACACGCTAAACCTGCGCTTGACTATCTGTCAAGCCAGAACGAGTAAATCCTTTTCATTTCAGGCATTAAAATTCTGAAAATGTGCTTTAATTTTAATATTCACTGTGGAGGCATATAATAACCTCAATGAGTGTTGTCTGTTTGCAAAAATAATTAACAATATATGTGCCTGTTAGTAATTGTTGAAGATAAATAGTGATACATTTTAGATAGCTACCCTGCACAATAAGCTTATGTATCACTGTCCCATTAAAGATATGCAGCCTGACACCCAAAGGGCCTCCTGCTAGTCTACAGTGTCCCCGGGGCTGGGCTGAGGACGTGAAGGCAGGGAGGACAATAAAGGGGGGGGGGCAACGGGAGGAGCCATGCTCGGTCTCCTCGCTCCCTGTGCGCTTGATTCTCGTTGGTTTGCTTGGTATTCTCCGTAGGTGGTGGATGAGGCGCAGGAAGGATGATAACTCACTCAAGTTCATGAAATGACCTTGGCCTGAGGGAACTCTAGATCATACTGAAAACATCACCCACTCCTGGGCTGTCGACTGGTCTCTGTGAGGAGACCTTGGCCGCCTTGTTCTGGGGAAGACCAGCCTTGGCAGAAATGCCTCTCATGTGCCGGGGAAGGAAAGAAAGGACATAAAATCACAGTCATCTCTACAAGTACTTGAAGGACCCAGTTTTCCAGAGCAAAATGGCCGGCTTGAAAAGCACAGAGCTTTAAAAAACAGGACTTCTCAGAGCCAGGGGGCTGCCTGTGAGTCCATGAACGAGATCTATGAGATGGAGCTGCCATCGGGAAGTTGGGGCCAATAATCATTTCATTACAGGGGATGGAGACATGCAACCTTCAGAAGTTTCTTGTGTCCTTTTTTTAAAAGTGGCGAGGTGGGGTTGGTGCGTCACCGAGGAATGTCGTTAATGAAGGTTGAATTCCTGGGGGTAAAAACAGAGGCATAGGGACACATGCAGGGCGCTGAGTAAGGACCAAATTAGGACTCAGGCCCAAGACTGCGGGCTCCATGCTCCACGCTTCGTTCCCCCTTAAACAAGGAGCCCAGCTTTTCACCTAAGTTTTCTATTCACCAGGAACAACCCTAATTTTAAAAACATAATTGAAAGCACTTTATGCAGAACTATATTCCAAAAGGGCTTAGAAATATTAAAATGGCCAGAAATATATGCATTCTTAAAACTATGAAAGAAGGAATTCTTAATTAATTTAAAGAGAGGAAGAAGTACAAGTCCATGATTATATAGACGATGAAGAAAAATGGTAATATTTCATTTCCTAAAAGAGAACATGATTCGACCCTTGAACGGATGGTTTAAAATAGTGATTGTCTAAAATTGCATTGTGAAGAATAAGCCTGAACAGAAAGGGTATAGTAAGACCAGGATAATAAAATTAAAATACATGGCAGAGTGATATTAGTCTCTTTCCATAAAACTTCTCATGCTTGCAAACGTAGCACCATAATTCATAACTCAAGGTCAAACTTGTCGTAATCTGCCCTTGAGTGACAAATGTAGGGAGCGTGGCTCACGTGGAGGAGGAGAACAGGGCACCAGAAAGTCCTAAGAAGGGGCAGTCCACTGGCCAGCGATGACGCAGGCAGATTTCCCGGCTGGCTGGGTCCCAGAGGCTTGCGTCATTTGGGAATGACATGCCTCTTCCCGACGGCTCACCTGCAGCCTGGGTTGGCGGGCAGAGGCAGGGCTGGGGTGCAGACGGATGCTGCAGACTCTCTGACCTGCGCCTGCAGCCAGGACTGCTCCTGGCCGTCCGGCCCACGTCTTCCTCCCACGGGTGTTGTCTGAGGTGCTAACAGCTCAGCCCCTGTGGCGGGTCCCTGGAGGGCACCTTGCAGCCACGTCCCCTCTGCCTGTGGCCACGCCTGAAACCCTACCCTTGGCAAAGCGCAGCCGGCCCTGGGATTTTCCTGTGGTCTCAGCACTGTGCATGACGTCCGCTGGTCTCCCCAAAACTCGATGTGGTTTCCTCTGGAACGCTCTTTCCGCTTGGCCAATAGAGGGACGTGAATGGAGGTTTCTGTTCCATTGACACGCCCCCTCCTATGTCCGTAATTTTACTCCAGCGGGCACCTCCCGCCCGGCAGCACTGTGCTGGGACGTTCCCCGGGTCATCCCGGTTATTCCTCCCGGTGCTGTGATGTCGGGGGACGGCACGCAGGCCGAGGGGCTGAGCAATCCGAGCAGGGTCGTCCACACAGGCTGAGGGCAGGAGCTAGAGGTGTAGACGCCAGTCTGTGTGCCTAGTGGTACGAGTCACCCCCACGTGTCCGTGTTGCCAAACGCAGAGCGTGGCGCTCAGAGCCGGCCCCCCATGAAGGTCAGTTTCAGCAGCCGGGCGGGCACGGGAACAGCACATCAGAAGGAAAGCAGCCTTTGCATGAGGAACACAGCGGCCTGAGTGTGGCTTGTGTTGACTGGCGTGGCTCAGAAAGCGTCCTGTAGGGCAGTGAGGTCACCCAGAAAGCGTCGAAGCCTGCCTGGGGTCCCCGGACCTCCGTGTCACCCTCGTACCTGGAAGGCAGCATCCTCTGCATGCAGCGTCTGAGAAGCAGCCCTTCCCCCGCTCCGTGTATTCTTAGTTCTGGTGTGGGGCCGGCCGGCCGGGCAGCATCACCGCTGATTCTGTGTGGGTGGGTCTGCCGTCGGCAGGCAGCTGGCAAGGACCGTCCACACGTGCGCACAGGAAAGACACGCGCCACATCGGCAGGGCGGCATAGGCCCCGGAACTTCCTCGGGCTCTAGTTATTAAAGAAGCAAACGTCGGTTTAAGTCTGTGCTGAGGGTGTGGATTATAAACTGTGCAAATACCTTAGGGCATCAAAGGCCGCTCTGTTTTCTTCCTCTTGAAATGTTTGTTTACAATCACTGCAAAGTCCACGCTAAACTGAGCCACGCAGGGAGACGTTGTAGCTGAGAAGGTCACAGGGAATCAATTCCACACAAAGCTCCCAGAGTGGGAACCCCGTCGAGAAGACAGAAGGAGTAATGACTGGTGGTTTGAACCAGGTTAGACTTGACTGTGGGGTTTCTGTGAGGAGCAAGTCTGCATCGGGCAGTCTTGGTGTCATTACCTCCGATGAAGCGAGGAGGGGCCCGTCTGCACCTGCCGCACCTCTGCCCTCCTTATGCCGTCGCTCGCATTTGGGCTCCGGGCTGAAGAGCAATGGCTGCATGTCCCCGTCACTCTGCTCTCCTTGGGCTCACCGAAGTGAGAGGCCTTTGATAATTAAGGTGTGATAAAGCGCCTATTCGCAGGAATTAAAATTAAAATAATAACTACTGGGAAAAGCTGTGCCTGTGAAAATTAACCCACACCCCCATGGGTCTGCCAGCCCTGCCAGAGTGGCCTCAGGCACCCGCTCGGGGACAGGCGAGGGTCCGGCGGCCAGGACCCCGATGGCCCCGCTGATGGGGATCTGTCCGGTGGTGGGCCCAGCACTTCGGGATGGGTGTGAAGCCCGGTGGAAGGACGGTCACCAAGGGTTGAGTTCCTGCCCTTGTGTTCTGAGGGAAGGGACCTGCACAGGATGACCGATTTTATTAGGCCAGGAAGGGACGGAGGGACAGAGGGAGAGGCTGGGGCAGGAGGACCATGCTGCCGGCCGCCTGCGCAGGAGACCTGCAGGGCACCCACTCTTGCCCGGCGACCAGGGAGACACTGGTGACCAGGACGGGGATGGGGGTGAGCGTCTGCCTGGCTCCCAGGGACGTTTCTGTGTACCTGCTGTTTTGGGCCTTCATGTGTGTCATTTTATGAATCACAGAGTCGACGTGAAGGGTTAAGACCCTCTGAGGAGGCAGATGTTGCTCTCCAGAACCAAAGACTTTAGAACAACCATGGACTTGGCCACCCTCCCCCAACCGCTTCCCTCCCTCAGGCCGCACCCCAGTCTAACGCTGATTCTCATTCTCCTCGTCTTGTTCTCTCTCCACGCCCCTCCGGTCGGGACATAATTCCTCCCATCGCAGTTCCAGTTCTGGTCTTAGAGTTTCAGACCAGCAGGACTCACCTGTCAGTAAGTCCCCTGTGCCCCCACCTCTCCCCCGCCTGCTCACCCGGCCCTCCTCCCTCCCTTCTCCCCGCCCCCCTCCCAGGCAGGCACCTCCCAGGCAGGCAAAGGTACACATGCATTTAACCATCACGCCCCGCACGCCCCACTGGCCCCAGAAGACTGTAGCGCGCGCGGAAAGTGTCCTGCCAGCCAGAGAAATAAATCCTGCCTACTCACTTCTGCGTTGGGGTGAAGAGTTGACTTTGGGACGCTCCCCTGATGGCAAGTGCTAGCGACCTTGGAGATTATTTACTTCTACACAAGGGCTCCATGCTGGGCAGGGACCTGGGGACCCCTCTGGGCACTGGGGCCGTAGGCATCTAACTGCCTTCGGGGCCTTTCCTACTGCGAGAGCTTTGCGGCAGTAACCCCAAACACTTAAATAATCCTTCTACATTCTTATGATATGTGCATTAAGTTAGTAGGGTATATTGTAAAACGTGTGCCATGCTTATAAACCCATATATTTAACATAATTAAAAAAAATAAGCATTCCATATCCCCATGTGGTTAAGGGGGACAACCTACCCCCTGGCTGTTACATTTCTCATTTATTGTAAACTCATCTTTTATACAGATATGTATTATATATTATATATTCTCTTCTCTGTTGGCATGCTACACCATGACTCTGTGCTGTTCTTTTAAAAATTGATTTATCGGTAGCCTTCAGGAAGTTGGCAGGGAAATTGTGGGCACAGCTTTCCACAAGCACCTGCAGGTCGCTGGCTTGTATCTGTGTCCAGCAGCTAAAAATATGCTTGCCATTAGCTGTGATTTAAGAACTATCAGTGTCGAATCAATTCAGCCACTAACACCCAGGGGCGGGCAGCGCATGAAGGAAAGCTGAGCGTGACTGTGACCTTCTCGTCCGAGGGGCCGCCTGCACATCAGCGCGGTGAGGGCGTCCGGGAAGGACTGACGTGCTGGCGTGTTCTAGAAAGCGTCCACCCGGTCCGGTTACGTCGTTTAGGAGAGAAACAGAATCTTTGCATTCCTGGCAGAGTTACACACATTTACAGTTTTATCTTTCCAAACTCTCTTTAGATTGGCTCCAGAGAGGGGCTGCGTTGAAAAGGAAGTGTTTACCGACACCTAAAATTAGAAATGACCATTAGAATCGCATCTAACGCTCGCGGAAGGGACTGTTCTACCATTTCGGTGATCCGTCCGTGAATTACAAGTCCTGTGTGGTTTTTCAAAGAAAATCGGTTTTCTAGTCTACACTTTTGAGGGCTGACATTTTACAAGGTGTGTGTAATTCTCCCAAGGAATCATCCCATCGCTCAGAGTACCGAGCACAGGGGCCCAAATGTGAACCATAGAGCACCATGTGGCCAAGGAGCAGGGGCCACCATCTTGAATCTCAATTCGCTTCCTTCCACTGACGCTGCGTTTACAAGTTCCTGTTAAGAAGTATCCCTTCCCCCTTCCCGCTGGACTCAGAGGCTGGGCCGGGCCATTCATGTCACTGGAGGGACTGACCGTCCCTGTCGCCTACAGCCTGCACCGAGGAGGCTCTCGGTTGCGCTGAGTCCTTCACTTCCCTGAGCCACACCACCAAGGCGACTGTTTCTCCGGGGCAGAGGCCACCTCTGCGCAGCTGCGTCTTCAGAAAACACTGATTGTGGGCTCCTTATAAAGACTTCCTGACAATGAACTTGGCTTTCTGGTGGGTGTGGTAGGTGCCCCCTGACCAACTCGTCCTTAACCGCGGCCAGACCATCAAGTCAGGCTGGCCGAGGGGGGTCTTGGGAGCTAAGTCTCTCTCTCTCTCTCTCTCTCTCTCTCTGACATCTTGCCCCTCGTCTTATCTCCCGCTCCCTCTCCCTGTTGTTTTTCTGTCCTTTTCTCCGCTCTCCACTTCTTTCTATGGAGCACATATTTGAAATTCCGATTGTCCTCATTCATTCCAGACAGGTGGGACCATACTTGTAATACAAATGTTCTAACATAGGGAAGGACGATTTTATATTTTAACTGTACAGGATTCCCTCACTTACTGCAGGTCTCGCGTTCTAGACACCATCACCACCCCCCCTGCAATAGGTGAAAATCCGCAAAGTAGGAACCTTACATTTTAGTATTTATATATATTTAAGGCTTTATAAGCCCTTCCCACACATTTATAAACCACTCCCAGTCACTTATTAACCTTTCCCACACTTTTATAAACACTACTTATGTTCTTAAACATATTCTATGCTCTTAAACCTACGTCACTTTAACAACATACGTATACAGCACCGCAAAATCCCGCGATATAGTGAAAAATCCGCAATAAAGAATTAAATATAATATTTTTTAAAACCCCACGATACAGCGAGGCCGCGGTACGTGAACTGCGATACAGAGAGGAACAGCTGTACATGTAACTTTATCATGGGCCTTCAGTCCAGGCTTTTATTGTCAAGTTTATCTGTTTTTGATCAATAGTGGCAACACATTGGAGCAGTTAAACTTTTACATATATGAAATGTTCATATACAGACATACACATGCACATACCTTGTGTGAATGAGACATGTCGGATCTTTAGGGTTATCTATGTACAGTACCCCAAAAGGAAAACACTGAGAACTTCTTGCAGGACTTACACAGAGTTCCTTGGGGGTGAGCTCTGATTAGAAAAGCATTGCTCCCTCTCTTGAGCCAGTAAAACTCTCTAGGGTTCTGAAATGAAAACGGATATGTCTAGATACAGAGCGGCACTGTGCTCAGGTGAGGGCCAGACTCGGGTGGGAAATACCTGGTGGAGGGGCCTCACGTGTCATTTTCCCTTGGACTTTAGGTGAAAAGCATGTCCCTGAGCTCCCCTGGTGACATGCCTCACATTGTGTTACGTGGGTACACCTGGGCCCGTCACTGTGCTGTCTTCTGTGTGACGTGAGGTTAAAGCCCCGCCTCCCTGCCACCTTCCTGCGTGGTTTAACGTGACCCTGCCCTGTGTGGCAGCCTCAGCCTGTGTCTCCGGGCCCCCAGCACCTGGGCAGTGGGACTGCAGGGGGGCAGAGATGGGGCTGAGCTCAGAGAGCAGCTGAGTGGGGGGTCACAGCCAAGGGCCGGCCAGGCCAGGGGGATGGAAGCCTCCGGCTAGGCTCTGGCTAGGCTGACCCAGCAGGGTCCCTGCGGAGGGCAGCCAGGTGGCCAGACGTCACCTGGGAGAGTGGGGCGGGGGGGGGGGGTCCCTCAGACATTGAGGGTAACCAGGGATCAAGGGGGAGGGTCTGGTTACACTGCCCAGCAGGGTCCTTGCTGGCTCCGACAAGGAAGAGAGGAAGGCAGGTTCCCAGGGGATGTCTGGTTGAAGGAGCTCAGGGCAGGGCTGGGTGGAGGAGAGCATCCTCACTGCGTTCCACTCAGAGAGAAGCTCCGCCGTCCACTGTCCCTTCCCTTCCCACGCGGCACGTAAGTGACGACAGGCATCACGTGTAAAATCTCGTGTTCTGCCTTTGCATCAACGTTTCTATTGGTCATGTCTTCTGGGGGTTAAAACTCTCAAAATTTCCACTTTAATGACTACAAGGTTTCATCATAATGCTTTATTATAACTTACCCAGTGTCTTCACTGACATGCAATTGGAGTGTGCAGCTGAAGGGTCCCCCCGCCCCCCTACCCTGCGCAGACAGCCGCTGCCGTCTTTCCGTCCCGGGCGTCGGTGACGAAGCCCAGCAGCTCAGCACCCTCTGGAGGCCAGCACGTGCTCCTCCCTGGAGGGGGGACCCCGGATTGGGGTCTGTCTGTCACCTGCAACAAGGGTGTCTATTTCCAATCAGACAGAGAAGTCATACGGACTAGCAGCAGCCTGGTTTATAGATTTATCTGTGTTTCTATTTGCCTATATCTCTATCTGTATCTATATATCACTGTCTCTCCCTCTTTATTATCCATATCTAATATGTCTATATAGCTATATAAGTCTGTTTACATCTGTATCTATAACTATATTTATGTCTATATCTCTCTATCTATGTTTATATCTTTATCTGCCCGTCAAGCCTCTTGGCTCTGGTGTTGGAGTCCTTTTAAAGGCAGCATATTAGAAAGGAGGGGAAATACTGGTTAAATGTTACTGACGTTACTTACGAAATATTGGAAAATTGCTCTCCACAAGCTTCACTGCCACTGGCCTATTACAGCTGGAAATGCCGTGACAGATTTTATTCTCGGCCATTTCCTAGAGACAGAAGTAATTTCCAGTTTTAACCGACACCTCTTTGATCGCAAAGGTGGGTGTGTGCTTTCGGGTTTACTAGCCATTTGTAATCACATGATAATCGGGGTTCTGTTCTGCCCGCCCCCCTAAAGCGTTCTCAGAGCAGGATGTTTATGAAGACTGGCGATTTTCTTATCTAACTTCCTCGAAAAATTGCAATTCTTTCCATTCAATATTTTTAAATCTAACATCCTGAGAGGCGTATCTGATTAGGTAGACTTACGTGAGCCAAGGCCTAGATTGTGCTCAGAGCGTTCTGTGAATCCACGCAGATGCAAGAATGGTACCCCGGAGGTAAGTTAATGTATCACCTTCCTTTCCGCAGACAGAAGACACAAACAAATTAGTCTCATTTGTTTAAAAGGCTGTTTTGCATTTCAATCCCTTTGACCACTTAAGTCAAACTGTCCTTTGTGAAGAGTGACGTCTGCTTCCTTCCTTCTATCTGCATCTTTAAAATCACCCCCATTTCTGTCTTTCTCTGGGTGGAAGAACCCCCACCGTTTTTTCAGGAGTGAAGTCTTGCGTTCCTTTTCCTCCACATAAAGATCTTCTGCGCTCCTGCTCGGCAGTCTCCGGAGGACCTGCCCTGTGCCTTCCCTGAGCCGAGCTCTGGCCACGCAGTGGTGTCGGGGGCAGACCTTGGACAGGTGCCTCCTGGCTGCTTGAGGAGGCCTTCGCAGCTGGGGCGCTTTGCCCCCAAAGCACCCGGTGCTGTGCGGGCCCGACTGATTAGGGTGCGCAGGGAGCCTTTCCTTGAGGACCGGATATTAAAAGATAAGGAGAGAAGACAGACTATATTCATCTTACACCTAGAGGCTGCGCCCTTTGACCTCCGAGTGCCGTTGCTCCCCACCCCAGCCCCTGGGGACACCACTCTGCTCCCCGTTAGTGTGGCACTTGCACGGGCGTCACTCCCTGCAGGGGACCCCGCGGACGGCACAAACTCTGTAGTAATAACAACAGGCCGAGGCTCTCCCGTCCCAGGAGTGCCCTCCCCCCGACCCCGCCTCCCCGGGCGCTGCCTTTCCTCTCCCCCCTGAGCTCCTGGGGCCCCGCTTCCGCCTCTGTCATTGTTCCCTGCGCCCACGCGACCCCGCTGGCGCACTTCTCCTGCCTCCTTTTCTCAACGCACTTCCTCTTATCGTGTAACATGATGACAACGGACCGCACACTTAGAATCTGCTGCAGGAGGAGACCGGTGCTCTCCGCCCCCCCCCCCCACACACACACTGGTGACGGGCAGGGGGCCACCAGCTCCCCCGGGGCGCGTGCGCCACAGCGCATCGTGCGCCGAACGCATATGGAAGTTTATTTGTCCGCCGCCCCCCCGCTGAGCTGGAAGGAAGGAGCTTAGCAGACACGCGTGAGCGGTCCCGGCGGCTCGGAGTGCGAGTGGGAGTGGGAGTGGGCCGGGGCGGGGCGGGCCGGGACGGGGCGCACAGGTCGGGCCGGGGGCTGCAGCTCAGGGCCGGGCCGGTGCTCAGCCCCGCATGCCCCGGGCACCACTCAGGACCCAGCCCGCTGTCCGGCTCCTCCGCTTCAGGGACGGGCAGCCCGCTGGGGGCCGGAGCTCTCGGGTGACTTGCTGAGGACGAGCTGGGACACCGCACCGTGCGCCCGGGGGCTGGCGCAGAGATGCTGACGGCGCCGCGGGAGGTCCCGTGGGCGCGCCTTCCTGCAGGGCGCGCGCGCGCGGCTACGCAGCTGCCGTGCCCGTGGAGCGCTGGCTTCCGGCGGCCGGAACGGGCCGCTGCAGCCAAGTTCAAGTCTAGTTCAAAGCCCGGCAGGTGAGGCTGGCCCACTCCGCCCCACGCTGGGCCGTGGCAGCTTAAGTTCTCCCGTGTCACGGAGCGCTCACTTGACGGCACTAACGAGGTGCCCTGCGCCCGCTCCGTGAAGCGGGAGTCCCAGCAGCGGGGGGGTAGGTGTGTGCCCCCCAGAAGAGGAACATGTTGTGAAAGACAGAAGAGTGGGAAGGGTCACCTTGAAGACCCTCCGTGGGCAGCGGGGGATTAAAGACTCCGAGCGGACCGTCTTCAGGAACTGCCTTTAATGTCCTTAGATGTTTCCCGGCCTCAGCATAACCCGGGCTTCCCCGAGCACGCGGCGCGCCTTCCTTCTGCGGGTGCTCCGTGCGCGTCCGAAGGGGGCAGGCGGCCCACGTGCTCCGTGGTCACCAGGCGCCGCGAAGTCCTGGGATCTGGGAAGGAAGAGCGCTCCCTCTTTGCAGAAACGCAGAGGCCCACGGAACAGTCGAGAAGCATCGCCTCTTTTGTGGCAATAATGGTGCAGAGAGGTGCCTCGGTCTGAATAAATTATTCACATTTTAACTAAAAGGTTCCAAGAAAACTGCACATCTGAAGGGAGAGGGGCAGGGGAGGGTGTTCTTGAGAGTCCAGGCTTCGCGCTGCGGCAGGAGGGAGGGCAGTCCCGCGGGGGGCTGAGCTGGGGTGCTGATGCGCAGGTGCAGGGCCCTGCTCTGAGGGTTGGGGTGCTGGGCGCTTCCTCGGGTCGGCCCCCGAGGCTGAGACCGAGCCGCGAGCTGGGAGTGACAGCGTCAGCGGGCCTTGCTGGCTCCTCGTTGGCTCCTAGCCGCCGGGAAGGAATCTTAAAACGGGGCCAGTGATGCCTGACGTGCTCATGGGTCCCCACAGCGGGTCTGCACCCCATTACATGAAGTTGCCCGTTTGTGTTCACTGTGCGTGTAACAGAACCCACGGCTGTTCAGTTATGAGGGGCCTGACTGCCCGCCGCCAGAAGCATAACTCTCCATACCAGAGTTTGGTGAAAAGAAAAAGAGTTGTTTGGTTAACAGTTATACAGATTTAGATTATTTGCGGGTTTCTGCCATTAAGTCTTATTTTCTTTAAAACACCCACAAACACACAGTTCTGCCTCCCCCCAGCAAACCAGGCTAATTTTAGAAAAGTCAGAGACAGTTTTCCTACTTCCCAGATGTGAGAAACGCTCACAATAAAAACCGGGACACAGGACTTGAGCAGTAAAGCGAGGCCTTTATTCATGAGTCTGCAGAGCCGGGCACACCCTCATAGCCAGGAAAATGTGCGCCCCAAGTAGACAAAGGAACCTGGTTTTATAGTCTTGGCTTCCCCACCCTGAAACTGCCACCCTAAAGTGAGAGCGATTAGCTTCCCCTCCCTAACGCGTTCATCTAAATGCCCCTATTGTGATTTGTGAATATGCTAATGCTGTCAACTTCCTTCTCAGAGATCCTCTAATTACATTTGCCCTTTGTTACTAATGACTTTTTACTGGTTTGGGAGTCACTATGACCTTGTTTCTTACACAGACACAGCTCAGCTTTACCAGCGGCTCCCAATCATTCGTGCCTGATGGGGAGGTTTTGCTCGTGTTGCGGGGCCCTCCAGCCCTTAGTGCAGAGCCACATGGGGTCCCCAGCCTCCTTGTAAACCGCATGGAGGTCTCCCTTTCCTTTCAAGCCCGCATGGTGTTCTCTTAGCCAAAATGTCTGCCGCCTATTTTTAAATCCCTGACTGCGTCCTGTGAGGCAGTGGGTGTGGCAATCGGTTCTGACCATTCACAGAACCCTGCGCAGACTCTGTGTGCTCCTTCTGAACCATCCCATGGTCCAAACCCCTCCCATCTCCTTGGGGCCTTGGAAGAACCAAAGCCATTTGCATAACTAAGACCCTAACCACCAGCCACAGTCATGCAAAGGCATCCTCAAAGCTGTTCCCTTCTCTCCTCCCCCAACCCACAGGCTCTGGGGATTTTTGGAGACCCCCGACTCTGTAACACAGGGAGGCCTAAAAGAAAATGCGTTGTTAAAGTTCAAAAAAAATGACAGTTTAAAAAAGTGTAATCTAAGCCTGATGGTTACAGTTTTTCTTGAAAATGGGTTTTTATTTTGTAAACTTCTAGGGAGCTTGTACTACATTTGAGGTGCCTATCACATGTGTGTACACATAGATTAAAGTGTGGCATGTGTGTGAATATGATGTTCCCTGTAATCTCTGCACACACACACACGCGCACACACGCATGCATATTCACATGATTATACAGACGCACAATTCATACACATATATACACATCTACACACAATATCTGTGTTCAACCCTCTAACAAAGACTTCCTTTACTCCTACAATTCTAAAAAGCAAGCCTTACTTTCATTTCTGTCCACTTATTCAATCACCGAGCACGGAGTTCTGTCTTCTGTGAGAGTTTGTGAACTAAAGAACGGAACACAGCATTGAGATCTAAGAAACAAGGAAAAACACGGCAGTGACGTTTAGGGACCAGACTCCGGGCACGTTAGTAGGTCAGGTACTTATTTCTCATTTCTCTTTCTCTTTGCTGCCCGTCGGCAAGTCTATCCTCAGACCTCTGCCCTTTCTTCCCACGCGTCTGTTAAGTATACTGGGGTCCCCATCACCTGTGATTGTTTAAATAATAATTCCTTCATCTATTGATTCATTCACTTGGAAAATATTCAGGGACTGCCCTGGAATTTTTATGGAACATGTGTTACCTGGTTTTCAAAGTTTCTGCTCCAAAGTTGTCGTATTGATGGATGAGCATATTAAAATAAATACAAGGAAAGAAAAACAAAATCAAAAACTACCCTCGGCTCATTCCAGGGATAGGCAGTTACTTTTCGGTCTTTCGCTGTTGCCTCCTGCCCGCTCCTCCTCCGCGTACTCCTCCCCGGGGCCTGCGTCACAGTGCCTTCCGTTAGCCCGGGGCCTGGCGCGGGGACAGCTCGTGCTGTGGGGGCCCCTGGACTTCTCTCATCAAGCAAAACCGTGGGAGAACCGCCGGTTCCTCGTGTCCCCGCTGGCCCGGGACAGCACCGGCCCGTCGAAACGTCTGTGCTTTCAGGGGAACCCAGTAGGCACTAAAAAAGTAACACAGAAGGCATGGTTTGTGGGCTTCTCAGAGTTTCCGTAGAAATAAATACGACTCTTCTGGCTTTTTAATGAAGAGGTTGTTGCCTATGGGTTGATAGGAAAACGCCTGACATTGCAGAATAAAAAAGTCTGGATAAATAGCTATGCCATTAATTTTAAGAGAAACGACTGATAGAGGCCGTGGAGTGTGATACCAAGTGGACGCAACTCGTGGCTTTCAGTCGGCACCTGACTCTCGGGCACAATTATTTTGTTCCATGGATGGGTTTTTTTTTTAATTATTTCCATGACTTACTAGATTCTCATTGTAATATATTTTTGTGGTTGTGAAATATTTTTGCAAAAATGATGAGATTGAGTTAGAAAATGATGGCAGGAAAACAAAGAAAATGTGAGGAAAGAAAAACTCTCAGAAAAAAGCTGAATTAACCATTAAGGAAACAACAGAGTGACAAGAACGGCCCTTGTGCCCTGAGCTGTCGATGAGGAGTCTACAGCGGTTGCTTCGCAGGGGGACTTTGTAAGCAAACGGACCAATGACCCTGTCCTGCCTAAAAAGTTCCCACGGGTCCCCATTAGCCTGAGAGGAGAGCAAAACAAAACAACAAAAACAACTCTACAGGACGGCTTCAAGGTGTTTATTCTAAATGACTCCATGTGGCAGTGACTCTCCACTTGGCACGGCTGTTCCAACTGCCTGGAATGACCTTCCCATCCCTCCTGTCTCTCCCCCCCCCCCCCCCCCTCTCTCTCTCTCTCCCTCTCTCTCTCTCTCTCTCTCCCCTTCACGATCGACACCCTGTATCAATGTCACCGCCTTCAGGAAGCTCTCACGCCGACTGACACCAGAGAGGACTAAGTGGCCTTTTCGGGACAAACGCCACGTTGTGTCTCTAGCGTTTACACGTAGCTCCTCTGATCGCAAGCCCACAACACCGGGGTGTGACAACGGCCCCCCCGTTTACCTTTCCCGGTCAGGCTGCCTCTGCAGCCCCCTCGCATGAGCTGTCAGGACGTGCCATGTCAGCATGACAAGCCTGCCGCCCTCCCCGCACCCCAAACTCACACGGAAACGCCAGCACCCGCGCCAGGCACGGCCCATGCCCGCCTTCATCTCAGTTGCCAAGCAACGGCTCTCCTTCAAGTTCTAAAATTCATTAAAAACAGAGAAAGCTGGCGTTTTATTTTTCTTTCAGATGGCGAGAGGGGAGGCAACTGTGTTTTATTTCTAGACGCCATGTATAGAGCATCTATATTAACGCCACACTCAGTTTTATTCAACACGCTTTCTCGTTCTGATCATCAGTCAGTGTCCAGACGCGTCCCTGCTAGAGCTCGGGCCGCCGCCACGGCCTGTCCTGCAGTGTGTGACATGCATTGGAGTATCTGGGGTCCAAACAAAGAGCTTCCCTGCCCAAGGCCCCCGAGAAACTTTCCAGAACCACCCGACTGGAGCGGGTGGCTTCCTGCCTGGGCCCCCATGGCAGGAGGGGGCTCCCAGACCCCCGTCTGTGCGTGCCCCGTGTGTGAGGGGGCGTCTCCCACTGGCCTGTGAGAGATGGAGAAAGGGCTGGCGTTTATAACTTTCAGTAGCACGTTCATGTTGTTCTGTAGACCTGAGCGAGTGCCGTGGCTCTCACGTGCCTTTCTGTTCTTTAAGGAAGTGATGGCAGCCGCGGGGGGCTGGTGTCAGAGGGCAGCTGTGTACTGGCCACGCCAGGCTCTGGGCTATCTTTTATATTTTAAAAATAATCGCATTCCGTGAAATACAAAACTTGTAGAGTCTCTAATCTGCAAAAGCTGTGAAGTCGCTCCAGTCTCCCAGCCTGAAAGGACAGCACGTGCCAGGTCACTTTTTCCCGTTTTCTGGAATTCCAGGGACACTCAAGCCACGGCAGGAAAGGTGCAGCTTTGCCATCTTAGTGAGATCCTCTGTGTCAGAGTGTTTTCACTCATTGGCATTTTCCAGAAATTATTTAATTGTCTGCAGATACGTGCGCTTGGACGGTCTCAGGTAGAAATTACCTTTGGCACGGAAACAGGAAATATGTCACTAACGGGAGGCAGCTGCGTAACGAAGGATTTGGGGTGGAATAAAGGACACGTCCCTTCCATCCTCTGCAGGAGCGCGTCTTGTTATCCTCGTGGGACGACACCCGCGGTTTCTTGTAAGCGAACGGGAATTCACCGATTTATTGTTTCACAACTGCCATTTTTAGACAGGAGATATCCTGTAAGATCTCTCTGAAAATAAGGACAGCGTCTGCTCCTCTTTGTTTCAAAGAGTGTATTCTTGGTGGAGGTTAGAGTTTTGATCGTGAAGGGGAGTTGGGGGGCTTATCTCAGAGCCGCACAGAAAACGGGGCGTCTCAGCCGGACGAAGGCGGCGGCCTCCGCGGGAGGCCCTTGGTCGGTTCTCCGCCTGCGAAGCCCGTTTGCTTCAGGGTCCATTTGCCTAAAACCTTCCTTTTAAGCTCAGGACGCTGCCGTTCGGGAGAATTTAAGGTAATAGCAGGGGTGCTGTTCCTTGCAAGCAATTTATGGATTATTTTTTTGCCGACTTAACAGAGCCTCTTTCTACCCAATTTAGCTAAACTTTCCTTTGAATGCTCAAAGGTGCGCAAAAGATAAAAATAAAATCAAGTACATCCAAACAGGAAGTAACGTTTTCAGAAAGGTCCAGGGCTTCTGATTGTCCACGGACTGCTCTGTGTTTGAGTTGGCGGCAGTGACGCCAGGCCTTTAATTGAGGTAAAGTGACTGCATGAATTATTTTACTGCTTCAAAGAAATGCAGGGAATCGGGAAAGGTGAATAGGCCTGCAAGTTTGATGTAATGACAGTGGGTATAAAAGACACAAGCAAAAAAAAAAAAAATGTATGATATTTTTTGGATTTTCCTTCAAAATTAAAATTAAAAAGCAATCTTATGTACTTAATTTATGTTGGCTAAGAAATGTGCAGACTTTTCTGTAACCTGTGCAGTCATTGAAACACAGTTCGTGGATAAATTAAAGCAAGCAGGTTTCCAGGACCTCAGCAATAGTGGTATGTGGATGTGCATTTCTTACAGCAGGAAATGTATGTATTTGTATCTTGCAATGGTTTTGACCTTGGGTGTAGGTACAGTCTTGTGCTTGGTGGTAGCGGTTATTTCCTGTCGAGATTCTCCTGGGGGGGCGGGGTCCAGCCTGCGGGGGTTCCTCTGTGCAGAAGTGGGTCCTTCGGGCAGAGGGCTGGGGACCGCACCTCCGGGGAGCGGTTCTCCACGGCACACGTGCCCCTTGGCAATCCCATGGTGGCAATGGTCTTGAAGCCTCACAGAATGAGCTCCTGGCTGTTCACTAATTGAATCTGAAAGGTCTCCACCCATCCAGTATGTTAAAGGCTTGATTTCCCTGCCTTAAGGCACCCGGGTAAGTTAAGGAGACACACAGACGAGCAAACTGAAGGGGAGAATGAATGGCCTTCTGCAGAGGGACATTTTGTTCCGGGCAACTGAAAAAAATTAATAGGATGTTATTTAATGTCCTACCGATTTGCTTTTCTCTAAATCTTTTAGAAAGTTGACGAGATCCCTACTTGGTTTCCTATTTGTATGTTTATAAAATTCAGAGATAAACTGCTATTTACAATAAGACGGGACAGAAGAAAAAATCTTGCTAATTAATGTGTTTACAGTTAAACGTGAACTTCTTTTCTGTTTAAAACGACTGCGGAACCTCAAAGCCATCACAGTGTCTATAATAAAATAATAAGCAGAACTTGGGTTCAGGCCCTGACGTCACGGGACGCTGCGCATCAAACACGGAACAGACGCGCCAACGAAGAGCAGACCTCAGTCCACCCCTCGGTGAAGCTGCGCCCCGCGGGCCGGCTCTCACGGGGGCAGAGGGGAAATGGCGGGCGGGTGGGGGAGCCCTGGGGGTCCCAAGGAGCGATGAGGAGGTTCCTCCTCAAGGGCAGACGAGAGTCTGGGAGGAAGAAAGGCAGGTGGCAGGAGGGCGCTCAGGACAGGCTGGCCGGGAAAATCCACGCCGCTCGTGATCCCCAGAGAGGAGGCGCGGAGTGGGTCAGTGGTAAGGAGGTAGATGTGGGGGCAGCTCAGGAGGCCCCTGCTGTGGCTTTAGGAGAAGCCACAGTCCATCACAGCGCTGTGGAGGACACAGAAGTGTCCCGGTGTAGGGGCACCAAATATTCCCTGTAAAAAGTTTCAATATGTAAATATGTAGGGGCTTTAAATGTTCTTTGTAAGAAGTAGCAAGGACTTGCTAAAAGGCCTCGGAAAAAGGAATGTAAGAAGGAGTGTTATAGCAATTAGTGATTTACAAGCTAAAAGCACCTCAGCCTCTATCACCTCCCATTTGCTTGCTTGTGTCTGGTTTATAACATTTGTGAAGGTTGTGCTTTGCAGAATGTCTAGCCCTTTGAGAACAAATTGCTTCACAGGGAGTTCGTCTCTGGCTGAAGAGCTGTGCTGCCGCCGAAGATAACCTTTAGCCTTGGGAATTTCTGTTCCTGTCACTGCCAAGACATTCCTGCAGTCCTGCCCAGCCCCCTCTTCCTGAGGCTGTTTCCCACCAAAGAAGAAACAAAGAGACTGCACCAGTATAAAAACCCAGCGTTTAGACTCCATTGGAGGTTGGAGCATGTTAGAGACCTGCTCAGGGTCTGCCCAACTCCTGGCCATCATTAAAAATCCTTTGCTTACTTCATACACCGCTCCAGAGTGTTCAACCTCGCCTATGTAGCCGTAACACCAGGGCGTTGAGAATGGGACCCGATCTGCCACTCAGCACACTCTCCCTACAGGCAACCAGAGGCGGCAGGCCTCACAGTTGGGGGTCACTGACGAGCAGACCATGAAATGCAGGGCGGAGACCAAATGGACACCCAGTGCCTTTTAGTAATCCAGGCAACTCTTCTTTCAACAGCCTGAGGCATAAAGCACTTCTGGGAAAAACCCGGAGCTCCAGGGGAAAACAGTTTTTAAAGAAAATCTAAGCAGGTGTTTCCAGTGCGAGCCATGGGAGGGTAAGATGGAAGGGAGAGGGAAGACGCAAGGTCAGGGGCAGTGGAGGCCACCGTTCACCGTCGGGGATAGGGCCGCGCTCTCCTAGGGCTTTTTCCACTCCCCACTGTGGATGGAAATGCTGGGTTTTCATCCCTCCTGTCAACAGGGCGCATGGGCCACGAAATTTCGGAACATCTCACACTCTCCAGTGTTTCAGAGGGATGCTTCATGCACCTGTCATTTCACAGCCTGGACGTCAGAGTGAACAGCCAGGCCACAGGGTGGTTTTCCAGACATTCTTGTTCTTGGCTCCACGACATGAACGTTCCAAGGTCTAATTCCTAAGTCTTCCCTGCGTTTCCTTTCCTTCCTGCCGCTGTATTTTTAGTCCTTTCTTGACTTATTGTCATCTTTTGCAGAATTGGTTTTTATCTCGTTCTGTTGCACCGAGCCTGGGTTTTATTACTCCACATTCATTTTCTTAAGATTATTTTCAGTAAGAAAAAAAATAGAACAAGTCAAATCAGTCTGATGCTGAAGTTAAAATATAATCTACTTTATGGTTCATCTTAGATTAATAAACCTCGGAAGGCAAGTGAATAGAAACATCACTTATCAGCTTTCTACAGCCATAGAAAATTCTGAAAACATGCTTAATCGAGTCTTAATAACAAGGTAATTCTAACAGGCCAGCAACTCAGTTTCTTGGGGCAAATGCTTTTCTAGAAACGATTCAAATAAGACCTAGTTTTTTTTTTTTTCCTTCTTTTTCTTTCTTACCTCCTTCTCATTCTCTGTGTATTTGACTGTAAAAGCAGTTATAACAACGGCATTTACTTTTAAAAGGAAAAAGTTATATCTGTGCTTGATTGCTGTGTTTGTTTCCACTTCTCAACCTCTTCACCCGTGTACTTAGATATTTTGCATCAACCAGATCATAATGTGCATAGACATTCATCTTCTGACATCATGCTCAATATAGAAAAAAATCCCTTTAAGTGTGAAAAAAACAACATCAGTTGCCCTGAAGTACTCCTGTACGGTTACCTGTCCCCTGATGGTTTGGGTTTTAAGCTTTACACTTTTCTCCACTTAAATATTTCATGCTGTAATAAAACCTAAAGATAAATTCCTAGGGATGGAAAAATTAGACTCATTAGTATGAACATGATAATGTTCTTGCCCCATTCTGACCTATTACTCTCAAATATGAATCAATTTATACATAACCTCTTTAGGCCTGAGATTGCATCTATTTCAACATAATTATTTTAGCCTTTAGCATTATCAATTTCACTGGTTTGTTATTCTAAAAGATTAAGAAATGTTACATTATCTTGATTGATTTTACTTATTAATACATTCACTTAAAAAGGTTTTATTTGATTCTAAGATGTGCATGTTTAATAATTTATGTAGCAATACATAACAATCTATTTCATAATAAAAATGTTGCTTAATCATTTTCTATGTAAGAAGTATTAATGGCTAGACAACAGTTTTAGATTAATAAATGAAATGAGATTAACTTCTAGATAAAGTTGAATTTCTAAAACAACTACATAAAAGGTGATCAAAGAGGAAATAGGAATTTTTCTCGAATTGTGAAAAAATCAAAATTGCCCTTTGTGACTGCGAATCAGGAAGTGCCCCTGAAATTAATGCGCACGTGGTTTGGGCCAACCGTGTCTGTGTAGTTTAATTCTGTCATTTAAAGACAATAGCAAAGACGAGTTATGTTTGTGCATTATGTACCTGCTCACATTAACCTGCATCCGTCATATTTTGTAATTTCTTATCTATCACTATGTAGATAAATGAGTTTTACCAATTATACGAAGATTATCAAGAAAATTAGAAAACAGGAAAGAAAAATATCATATGATCTCACCTAATGCGACACCTAATGAGCAGAACAAACAAGCAAAATGGAACCAGAGGCGCGGAAACAAGGAGCAGAGTGACAGGGACCAGAGGGGACGCGGAGGGGAGAAGGGGGGAGAGAAGGGGCAGGGTCTAGCCAGGGAACTGGTATAAACGACCCACGGACATGGTCTTGGACATGAACAACGGGGTGGGGACCGACCGTGGGAGCGGCGGGAGGCGGGCGGGGCACGGGAGAGCAATGGGGGAAAACGGGACAACTGTAACAGAACAATTAAAACAATGGAAAAAAAAGAAAATTAGAAAATACCTTATGAATCTGGGGTTAATAATATACCTCTTCTAAATGTAAAATATATATATTTCAAAAAGGGAGACTCTATATGTCAATATCCAGTAAAGCATCTTTAAAGTGCAGTGATTTTATAAATTTACAGCTTGGCCCATATTAATATAAAATACTGTTTCTTCTCTTTTCAGAGGAGAGGGCAATCTGCTAGAATCTGAAGTATAAAATATTTAGGTTTTATAACTTTGCAAAATACTCTAGTCAAGTGTCTGGCTTCTTGAATCACATAGAGTATCATTCAGAGCTCATAAACATTTGTACAACTTACAGATAACCAACTCATTTTTAAATGATGTTGTTTCATTAAAAATGTTTCGAAGTCTTAGTTTTTCTGAACATGCTTACATCTGTTACGAATAATGGCGGGGAAACGTGGCCGGAACTGTCTCCCCCCTGCATTCCTGCATCATTTCTCCCACTTGTTAGCCTCTGTTCTTCAACCTGGGGGACGATTTCTGCCTGGGGAGGGAAGAAATGACATATTCTCTGAAGAACGGGTAAAAACACCAGAAGAGAATGGGGACCTGGGAGACAGGAAGCGGTAATTATCACCGGAATCAGGAAAAAATGGCCTGCGGGGAGATGCAGAAATGCTCTCTTGGAGACCTGGCACTGTTGATGGCAGGCCTTTGTACTTTTATTGGAAGTGATATGCTCTTGGTGACAAATTGTCAGTTTATCTACAAACAATATCTATCACAGGCATTTGCTTCTTTTTTTTTTCCTTTTTTAAAATCAAAATTGTTGTAAGGGTGACATACATTATCCTGTTAGTTTTCGATATGCAGCACAGTGATTCCCAGTTTCTGTATTCCAGTCCGCCGCTGTGCAAAGTGATCAGGATGCTGACGACCGCTGTGTGTTAGGTCCCTGTGACTTTCTGTTACAGCCGGAGGTCTGCTTCTCAGTCCCCTTCACCTGTTCATCCACCCCCACCCCCTCCGCCCCCTCCTCTCCCCACACCTGCCGTTGCCTGTGTCTCTGAGTCCGCTTCTGTGTTGTTCAGTTTCCCCGGTTCACAGAGAAGCGCAATCTCAGGGTGTTTGCGTTTCCCCGTCTGACGGATTTCAGCATGACCCCCCCAGGTCCATCCGTGTTGACGCATACGTCAAAATTTCATTCCTTCTTTGGCCGAGCGATATTACATTGTTCCATTTCCTCGCTACTGTAAACTGCTTCGGCAAACACAGGGGGGCATGTATCTTTCTGAATTCGTGGTTTTGGTTTCTTGGGATAAGGACGCAGGAGTGGAATTGCTAGGTCATCAGGTAGTTCGATTTGTGTTTTCTGAGGATCCTGTTTCGCATGGTGGGTGCCCCTGTTCCTATGCCCACCGACAGGTGGTGAGGGGTCCCTTTCCCCACACCCTCCCCAACCCTTGCTATATTTTGATAATTGTCATTACGACCGGTGTGAGGTGACAGGTGCATGCTGGTCATCCATATGCATTCTTTGGTAAAATGTCTGTTCAAGTCCTCAGCTACTTTCTTACTGTCCAAAAATATATATTGCTAAGAGAAACGTCAGAGAAGGTTCTGCCTACTCACCTTTTAGGAGTTTCGTGGTGTCCGGTCTTCTAGTCAAGTCTCTAATCCATTTTGAACTTATGTTTGTATGTGATGTAGGGTAGTGGGCTTGTCTCATTTGTCCAGATTATCTATTTATATGACAGTGGCCGATGAATCCAGCTGAACTAAACTTCAGTGTTTCAGTTTCTTCATCCGCAAAATGGATTAAAAATAATTCCTTGAGTTGGGTTGTTTGGGTAGCTATGTGGCATTTATAAGCAAAGAATCTGGCCCATAAGAAACGCTTAAAGAACATTCGTGTGATGATATTAAAAAGCAGTGAGGCCAATGCCAAGGCTAAACTGATTTTTATGGCTTTTGCCTAATAAAATTTACCTGAATTTTTAATCTGTAGTCTAAAATGTTTTAGTAAATAAGAATAAACAGAATCCTTTGAAAGGAGCAACTTAAAAACTAAATGAATGGAAAAAAATTAATTATTATAAATGGTATTTAATTTAGGATTTAACCAAAGAGAAATGTGAAATGATATTTTTTTAATCAAAGAGTTTCTTTACCAAATATTCTATTCGAGTCAGCAGATTTTGTTAGGTTTGAAAGACTCACAGGTACTTCGCTTTTTTATTTTCATTCACCTCATATTAACACGTGTCTGCGCATATGTGTATGCGTGCGTGTACCTATCAGTCGATCGACCACCCGCCTGCCGTCCCTATTTTACCAAGACCAAGGACGGAGCTGCAGTGGGAGTGTGTTTGATCCCAGGACCTCAGCTCCGGCCACAGGGATTTCCGTGGTCAGGGCGGGCCAGCTGTTTAAGAACACCAGATGCTCTGATTCACAAATGGCCGACTATTCCTCCCTCTGCTCCTTGCAAACGTGGTTTCTCATCGTGGGAAGAAGGGTATGTTCATCTCCCTTGGCCACTACAATCAGTTACCATATGCACGTGGTTTAAAAATCACAGGCAAAAAGTTGTTTCCTTCCTGCTTTTAGGTTAGAAGTCCGACAAGGCCTCGCTGAGCCAAGGTCAAGGTGCCGCAGGTCTGCGCTATTTTCGGGAACAAACAGGAAGCGCCCGTGGCCTTTTCCCACGTTCACGCGCTCAGGCCCCGCGCCCCTTTGCCTTCGTGACTTTCCTTCCCTGACGGTATCGCCCTGTGATACCATCCCCGGGTAGCTGGGGGTGGCTCCCAGGTTTCAGAATCCTGTGATGACATGACGCCACTCGGCGAATCGAGGACAAGACCCCGTTTCAGAGTCCTCAACGCTCACGTCTGTAGACCCTTTGGCCAGGCCAGTTAACTCAGGGCCTCGGGTCAGGGTGTGACGTGTTTGCTGGAGGACATCACGCTGCCCCGCCAGCACCGGATGACACGCAGAACCCGCCCCGCTCCTCCCTCTGGCGCGGCAGCGGCAGCGTCCTCCCCCGAGAACGTTTCTTCACTCTGCCTCCCGGGGTTTCAACTCTCAAGTTCAAGGCCCTTCTTGATGGACCTTCTCTGGTATTTAGGCCCTCACTTTTACTTTCCTTCATAATTATCTTTTTCCCCTTCATATCCCTGACATCATTATGAATTAAATATTCATTTGAATGTGTCTTTGTCTGGCACCCTCCCTGCCCTGCCGGAAGCCCCAGGCGGGCAGGTGCCTCCCCTGCTTTTTGTCACCGTGATGCTCTGTGGGGAGGAGACAAGACCTGTCTGTCTGAGAGCGACTGCACCAGTGATCTGTGTGGTGACAAAAAATTAGTTTTGCATTGAAGTATCGAGGGAAAACTTGCTTTTGAAGACCTAGCTAAATCCCACCCCACAAGACATTTCATACATTTCCGTGACCTCTACATCTTCCCATCCTGGTAGAAAAAACTTAAGAATGAAATGCAAAAAAATTTTTAAAATACGCAGAGAGACAGTGAGAGCCATTAAAATGCTGAATGATCACCGAGCTCTTGAAAAGCAGACAGACAGATGCTTCGTTTTCTAAAGCACATTCACACAGATGAATGAAAACCGAACTCTGCGATGAAGAAAAGACACCATTCCCTGAAGAACCATCTCGTCTTGTTGTTCCATTATAGGAGTGATAATCCCATCCAGCACAGCTGGTCAGCCCACCCACCCTCGGAATGCCTGACTGAAAACGTTTCCATCAGAGAGAAAAATACTTCCCGCAAACCAGGAGAGGCAGCATTAAGGGTCACCTAGATGTAAACAGAGACTTTTTCTGTTTCGGAATTCTTAATTGCAGCACAAATAAATGCTACTGAGCAAGGCAGGTGACTG
The DNA here is from genome assembly GCF_987537825.1 of Furipterus horrens. Taxonomy (NCBI): domain Eukaryota; kingdom Metazoa; phylum Chordata; class Mammalia; order Chiroptera; family Furipteridae; genus Furipterus; species Furipterus horrens. The sequence goes on from NW_028327182.1 coordinate 97,991,833, forward strand.
TACAATCTTCCCCTAATTTCCACGTGTGACACTCAACTCGGACCAGCCAGTATCACAGAGAGTCATTTTTTTTTCTTAGTTTTTTTTTTTTAATTTATTGATTTTTGAAAGAGAAGAAGGAAGAGGGGAGAGGAGAGAAACATCGATTTTGTCATTCAACTTATTTATGGATTCGCTGGTTGATTCTTGTATGTGCCCTGACTGGGAATCGAACCTGCAACCTTGAGTTTCAGACGGAGAGTCCTTTTGTGGGCAGCACCCAAAGCCTGCACACCAGCTGTAAAGGGGGTTACGTGCACAAACCACACTGCAGGAGTTCTGAATACTGCGTGGATGGACTCTTGTTTTTAAAGTTATTTTTCTTTGCCCGTCGATTTTTGATATGCATTCTGGTCAAATCTGAGAAAACTGGGGCAATGAAATGAATGGTCAGTGGCCGGTAAGGGCGCCTTTATATTTTGTGTTTCCACCTGTCCCACGGTGGCTGCTTGTGCCATTCCAGTTTCCTGTTCGGTCGTCTGTTTGACTCACAGGAGAAAGGAGAACACGTGCCCACGTTCCTTTTGCGTCAGACACCTGGCCACTTCCTCTGCACAAGTGACATCCTTCATCCCTGCATCCGTCGTCTGAACTGTGAACACCAATCTATTATTTATGTGTAAGACGCATGTGCTCATTAGGCGCTGCCTCAGGTCAGCTGCATGGAAGGCGATGGGTGGAGTTTGCATTCCTCTGTCTCTGCGTTTATCACGAGGCCTTCGATCCTGAGCCGTCCGTGGGGTTCCCCGCAGAGCATCCGGTTTCATTTTGTTCCGGCAGTTGGAGGGGAGCGTTGGAGCCCTGGCCCGGCATCCCAGCTGCTTAGCGTGTCGTCCTGAAACCAGGGTTGCGGGTTCGATGCCGGTCGGAGCACATACAAGAAGCAGCCAATGATGCACCAGTAAGTGGAACGATAAATCGTCGTTTCTCTCCCTCTGTCTCTCTCTGAAATTAATAAATAAAATTTTTAAAAGAAAAAGAGGCACGTTTGACATCTCAGGCTCCTACAAGAATAGAGGAAGCAAATAGAGGTATGACTTCAAATAAATTATTACCAGAAAAATTCTAATGATGATGATTTGTAGGTACATGGTCTTAGTTATTGTTCAGGTTTCATGGCAAGTTGAGACAATTTTCCAGCTATGCGGAGCCCCTGGAATTGTAATAGCCACCCTTTTCCATTCAGCTTACTTTTTTCACATTGCTTGAGAATTACAATAACCATACATTGGTGATCAAACTTATGTTTTATCTTGTGCTGCGTACATAAAATTTTGTCATAGTAAGACATGGTTGAGCAGAAATTTCTTTCTTTGTTTTTTGTTCTCTGGTGAAATGTACAAAAACTCATCCAATTTTCCATTGAAACCGAATGTCATATTTGAGTCTTGAATTTGTGGAACTATTTTAAGAGGCTCTAAGACCCTCATCCTAAGAAGTAGCATTGGAGTAACCACATTCACTCTGGACTTGACTCTGCCCTCTTCGTGCACTGAGCGTGGGTGGAATCTTTGAGTTATTCACAGCACAGCTCAGGCCTCCGTGGAAGAACCCAGGATGCATGGGTGTGTCTGGTCTGTCCTCAGCCGCGGGCTGTGCAGGAGGCAGGAGGCAGGAGGGCTGGTAGTTGGTATTGCCATGACAACAGACGCTTACGGAGATATTTGTATGTGCCTGTTTAATGTGATATTTTTCTGGAAGATGATATACAAGGGCATCATCTCACCTGACAACTGAAACCTCACAGTATGTATTTCCGACTTCAGTCTAAAGCGACACCCTTCCGCTGGAAGTCCACTTCAGAGACGGATCTCAGCTAACAAGGGCTCCCCCAAAACTGTTTGCACATCACTGAGAAATGCAGGCATTGTGGGAAATTAACGTTTAAGGCAGAGCGAATACCACCCCAAATGTAACGCCGACACTGGGGCGTAGTTTCCCTCCCGCGGGCTCACGCCAGGCGCACAGACGCCCTCTCCACGGAACCCCGTGCAGCCAGGGGACGGTGTGCGGGCTGAGGGCTCGGCCCCGGGGGAGCCGGGACGCGTCCCCGCCCCTGCCTGCTCCTGAACCTGAGCGCGTCCCCAGAATTGTAAAAGGGCGTGAAAGCCAACTTTGTTCGTTTGAGAAAGGACCGCAGGCGGGAACGGACAGGCCCCTGTCAATCAGGCCCATGCACCCACGTCCACAAACCCTGGGGAGCACCAAGGCCAAAGCGATTCTAATGGGAAGGAAAGGAGGAGAAATGAGTCTTTGGTGTCAGATGTTGAAATGCATACGCTTTTCGTTGTTGGACTTAATTGTTAGCATCATGGGACCAAGGAGCATCCTGTAGGGCCTCCCTGGCTTTCAGAGTCACAGCAGAATGACAGGGGACGGTGTCTGTGTGAAACAGCTGCAGTGTGACGGTCTTGCTGACCGTCGGATCGGAGGAGAAAAGAGTGGAATTCGCCCGCACGCCCACATGCCGGAGTCACGCATCGCGTTTTGTCGTGTCCTCTTGCTGGGAGTGCGGCCAGTTGACGTGCGGAGATGACAGGGCCCCTGTCTTCCAGACGCGGTTGCCCCGCGCTCTGCCCACGTGCCTGAGTCCTGGTGTGGCTTCCTTCATGTCACCGCGATCCAAGCCGTGCGGTGCCGGTCACAGTCCACTGTGGAGCGTTCGCATCCCGCAGCCCCGCGGGGGTGCTGACTTCTCTTGGGCTCACGCCTGTCACCGCTGGTGGCTCTCCGTCACTGCTTCTGTCCTGCTGCCACAGGGGTGACGAGGACGGAGGAGGCTGGCCTCGCGGGGCCGGAGCACCCCTGTTTGGGGGTGAGGGGCCCCCTCTCCGGTGCTTCTGCTGCTCCGCCCTCTAACTCAGGGAGGCTGTGGCTCCCTCCGTGGCAAACGTCTGAACGTCGCTCCCCTGGCGGCGCCACGTTCGTTGGCCCCTCGGAGCCGGGGCACTTCCGCCCGCAGCCCGGGGTGCTCTTGCTTACGGGGCCCCTTCCTTGTTCCCCTCGCCCCTCGACCTCGGAGACCCTGACTTCCTCCGCAGATATAAGCCACAGTCACCTTCCTCAACGTACATCCTTCTGCCCGTGAACTTGGCCCGGCAAGGCCCGCGCGCACAGCACACACACTGGCGCCTGTGTATTTAAAGCAGCAGCGACAGGGGCACGTTCTGTCACGCGACATTCCTTCAGGGCGTCGCTGTTTCTGTGTGCACGATTTTTCATACACAGACAGGACACGTGCAGTGACTCAGCACCTGGTCACCGAGGACTCACGTGGCTTGTGCCGCCCTCGCAGGCCACACCCGTACCCCCCCCCAGCCCCGGACTTGGCATCACAGGCGGATGCTGGCGACCGGGGATGTACCTTGTAGAAATAGCCTTTCCAGATGTTCGTGAGCTTCAGAGCTGTGTAAAGCGCTGTCAGCACTCCCAAAATGTAGCTGAAATAAGATAAACACCTAACTGACACACAATCTTGAGTCCCAGAGACGTGACTGCCTTGGGTTTGCAGGTCGCTCAAACCACCACCGTGAAAGGAGGAGAACATCAGTGATTGTAGAGTGTTCCCTTCCGTTGCATGGGAAGGCCCCCCAGGAAGGAGGTGCCAGGATGGACGTGTGTCACAGGACTCTGGGGGCTCCTCGAACCGTGAGGAATTGGGGGCGGCCAGTGCTTTGTGAGCGGGATGAGGCTGAGAACTAATAGGGTTCCCTTGAATTTAACGGTTAGAAACCATTAAAATGCAATAGATCCTTTACACCCGACTCTGTGAGTGACCCTAGACTTACAGACAAGGGTCCGTCTGTTATGGTTCTGGAGGCAGGAAGTCTGAGCCCGGCGCTGGCGAGGCCAGGCTCCGCTGAGGTCCCTCCCATCTGGGTCATGCCTGCTGACTCATTCTGCCTTCTCGTGGTGGGAAGGGGGGTGCTCCCTGGAGTCCCTTTTATGAAGACCCCAACCCCATTCACGGAGGCTGCACCCTCATAGCCTGGTCACCTCCCAAGTCCCCACCCCCTAATGCCGTTACCTTGAGGTGCGGTCTCAGCCCCCCTTCCATTCATGATGTGCCCACTCCCAACATCGCTCACATTCATGCTCCCCCAAAGTCCCACGGGGGGGGGGGGGCAGGTGGTGGCCTACTGATGTCCCGCGGGCAACTCAGTCAACAGAGCAAGAGAAGGGGGCCCTAAGACAGGCGCCCTGGGACCTCCAAACAGGGCTTCCTCTGGAACCTGAAATGACGGGGGTACTGTGAAGCCATGTTTACATGTGCTGTCCAGACAGCCGCCCTCATAACTTACGATATTAACGAGCCATGTTTTGGTAACATCCCACCGTCTTTGCTGCGTTCACTCTAGTCTTTAAAGCCACCTGCTGTGACTTAGCAGTGAGTCTGTGACGGGCTCACGGGAAGACTCACGTGCAAGGCCCCGCTCACGCGTTGGGTCTGCTCAATGTGTAACGGCTGTTGAGGTGAAATTGCAAATTCTTTGGTTGTGGGAGGACTGGGAACAACTGCCCCCCCCAGTCCTCGGGCCACGTGGCTCCGTGTGGGCACCCCGCCGGCCGCGCAGATGGTTTGCGGAAGCCGAATTGTCCCCACGTTCTCTTCCTTTGCTCCTCTTTGAGTCCTCGTCCAATGTTGATGTTGATGAGGCCTGGAAACGCAGCGTGGATTTGCTGAATCACGTCCCAGTCACGTGATGGAACACGCCGTTCCGTTCAACTTTAAACTCCGAGCGAACTGAGCCACCATCCAGAGAGAGTGGCCTCTCCCCTCTCACGTGGGAGGTGACGCGTTCGGCCGTGAGCCACAGCGCCAAACTCACCCAGCGAATGTGTCCTGGCTTTTCATCTCCTTCCGATTTAGCTGCGCTTTTCTCTCAACCCGGGAAGCTTCCGGAGCCGCGGCCAGCGAGTCGGGCCGGTGCGGCGTCTTCTCGGGCGCACTTTAGGCAAGACCCTCACGGCGCCCCGACCCCACCCCGGCCACTGCCCTGGAGACAAATTAAGGACAGAGCTTTTATTTTTATCTTGTCTGAGTACTTAACGGCATTTAAGGCTTTCAGTTACTTCTCTGTACATGTTTGTTCACACGTTGTCATGAAAAGTCATTATGGTTTTGAAGCCAAAGCTGGCAGGCCGGTTGGGCCACGGACCAATGTCAGTGTGTGACCGCCCGTGCTCCTGCGCCGTCACCACGGACGTGGGTGTAGATAATCTCAAGGCTTCCAGTTGCATTTAAAATTTTTAATCTGTATTTCTCATTGTATTATTTTACTTATCGCTCTTACATAGTGTTCCTTTTGTGTCCGGCTCCGATGAAGGGACCCAGTCAATGAGTATCATGTCATTAACCGGCACAGCCACTCCGCAAAGTCGCTGTGTTTTATTTATTTATTTTTTTTATTTTGGTTTTTCAATTATAGTTGTCCCCTTTTCCCCCAATTTCTCTCCCCCACCCAACCCACCCCCTCTCCCGCAATCATATCCCTCCCCGTTGTCCACGTCCATGAGTCATTTATACACGTTCCTTGACCTGACCCTTCCCTTACTTATCCCCCTTCTCTCCCCCCCCTCCCCCCTATTGACTGCTATTCTGCTCTTTGTCTTATTTCATTCATTTGCTTGTGTTGCTCTTCAGTTTCCTGTATCAGGAGATATCATATGGTATTTTTCTGTCTTTGTCTGGCTTATTTCACTAAGCATAATTCTCTCTAGTTCCATCCATGTTGTTACAAATGGCAGGAGTTCCTTCTTTCTTTCTGCCACATAGTATTCCATTGTGTAAATGTACCACAGTTTTTTGATCCACTCATCTACAGATGGGCAGTAGCTGTGTTTTATAGTTGGAGAAACTGAGGCACAGAGACAGTGACTTCCCCAAGCCGGACAGCCATGACGTGTGGCAGAGACTGAGTGAGTAGTGGGAATTCCCGGGTCACCTGCTCTGAGTCCTTACACAATGCCTCTTACCTTTTGTTTGGAGAAAAAACAGGAAAGCGTTTCTTGAAATGGTAGGACTTAATCCCTTAGAGTTGATTCAAGGCTATATATCATGTACCAACTAAGCTTTAATATTTTAAAAAACTGTGCTCTTTTAATGGATTCTACCTTAATATCTGGTAGCATGATTAATTTTTGTGTGTGTGTGCCAGTTTAATTTTAATTAATCAGGATATTTTAATTTATCAGGATATTTTTCTTAATGTTAAAAGCAGTAATTAGGAGATGAATAAAAAATTGCTTTTAAACCGTTATTCCATTAAATGCATCGCACTGTAAGGGTTGGGGACGTCGGGGCAAGCCCCGTGCGTGGGAGCCTGTGAGCCCGTCTGCGGCCGGCCCGGCTCCCTGGCCGGAAGGCTCACCCTGCTCCAAGCCGCCCCCCGAAACAGCCGTGCCGGCAGCTACATCCCGGGGGAAGCGTTATGGAACGCACGAGGTTAAGCAGCTTCAGTATAACCCTACATTAAGGCAATAACCCTCTCCCTGGTAGAAATATTGTGATTTAAAAAAAAAAAAAAACACAGAGACACACCCTGTTCCATCTATATATTTTCTTTGCTTAATGACTTAGCTAAAGTTTGACGCCACGTGGGCTTTATCATCACCGTCATCATCATCACCATCACCATCATCATCATCGTTACTATTCCTAAGAAACGCGCTCAGCCCTGGGTTTCATGTTGAGTTACCCAAAATCACTTCTTGCAGGCAAGACCCCACGGGGCTCTCGGCACGTGGGCAAAGGTGGGCACACGTCTCCATGGTCCCGGGGACTAGGCGTTGGTCCCTCATCGCAGAGAGGTGACTTGACAGATCCGCCAGGGACGGTTCTAGTAAACTGCAATGTTGATTTCATACCTTTTCTAAATAGGAAATTAACACTGATTGCTCCACCAAACCAGGGCTGCCAGGCCAGTGGCTGACCCCACACCAAGGCCGTTTCTGTCCCCATCCCGGCCCGTGCAGGTCTGTGTGGCCGCCCACCGTCAGCGGGCGGCTGGAGGGTCTGAATTACCAAGGGGAGCAAGGAGCACATCGTTGTCATGTTTCTCCAGTTCATACACGGGATGGGCTGGGGGCAAGGAGGCTGCTGTCCCCAGATCTAATGACACAGGGACATTTCCTGCTTCCTATTCTCTGCCACCTGCCGCTCCCCCAAAACCCAGGCCCTGGGGCCCCTTCGTCTTCCTCTAATGAAAGTGTTTGTTTTTTCCTTTCTATACCTTATTTAAGTCATCAACCAATTCTATTTTATGTATTTATTTTCCCTTGTTTAGAAGGGCTAGAGAGTTTAATGACTTTTTTTTTTTAAGTTTTATTTTCTTTGTTGTATGAAAGACCAGGATCTTACTCATAAAATCTGGAGTTTACAATGAACTGCAGAGCATGCATCAATGTTTCTACCTGATTCTACTCGAATTACAAAAACAACCTCAACCTTTTTGCAAAACAAATATGAAAAGCGCAGCAGCGACTGTCATGACCATGTCTGACAACAATTAGCACCAAGACCCTCTTCCGGAATAAAGCCCCTCGTGCTTTGTCTCAGAGCTTGTATTTGCAGAAATGGTCTAGGGGGACACACCGCTGGTCCCCACGCCGCTGCCCCTATGCCGACGGAGAGAAGCCCCGGAGCGGGAGCCGTGACCGGGGAGTCCAGGGCAGGAGCGGCCCCAAGGGCTTGGCTGCTGTTTTTCTGGTCATCAGAGTCAAACGTCACATACATTAAAGTGCCCTTTCGGCCAGCATCGTCTTGAAAAGAATGATGTGCCATTTGCATACGTTAAGATTGATGTGGTAATGTCTGAAAACATACATTTTTAATTAAGTGGTGTGCATACCGCCAGCAATCACATTTCCATCTGCTTTAAATCACCTGTGTGACTAGGGGACATTTTCTTTTTTAATCTTTTAGCTTCAGAGGAAATAAAATGCCGGCAGCCAGAGCCTCCCGTGCTATTTACCACATGTCACAAGCGCCATTTGCGTCTAATTAGCAAGAGCTGAGCACCACGGTCACTGGGGGGATCTAAGGCCCCCAAATGTAAGGCCCCGCGGGAAGGGGGATCAGTCCTGCCACCTCGTTCACTGCTGAGGGGCTGCGCGCCCACAGGGGCCGGGACCTGCCCTAAGCACTGGGTGTTTGTCCAGGCTCACGGATATAAGAGGTTTCTCACTTAAATTTCTGATAAAGAGCAAGTAATTTGTGTGCGCGCACATGTGTGTGTGCGCGCGCGCGTGTGTCCTAAATGTTGCACGGGACATACCTCTGCTGAGCCGTGACTGGCTGTGGACGTGAAACGTAACCTGAACTGGGTGTCCCGCGGCTTCCCGCGCTGCGCCCCACTCCCCTGGGTCTGCTGCCCTGAGCGCGCCCCTCCGCTGGGGTCCCAGGCGCGCGGAGGCTGAGAGGGAAGCCCTTTTCTCTGCGTAAGAACGCCGTCACCCTTAGCGACGGCCGAGGACAGCGAGCACGCATTGCTTCATAGTTTCTGCCGCTGGGAATCCAATCCTGGCTCAGCCGGGTGCTGCAGAGGCTCTGCCTGACCAGCCTCGGGCCACGTTCCGGAATCTTCTGCGAGGTCAGCTGTGTGCCCCCTCGTCACATCCCGTTTCAGCAGGAGCCCTGCTCTGTCATCTCTGGCATCTGACCATCCTCGGTATCTGACGGGCCTTTTGTCTGCCTTGGTGCCTGGACGGTGACGGTCCCCTGGCCTGCCTTCAGCAAGAGTCCTGCGCGTTCGGTTTAGGCAGAAGCGCCCCTCCCGCTGACGGTTCCTCCGGTCAGTCCCCACCCCCTGGCCCACCCTGCTCCTCGGATGCAAACGTCCACCTCCCAGGCAGCCTTTGGGGGTGAGCTGCTCCCTCTCCCCCACCCACATCCTCGCAGACGTCTTCCTTACGCTCTTCAAGAAGTACCTTCAGCGCATGCCCCTTAGCACCTTGTAAGGGGCCTGTCACTTGGACTGCAGTCTGAACCTGTGGAATGGTGGGCCTACCTGCAAGCTCCCCATGTGGCTGCCGGCAGCCCCGGGCCCTTACCGCCAAGGCCTCTGGAGAGGGCTGCCTCGTGTCATGGAGGTGGCCTTCTCCCCGGGAAGGTGACCCACCAGAGGGATGGAAGCCAGTCTTTTCGTGACGCACCCTGGAAAGTGACTCCCATCACTTTGGCCATATCCTGGTTCGCAGAAGTAAGGCCCTGGGTGCAGCCCACGGTCAGGGGAGGTGGGTCAGAGAAGGTCGTGAGCGCCAGGGGTGGGGTCCGTGGGTCGCGTCCCTCCGGTGCCGTGTGTCTTCACCGCAGCGCAACCCCGAGGGGGCTGGGGGCCTGCTGGGTGCTGCTGCTGCCAAGCCAGTGGGGCGGTGACCGTGGTGGCTTGGAGGCTGAGCGAACTCACCAGGGGGTTCGATTTGGAAGCCACCGGACACATTAACTGTCTAGACTTAAAATGTATTGAAAATTAAATTGAAAGTTAAGTTTCTCCATCTCGTCAGCCATCTTTCAGATGTGCCGCAGCCCCCGTGCCCGGGAGCGCCTGGCCCACACAGTGGAGCTCTACATCAGCCGGGGCCTTTCTGGGCAGGGATGACGCAGACCCCGTTAGCCTTGTCCCGTGATATATTTTAGAGCAGCATTTTTTAAATTTATTGATTTTAGAGAAAGGAAAGAGAGAGAGAGAGAGAGATTGATTTGTTGTTCCATTTATTGATGCATTTGTTGGTTGATTCTTGTAAGTGCCCTGCCTGGGGATCGAACCCGCACCCTTGGTGCATCGGGATGATGGGCTAACCGACTGAGCTGCCCGGCCAGGGCAGAGCAGCGTTTTATTTATTGAAAGGCACATGCACCTCTTTCCTGCTCATCTTTTTATATCTTAGGTGTTTTCACATCTACTAAAATGATTTGCATGATAAACTGGCCTTGATGAACCTGCTCCTGAGAAGCAGTATTAAACATGATCTATCTCCTTGGTGGCATGAAACTGTGATATTCAAATGCAGGAGGCTGATTATTATATTATGCAGAAAAGAACACAGAATCTAGTGTATTGCACGAAACATAATTTATGTAAACACATGCAGACCGCTGCATTCAAGTATTGCTGAAAGTAATGAGAGAATCACACAAAATGGGAATTTTTTAATAAACCGAGATTTAGTTGATTTGTCTTATAAATGGAGTTACTCAAGCAAATTGGATTGTGAGCAAAAAAACAAACAAAAAACAGAAACAAGAAGATAATATAAAGAGATGGAAATTTCAGAAGCTCAGCACCTAAATACCAAGACAAACAAACCAACTTGGCTGTAAATGTTCTACCAACATGTCTGCGCAGGAGGGAGCAGGTGACTCCGGGGCTTGGTCTTGGGGACTGGCGGGGACTTCCTGTAAGCGATCATGCGCTTACGGGCGATGGCTCCCTCCCTGTCCGTGTGTTACCGGACCCGGGGCACGTGCCGCTAAAGCGGCCGCGGGGAGCGGAGGTGATCAGACACAGATCTCTCCGCACTGCTCCCCTGATGCAGACGTGAGCCCTGCCCACAGCGCTCGAAGTGTGGTCAGAGTGACACCGTGCGTGTTAGGACGTGCGCCGCGTGGCCATGTCTTCGTTGCGTGCGGTTGGGCTTTGCAGGGAGAGTGGCCCCCAGGGCAGCAGGGGACTGTCTGGTTCTTGCTGTGGTTTGCTTTCCCACCGTCCTCACGCTGCGCCTGGAGGAGAGCCTGGTGTAGGGGCCGCGCCCCATAAACTCCAGGGCGGTGAGTGCATCTGGAGGCCTGCACGGCAGGAGCCAGGTCGGACCCGGGGCCCCGCCGGAGCGCCCAGCATCGGCACGGAGCAGAGGGACCCGGTTCTGTGGGCAGGAACGCGAGCGGCAGAGCTGGAGTCCAGGGACGGAGCGGACAGGGGTTGGAAGAGGTGAGGATAGCACTCGAAGGGCCATCAGCACGCCGCGGAGCACAGCCGCGGGTCCCCAGGGCCTCGTCTAACGCCAGCATCGGGACGGGCCCTGAAATCGCTGTTCGGGCAGCAGAGTGCACGGGCGGGAAGAGCAATATGAACAGCGTGCGTGAACAGGCTGCAGGTGTGCGCGCTGGGCTGGCCGGCGAGAAAAGACCTTGACCGGCCTCTATGCGATTCCAGAGCAGAATCGCCTGCACCTCTGCGTTCCCTGGCTGCCTCTGCCCGGAATGTTGGCATAGCAAACGCGTAGGCCTGTGAGTTTCCTGGGCCAGAACGCCAGCTGCTCTCCCATGCGTCTCTCCTACGTGGGTGTTTTAAAACTTATCTTCCACCAAGATCTGGGTTGGTGTGAGCCTGGACCCTCGCGTTGCTATGGAGTTTCCTCGTTCCCTGTTCTTCTTGGCTGGGACGGTAGGAACAGTCTGCTTTGTAGATGTTCTCATTCTCCTCTTGAAGGGAAGGGAGAGTCTGTGTACCTTGTAAAAGAAGAGGTGTGTTTTTAACATAGTTAATTCAAGGTCTAGATAAGTATTATTTTCTCAGGTTGGACTTAAATTTTGTTTATCCTAAGCTGTCTGAATACACTGCCCTGCGTGAATTAAGATAGAATCGGCTTCTTTTGTATCAGTGAAATGCAAATTTCAGAGCTAAGCCAAGGCAAGAGACTGGCTCCGGGGAAAGGCAGAGATAAGCTCTCTCCTGCAGAGACAGGGCGCTCCTTTGCTTTTAGGGACCCAGAGGTTTCAGTGACTCTGGCCGGAGGAGCCCCTTGGGGAGAAGATGACCAGCCAGGCAAAGGCGCCAAAGGCACGTGTCCCCTTGACCGGAGCAGCCCCGGAGTGCTGGCAGGACGCAGCCCGGAGGGGGCGACCGCGCGGGACGTGAAAGGAAGAGACGAGAAGTGAAACCCAGCCGGAGGGAAAGTGACGTCGCAGGGTGTTTTTGTCCAGTGTTTTGTGCGGCGATAGGATGAAGGCAGTGTTTTTAAGGATCACGGGCGGGCGCCCCGGAGGAGGCCTCCCCGCGTGACCGGGTGTTGGCCCCGCGGGCCCACAAAGGCCCTGCCCCGCCTCGCCGCCCGTGAGGTCGCTGCTCTCGGGGCGCCGCCGGTCCGAGCTCGCCCGGCGCTGCAGGCCTGCGGGCACCTTCCCGGCGCAGCTGCGCGGGTGTCCGTTACAGACGTTCTTACAAAGCAGATGCTCTCGCTTGCCCTTGGTCCTTACAGTCCACGTGATTCTTCATGTCAAGCTGGTCACATAAGGCGGTGCGTTCTTCACTCCGCCCACCTGCGGCTTCCAAACAGGTGCCCGAGCCTCCTCCTCCGCTCACGCGTGTTTGCGTGGTGGGGTGGGCGCTGCTAACTGCTGCAGGGAACAGGCTTTTGTGCGAGGCGGGCTCTCGGTAAGCCTTAGGGAACGTTACGGGCTTGCCTCTCTTAACAGAGCCTCTCAGCCGCCGAGGTCTTCATTCCAGCGTCTGCGGAACATTAACCTTCGACCTGTGATGCTCCAAGATAGCATCTTGTAGAAACTGGAGGTGCCTGGCAACGTGGCAGAGACTTGCTGAGATCCCTCGGACTTACACAGAAGGTTGCTTTCTGCAGAAACTCAATGGCAGTACAGAGAGAAAGTGGTTTATAGACCTGAGGCTGCCACGCCGCGGGGACAAGCAAACCTTCTCCCGTCCAAAGCAGGCCTTTTCCACAGCCCGTGGGGTTAGGGGCTCTGAACGGAGGTCCTCCGGGGAAATCTGTCTGCTGCTCTGCTTGGGCGTGAGGTAGACGACACAAGGACGCCTCGGTGGCAGCCGGGCTGACGCTCGGACTGCAGGGTCTCACCTTTGCGTGCCGCCCTGCAGGAGTGACTTCCTCCTTCTCCTCTTCATTCCCGAATATCCACGCGCGTTTTCCGGGAGAACGCAGAGTCGCTGCACACGCACCTGCCTGCAGGTGAAGAGGTGACACTCTTCCAGGAGGTGTCTTCCAATATCGTCACCGCAAGGCGCCCGGGACGACCGAGCCCTTGAAACGAGACTCGTGTAACTGAGGCACTAGGTTTTAAATTCTATTGAATTTTAGCTTTGATTTAGATGAAGTTAAATGTATAAAGAAAAGCACTGTAAATATTTTGTCACTTCAGCATGGTTTGTCATTTTAGCAGGACAGCATTTCACTTCAATTGTTGAAAATTTAGCATCCAAATGAGATGCGTCATACGTCCGTATTACATGTGTGATTGTAAAGGCCTGCTATGAAAAATGAATGTAAAATGCCTCATTAATAATGAAGCATTTATTTATATTGTAATATACTGAAATGATAACATTTTGGATAGAGAGTCTAGGGCCACGCAGGGGTGAGGGGCACTGCAGAGTCTAGGGTCGGTGGTTTGTGGGGGGCCGGGTCCTCAGAGAGTCCTGTCTGGGGCAGCACTCGGGGCTGCTCTGTCAGAAGTCACAGGCCACCCTCAGGCCTCGCGGATTCACCCGCCTCGACGCGTCTACGTTCCCCGTCCACCACGTGGGCTTCAGATACCCACGACTGTATGAATATATCGTGGGATCGTCTGTCCCTGCCGTTCGCGTCCATTTTTCTCAAAGCTTCTGTCTCTCCAACTGCTCTCAGATATCAACTGTTTTGACTATTTCTTAACATATTTTCTTCTAAAGATGCAATATTAATTCTTCCGTCATGTAATTCTAAATATTTAATTTATAAAATTTAACTTATGATATAAAATATGCAATGATTCTTTTTCATCATTGACTTAACATAGTTTGTTTTATGATTTGTTTTGTTTCTGTTTTATCTGCATCTGATCGCGTTTATTTGGGTCCCATCGGTCACTAACCATGGGACACAGGCCTGGGTTCCTCGCTGTGTGCCCACCTCCCTCAGTCTGGTCTCCTCCGTCACCAAACATCTGTCCCCCTTTCCACTCTCCTGTCAATTTTGTTAGATTTTGGGAATCAAACTGGTTTAAAAATGTTTGTAAGTCCTGAATTCTCCTTTTATTTTACTTATTAACATCTTATCAATTATACTACATTCTCAAAGACTGCCTTTGAAGACAGCACTGAAAATATTTACAGATGAAGATGTATTTAAGAAATAAAATATTATTTGTAGTAACGCACATTCATTAAACTGCTGAGTTTCGTTAAGTAAACTTTATTATTGGAAACGCTCCTACAGTTTACTGCGGGCTGTTTCTCAGATGAAGGCTGATGAAGTAACAATTAAACGACATGTATGAAGTTTGGAAAGGAAGGGAGCTTAAAGCAGGCCCTGAAACCGATGATGATGTCTCCGCCGGCTTAGTTTATCTAGATTCATTTAACCGTGTATTACTTTCGTGTTTACATGGTGCCTTAGTGCCGGCTTGTTCATCAGGGTTGACATTCAGGGAGATTGCCTCGCTGAGTGGGGTCGCATACAGATACGTAACGGGGAGCGAGGACGCGCAAGGCCAGGGCAGAGAAGTTACTCCTGCGGGCACGTCCGGCCCCCGTTACTGAATATTTAAATGCAAGGACTGTAACCTGGTGAAGTCTTGACTTAGTGAAGCTCTGTGAAATCTTCTAAAACGAAGGGCGAAGGATTAATTTCCATGGATAAAATACGGCGATACATCTCATAAGAAAGAGGGAAAACAAATAAAACTTCTCCGTCTGACACAGCGCAAAACTGTGATTTACTTGCTTGATGGTAATATCAGAATCAGCAGAAAACAAAACAAACAGAGCGTGATGTCTGCAGTGACTTTCTCACAGCCCACCAGAGATTTTACCTGCGGGGTTGTCCTGATGTGTATTGCGGTTGCTTGAGTGGAAAGGGGCCTGTTATGGTTAGTGACGTTTCCGAGTCAGGCGTGAGCCCCGAGGTGCCCGTGGGTGATGGGGCCGTTCAGGGGAGCATGCGGGGGGGACGGGTGTGGAAGGGGAGCACATGAAGGGGGACTGCAAAGAGGGGGAGCACGCAGAAAAGAGGAGTGCACCCCAGAGCATGGCATCCATCCCGAAGTTTGTTCCTTTTCTCTGAGCAGAACAACTGCATGACCTTGAACGAGCCAGTTAATGCTTTTTCACTTTCAATTTCCTCTTCCCCAAAATTAAGGGGGAATGAAAAGGTTACCTCTAAGATCCCTTCCAATCTGTGGCTCACAGCCTCCATCATTTCCATTAAGGAAACCTGGGTGGAAGGCCCAGTTCTGTCACGGAACCCTTACGTGTACGAGGAAGTCACGCCGCGCTTCTGCGGCTCATTAGCAGCTGCGGATGCTCTCAGTGTCCACCGCACGGGCTTGTCCGTGGGCTTAACTGACCTGTGGAGCGAGTCACACTGTGAGCATGTCTCAGGCTTATCACGGCATGGAGGAGAGCGTTTTAAGTGCCCGTCAGCTTTTTTAGTAGTAATTAACATGCCAGCAAAGCAAAGGTTTGCTGCCAGTTCATGGAGGCCCCAGAGCTCCCAGGACAGAGAAGAAGGCCGGGCTGCCTCTCCCCTCCTCAAGGACCTGCCTCTGGGTGTCGAAGTCTTCATCTCGGGGCAGCTGATCGTCACGCTCTGATAAATCAGAGCCAGCCCTGCTCCAGCTCCATTTGCACTGCTGTCCCCAGAGCTCATCCCAGTAACTGGGCCACTGGGTTCCTGCCTTCATTAGGCTCCTTTGATAAACACCAGCCACCTGCGCTGGCTCGGTGCGGTGGCACTCCTAGGGCAGTGTCCTTGCCGGCTCCTCTCCGCAGACATCAGGGACACGGAGGGGTCCCGAATGGCACTTGTAGTTTTGTCCTGTGTTCAGAGATCGCATTTATTTGCAGACTTGCCTGTTGCCATTTGTAAGACGCGATTTAGGACAGAGCGCCAGGTGGTCACCGAAAACCGTGCGAAGGAATGTTTGCTGCGACGTGACAAAGGAGCCCTCTCTTGCTTAGAAATTAGTGGAAAATCCCGCCTGTTGTTTGGAATGCGTATTATAAACGATCTAGTCAGGAGTGTTAAGGAGTCACATCTTGTCCTGATGTGCAAAATGACTGATATTACAAAGATAAAACATTCCATTTAAGCTCTGCAGTTAAGGCTGGTACTTTCTGCCTATTACTGGCAGAAAATAATTATTAATCATATTTTCATTTCCCAGCCAAGGTCCCTGCCAGGTAGAAGGAACTTCTAATTAAAAAATGAGGCCGTCAGAGCTGCAGCAGAGGGGCCGAGGCAGAGCGGCCGGGGAGCCGCGCTGGAGGCCCGGAGCCCGCGTGGGTGCGCACACGGCCCCACGGCTCAGATCTGCAGCCTCGGCTCCTGCGCGGCCTCCTCTCACGCTCACTGTCCTCAGCCTGAGCCGGGCCCCGGGCTCCATGGGCGACGGCAGAAAGATACTGCCGGGCCAGCTACTGAAACACGGGCGCGTGGTCTCCCGTGGCCTCTGTGAGGATGGAATGCGCTTGTGGCCCGAAGCCCCTGGACCCAGCGAATGCTCTGGGCCATGACGTGCCAGGAAACCCCGCAGGGGGGTGTTCCAGAACAGCACTGGGGCAGCCCACGTAATTTCCAGTGTGATAATGGCATTGCCGCCAATAGTCTAGGAAGTAAAATAAGACCTCAGGCAATAAGAATCCATTGGATGGACCCTACCTGACCACGTCAGCGAGTCAGAAACCTCCCGTTCACCCGTGTCTGCGTCTCTTTGCCACCTGCCACGCTCCGTTTTATTTTCTCTCTGAAAAGCGCGCGGATGTCTTACCTGTGTACCATGCTGAGGGGGGCTCTGCAGACGGGATCTCTTCCACCCCTTACAACAGGGGGCCCCTCAGGGCATCGATGACGAAGGGACAGACAGAACACAATCCTGAGGGTGTCTGTGACATCACCCTCCACAGCTCAGGCTGCGTTCCCGGAGCTGCGCCCTTTATAGCCCGGCTCAGAACTTCGGATGCTCTGTTTTTCCATCCAGCCTGTCCCCACGGGGGCCTGGCTGTCCCCGCAGGGGCCTGTCTGTTCAGTGTCAGAGCTTCTGGTCACCGCTGCCCTGCAGAGGGTCCCCTTGGCTTTAAGGTCTTTGAGCACAGAAATGGTGCTGTGTATAGGGGTGGGGCCTGTCACAAAAGCACAGATGCCTCAGGACCCCGCGGCTTTTCCTCCATCCCTGCGGTAGCGGAAACACTCTCCCCCAAACACGCTCACTTCACCAACCCTTTTCCCTCACAGTGACACGTGTCTCTTCTACACAACACGCAGGGTGTTCTGCACTGATCCATCCGTCTTCCCGACTTCTCTCATGGGGCAGAACTCCCCGTTGTTTGCAACTTAAAGTCTTAACAGAACCCCGGGAGGTAGATGACCAGTCCTTCGAGTCGGTGACATTACACTTTTAATTTATGGAAAGAGGCACTCAAGGCAACGGGCATTTAATGGCCGACTCTCCGTAGACCTTCCCTTAGCGACGGCTGGCAGGCCCGCTGGTGCCCCGGGGTGCTCTGGCCGACAGAGAGGTGGGGGCTGTTTCTGTGGAAATGGAGTGTCACTAAATGTTTTTTCTCTGCAGTGTGGGCTTTCCACCGCCGGTGCCCTGGGGACAGAGACAGGCAGCTCTGCGGCCGGACGACCCACTGCTCACTCCCTCTTGGCACGTCCCTGGTTGGGGTAGGGATTTGGGTTTAGGGGGGCCTCAAAAGGAATTTTTGCCCCCTCATCAGACTGTAGGTCCCTGAGTATTTTCAGCTGAGATTTAATGACTCATTCCATAGAGTCACCGTTGTTAGCACATTGGAAGGTTTTTTCTTCTTTGCATTTGTACAGAAGTGACATTTTAACCTTCGCTGAAAGCTCTTGAAGTTGTTACCTATTTTTATTACATCAGGTTTTGCCCTTTTATGCATGTGAATGGCACTGATTTTATTTAATCAATGAATTTGAGCTCTTTATATTTCCTTTTAGAATTATAAACAGCTGATATACGGGCTTTTCATACGGACGATAAGCCCGGGGTGGGAGATGCTCACACCTCGGTGAATCACCCTAGGAGGTCGCAGCAGGCAGACCCTGTACCAACGCGGCGTGGTCCCCGGGCGACAGGCCCACGGCCCCGTTCCCGCCGGTTCGTGCGCGACAGGTCCCGGCCTGTCAGGGGTGCCGCCGCTCCTTTGCTCCCGGGAAAGGCCCAGCTGCCCGTACGATTTCCCGACCACGCAGCTCACACACAGGACGGGTGACGAGAAATAGCCAGAGTCGGTGGTGTTAAGACCTACAGTCTATACACAAGTCTATAGCACTTCTGTGCTAGTCAGGGGCCGCCAGAGAAAAAGGACCACTAGGGCGTGTGCCCTGCGGGTGGGGGGGGGAGGGGAGGGCAGGTCTCCTGCTGGGCCAGAGCCCTGAGGCCGGCTGGGTGGTCCAAGGGGTGACAAGGACTCCTGCTGCCTTCTAGCCTGTGACCCGCTGGCCGCAGCCGTTGATAGTGTTGATTCCTTTCTCTCTCATCTCCTGACCAGCAGGAGTTTTAAAAGCCTGACCAGAGAGAGCAGGGGGGCCGGACAGAATACGCGATGCCCGCTGTGCGCACTGACCTGCCCCGCAGCGGCGGCCGCCGCCCCTCCGCTCGGAGCCCCTCAGCCTTCCCGCCTCGGCCCCCTGCCCGCCCCCCGCCCTGTCCCAGGGCCGGCCCCTCCCAGCCTGGCCTGGCTCTCACACAGGAACGCGTTTGGTTGCCCGCCTGGACGGACGTCTCACCACCCCGACTCCCCGAACCACCCCGGTATTTCCTCGCTGGTGCCACGCCCGCAGGTTGCTCCGTGGGCGCTAATGCACTCGCTGTGGTTAGGGTGAAGGGGGCGGGGGCCGGAATCCCCGCTGCTGGGTCACAGCGCCCTCCTCCCCGTCCCTGGGAGCCCAGCACGCCTCAGCCCCTCCCTGGCCTGCAGCCCAGAACTCCACGCAGCCCAGCCCCACCAGCCTTGTCGGGGAGTCCCCCCACTCCCCGTGAGCAGTCCGACCCCCTTTGGGTCTCCTGGGCAAACTGAGATCAGCATAAACGTCTCTCGTCTCCCTGTGCCAATGGGACCTTCTCACCCCCACCCCGAGGGGGACGGCTGTCCTGGGGAGAACCCGCCCCTCGTCTGTGCTTTGGGGGCGGGCAGCCCGCCATCCAGGTAGAATCCAAATCCGACTCCTTCCTTCTCCCTTTCAAGTCCCAGGGTGCAGAGCTTGGCGGTCACCCATTCACGTGGCCCTGCCGAGTCCCCGGTTCTCCTCACCTCGTCGCCAGGCCCCTCGCCCGGCGGCCCCGCAGGTCCCTCTCTAACCCCTCTGCTCTCCGCGTCCCTCCACAGTCCTTCACCTCCGAGCACAGGGCGAGCGGCAGCCCCCCACGCGCGCTCCGCACGGCGGCTCCGTCCCCCCCAGACTCCCCGCCCTCCCGTGCAAGGATCACGGCCTATTCATTTCCGGACCCTCCGTGCGGAGCGCAGAAGCTGTCACCTCAAAGGCGGTCATCAATCACGGTGACGTGCCCTGCCTTGTCAGCCAAGGAAAAGACATTATTACATTTATAATAACATTTTCAAGTTCGTCCAAGAGCAGCAAACACGCGCCGTTCTCCCGTAGTGCCAGAAGCTGTGGACGTAGAAACTGACATGGATGTAGAGTCATGTTTGGGAAAAACTGTAAGGAACCCTTTAAGCAGCCAGCCTGAAAGGTGTTCTCTTTCACTTCTCGGGAGTCTGTGACCTGCTCTAGGGGAATTCTTTCTTGGTTTATATAGCACCGATTTCCTCAAAATATATTTTTTAAGATGTCGCACGTCCTCATGCAATGGCGTGGAAGCACGCGAGACCGCGAGAGCGTATTTGTGGGACGCAGCTCAAAGGTTCAGCTGCAAAAGTAAATCGCTGTTGCTCAATGTGAAGAAGAAAGGACTTCAGATCACAGGGCTTAGAGGATTATTGGGAAATTTATAAAATGGTCCTTTTATATGAAGTACAAAACCGTGCATGGTAGCGTCTTTATCAGTGGGCTCAGTCACCTTAGTCGTCTGTAAGTAATTACTTTGTCATCAGAATAAACTTAAATTGAGGCAAGTTGTAAAAGTGCAGTTCCTTCCTATCTGCTTTTTAGTCGTTTTCCGTCCTCGTCCTTTAACCAATGCCGGTGTCTTCCAATGTCACATCCGTCAGAGAAAAACTAATGCAAATGAAACACGAAGCACTACCCTGAACCATTTCGGAGGAACACAGTTCTGGTTTCCCTCAGAACGACTTCTTTACCGTCCTTATTTTGACAACACACTTATTTCATTGCTGTACTCAGTGAATAACTTCTGATCTCTTTCTACTCTTTGGGGATCCTTTTAGCCTAAGAGCCCCGCGACTCCCTGGCCGCACGCTGAGTCGGCGGCGAGGGCCGGCTGCGCGGTCCATGGCAAGTCTTCCTGGCAGCGGGGCCAGCCCCGGCATCTTCCACGCGTCCGCATAGCCGGCTGCCATTCCGGCTGCAGGGCCGCGGGGCGCCTGTAGACACTGCGCTGAGCGTGCCGAGGCCTGAATGTGAGGACGCTGCGTGGAAGAATAAGGCAGAGCAGGAAACAGCAGCCACGTCCTAAAAAGACAGCCAAGGTATCGGAGTGACTTCATCTCGGGAGTTGGAAGCTATTAATGGCTCTTAAACAGTCTAGTTCAAGGACAACATTCAGGTTAAATAAATGGCTCTGAGCACCATGCTGGGAACAGCTCAGAGGCGTATCCTGGAGGCATGAAGACCAGTGAGGGGACTCAGGGGAGTGACAAGCCGATTAGATATATTTTGGAGGTAGAATCAGAGAATCGGGTGGAAAGTGAGTAAGGTTATCGGTCGGAAGGTATATCAGTTTGGTGGGTGGCCGTGACAAAAATCCCACGGACCAAGCAGGTCAACCGCAGGAGGATGTCCCCACGTGGCTCTGGAGACCAGGAGTCTCAGAGGAGGTGTTGGGGGCGGGGCTTCCTCAGGAGGCCGTTTGCCTTGGCTTGCAGGTGGCTGCCTTCTGGCTGAGAGGCCTTGACCCTCTGTCTGTGGACAGACACATCAGTGTCCAAACGCCCTCTTATTCTAAGGGCACCTGTCATACTAGACCAGGGCTCACCCTAAAGACATGTTTTTCACTTAATTATCTTTCAAAAATCCCTATTTCAAAACAGTCACATTTCTTGGTATGAAGGTGAGGACTTCAACATGTGACTTGGGGGATGCAGGCACAATTCATTCCCCAACAGCGGGGACCTGTAAACTATATGAAAAATATGCATAGGATTAGTTTGTAAATTAATTAGGCCATAAATTCAGGTTGGAAACTCTAACACCATAGTAATAATGATGATAAGAACAGTCAACTTTATTATAATATGAGCAATTATTCTTCAGTAATGGATAATCTTAGTTAAATCTTCTTGAAATTATAATGGGGTGTTCTCTCCCTTATTTATATCTAAGGGCACTAAAGCTGAAAAAAGTTAGGGAGCTTGGTCATGCATGGCTGGAAAACGGAAAGGTCAAGATTTTGTCTTATTTCCCCAGAGAACTACTTAGATAAGATTTCTTATGAAATTTAGCACGTAATACTGGTCCTAAGTGTGATACATATTTCAATCCTATTATAAAAGACGCATTCTAGCGTGCTAACATATAGCCTATGCTATCAGACGTATTGATACTGCACTTGGTGCCTTGTGATGTAACAAGATCTCCCATATTTATTCCGACACTTCCCTGGAGACCCTGCGCTGTCTCTGTGAGCCCCGGGCTCAGCACAGAGATGTTTCTGTCACTAATGCGTGGCTTCTTCTCACCGTGATGGCAGGGCAGACTGGCCCCCTGCACTGGCTGCGATGTTACATAGGACATTTCCATGCATTCCTGCTGGGCACACGCTGCAGAGGGGAGCCCGGTATGTGCTGTGAAGTGACCTCCACGGACGCTCAGGAAGGGTCCCTTGTGCTGGAAGCCGGGCGTTGTTGCTTCTTCAGGGCCAGCTGAACTTGGCGAGCGAAGGGAGGTCTGTCAAAGTCGTACCTTAATAATAGTGTTTGACGTTCACCACATCCTGACATTTTCATGACTAAGGTGTAATTTTATAGAAATCTAATATCTATTCCATTAGTCCGTATGTTTTAGTAGTACATCTGTGGATTTTTATATCTAAATCCATATCTGTTTATCATCTTCCTATCTAGCTGTTTATATCTACCATCTCTATTGTCTCCTCCTATTTATACAGACCCGTCATCTGTATCTGTCTACTGACACCCACTGTAGCACATCACACCACGTCAGTCTATACCGGCCCATCGCCGGCGGCTTCCTTGCGCTCTGGCTCCCGGGCCGCGGGCCTTTCCGAAGGGGTCCCGCAGCACCCGCCGCCGTCCGCTGATGTTCCGATTCGGACTTGATGGCCCATGAACATGCAAGGCCCTGTCTATTGAAATGCCCATCAGGTTGTCATGCATTGTGGACATGAAATATTTACTTAGCTTGGGGACAGGCGTCTCTGCCACCGTAAATCATAAGCCGTGGGTAGTGCCTGCCGGAGCACAGAGGGGCTCATTTGTCGCCGCCCTTACATTTCTAAATTATATCCAGTAATGGAGAAATACATAATAAAATGGATTCAACTACCCGTTTCTTGTTACAAGTGAAAATTAATCAATGGCCTTTTGCTTTTTTAAATAACAGTTTCTATAAATAGACATCATTTTCCGGCACCGTGCTGGGGGACAAGCATGAAGAACAGGCTTGTTGTACAGGAGGTACAGAAAGGCCGTTTACAGCCTCCTCAGCATCTTCTCTGACTTCCCCTGCAGAGAAGAGACCTCGCCTCCGCAGGAGTCTCCCAGTCCGGGGGGGGGTGGCTGTCGGAAGGTGCGCAGGGCCCGGGCGGCTCCCTGGCTCCTCCCGCTGTCAGCAGACAGGAAGTGGGCCGTCCGCAGGAACCCCGCCGAGTGTGTGCCGCGGTTAGGGACCCACGGGCGAGGCGTGTGCCTGCAAGTCCGTGTCAGGCTGCTGCCCCTCTCTGTGCCATCACATGGGACACATATGTGTCTCTCACATGGAGCGTGTGTGTGTCTGTGGCTAGAGCCCTGGTTTGATTTTATATACAATATTTAGATAGACTTAACATGTCCGTGTTCATAAACACACAGGCACACTTGATTATAAGGAAACAATAGCCACGTAAAACGGCCTGGTTTGAGCAGGCAGATGACGCGCCCCCTTTGTCTCTGCCTGCCCCCCCCTTCCCCCCGAGGCCGACCACCGTGGAAGGGTTAGGCATTTAAGGCACAAACCCACGAGGACAAACAGAGGGGGCGGAGCGCGATACGGCTCCACAGGTTAGAAGACGAGGCCGACAGCAATGGGTTCAGTTCTCAGGTTCAGGGCATCAGAATCCTGCTCCAGTGGCCGAGGAAGCCCAGAGGCAAACGGCCCCGCCCCCGGGGATCTCTGCGCCCCCAGAACGCGCTGGAAGGTCGGGAGGGAGGGAGTCCAAACGGAAGCGTCCACTGGAGGAACATTTTGCGAGGAAGTAGAGTCTGATCCCCTGGGCAACCCCATGCAGCCGGACAGCTGGCCCCTGGCCCCTTAGAAGGAGCTGGAGGTTGATTCTTCGGTGACGGTAAGACAGAGGGTCTTTGGGACAGAGGCCTCAGGCCCCGTGTGGACCTCGCTGGAGGGAAAGTTCTGACGTGAACGTTCCCGTGAGTGCAGAGACCCCTGGCTTTCCTGCTTCAACGCTCGGACCCTCAAGCCAGGAGGGAGCTCTGAGCAACTCAGGAGACGCGCGAGGGCTCACACCGGCTCCTCCTTCGTGAAGGGGACCAGCCGCCCCGCCCGGTGTAGCAGGACGCATGGTCCTCCGCCGCGGGGCAGCCGCTGGCGTCCCGGAGAGGACGGGGCTCCCCCGGCCAGGCGCTGGCACTGCGTGGCCTGAGTGCATGGCTTGCCTCCCCCGCTTCCTGAGAGGGCCCTGGTTTCCTGATCTGGGAAATGGAGATAATAGACAGTAATATTAGCAATAATAACACCACCTGCTTTATAAAGTCCGTGGGCGTTAGATGATACAATGCACATGAAGACTGAGTAGCTGGCACATGGTAACTGCTCAGTACACCTTACACATGCCGTTCGTAAAGGCTCCAGAAGGTTCTAGAGCTCAGAGGTGCGCACGGCCATCAGCGCCGTGTGAAATGCCTGCTGCGGGGAAGAGCAGGAGCCGCGCAGACAGACCGAAGGGCTCGGGAGGACCGAGGTGCCCTGGAGGTCGGGTTTGTGACTGTTCTCAGTGGTGCTTGGAAAAGCACGTGTCGTTCCCGTGTGGGGTTCGTCTGGATTCGAGGTTGGAGGCCTGGCCAGGTGGTTGAAGCTGAAGAAAAAGGAGGGAAGGAGTGGCGTGTGCTGGCGAGAGGGACACGCGTCTAGGATGTCACGCCTCAGAGGACAGGGGAGAGTGGGGACACAGCCAGGGGCTGGCGGGGCTCAGAGACCGTCCTGGGGGCTGGGGGCTGGGTCCTGGCCTGGCAGGGCGGCCTCCCCGGTGACATGGCTCTGTGAACACGCCGCGTCCAACACCGTCGCCGCAAACTGAGGCCGCAGGTGGGTCAGGGAAGCCTGTGGCTGGCCGACCAGATAACGAGAAGATGGGTCTGGTAAATAAAAATAACGGGGTGCACTGAGCTCTGCCGAAGACCCCTCTGTCCCTCAAAGTCTGGTTTCTAAAGCCAGATCACAGCAGGTGTTCCAGCCAGCGGTCCCCACACTCGGGTGCGCATCGGAACCCGCTGCAGAGAGCGGCGGGGCCCCCATCCGCGCCCTCTCCCCCAGACGCGGCTGCGCTGGCCCATCCCCGGGCACGGGAACAGCAGGTCTGAGGCGGCCACCCCTCACCCGGAGGCCCCTTCACGCTCCGCGTGTGGGAGGACGGAGAGACGCTTCTGGGGTGAGGGCAGTGGGGTTGCTTTTGTGTTGGCTTCTCAGCAGGAAAGGAGCCGCCTCCGGGAGCCTGAGGTGTTTGATGGATGATAAGCAGGCAGGAAAACTGTAATAAGGGGAGAAGAAAACACAATACAGACTGTCCCCAAAGAGCTGGTCAACGGGAAATGATGGATGAGGGCAGAGGGCACCCGGAGGGGACAGGGATCTATGTTCCCTCCAGCTCTGGCCATCAGACTAGGCCCCCAGCCATCCAGGGGGTGTGCCAGGGGTCCCAGGCGAGGGGTCCCCCGGGTGGGGTGAAGCCCATACAGCCCTTTGATCTGTTCCGGCACATTCAGCCTCCGAGTGGGGGGCTCCTCAGGGGCTAAGCTGTGACTTGTGTGCTCGTCCCGTGGGCCCCAGAGAACCCTCATGGGTTTTACATTTGAGGGCCCATCCCCGTCTCCCTGCACGGAGATGACCCCACAGCAGGCCTGACGGGTCTCGTCTCTGCCCCACCTGCGGAAGGAAGAAAATAACGAGTCCCCCGCCCTTTTTGACACGGGAAAACACGTTTGTGTGGAAATGAGCAGGCTCTTCTGTCTCAGCCCAGCTGAACAGAGCGCGTGTGGAACCACAGCTGCTGACCCCGACGCAGCCCAGACGCACAGACCCGGGTGCCCGCCGGCAGCGACCCCGGCCCCCACGCCCTGCCCCGCAGCCGGGCCTTTCCTGCCAGGTTCACGGCCACCGTGGTCCCCACGGGCCACCACGCAGCAGCTCCCCGCCCCCTTAGCTTTGCTGCGCACGTGAGTGTGTGTTGTCTACTTTGCTCCGTAACACGATGTGGGAGAAAGAGTGTTAGAAGATCCAGCGCTGTTTTTATTATTTTTTTGTAAATCGGAAAGTCCCTTTAGGAGATTATACGATCTTTATTTTCAAGGTTCACGTACGGTCCAGGTATGGGGAACTTTTCGAACGTTGAGAACGGCACAGCACAGTCCCACACGGAAGCTTCGTCTCCTGCTGCGTTCCATTTCGGTGTCGTCTGTGGTCAGCGTTTGTGGATAAACACGGAACGTGGCACATGAACATGAAATCCCAGTGATCAATAATATCACTTTCTTAAATGCAGTAAAAGCATAAGAATTAAAGTGGGATTTCCCCACCTTATGTGTTAGGAGGTCACACTTCCAGCGTTATTCACCAAAGGGAAAACACGCCCGGATCTCCCAAAGCAATTAAAGTGCAGGGCGTTCTGCAAAGTAGGATTTTCAATATTAAAAACAAACTGTGTTCAAAGAGCTGCGCATCTAACGAGATGCGCGGCCGGCACAGGACGTACTGGACATAGAAGGTATGGGGGTGCTCCCCGCCGGCCCCCTTTTCCTTCTCCTTCGTCTTCCCCCACCACCCCCCCCTCCTCCTCTGCTTTCTTTTCCCGCTAAAGATCAGAATCTCTGAGATATGAATTGGGATGTGTCTGCTCCGGGTGTTAACCCGGAATAGCACCTGTGAAGCGTGTATTAATGTCACCCACCCTAAAAGCTGCAGGACTCCCCAAATCCTAGCTCGCTGCCCAGGAACCAGGCAGCAACATGCCCACTTCATTTCTTCTGCTTTTCCCCACTCAACACCGCTAATGCGGAACAACGGGATTTAGCAAAAACATGGCAGGTGGCCTTCGCAGGGCTCCGGGGAGACTCCCGGCAGGATTCCTGAGGGTCCCCTGGTGCAGACCCAGGCGGGAGGCTCACTCACTGACGACGAGCGGCGGGAAGCCCCGCGGGGGCCCACACGGCCATCCCGTGAAGGGCATCCCAACAGCCAGGCCTGGCCCCTCCTGCAGCAGCCCTTCCAGAGGCCCTCTCGGGTTAAGTGACAGATGCCGTGGTGGTCCCTCTGTCTGCACTGGGACGTGGTCAGTCACCTCAGGAAATCTCACAGGACGAGCGACCGCAGGCAATGCGGGCTCCGCGCTCGGGCGCGCTCAGGCATAGGCAGCCATGGGAGAGCCTCGCTGCAGAGCTTGTCAGACAGCCCGGGACCCCGGGACCCCAGGGCGGGACCCGGCTTGCTGGGCGGCTCCCCACTTTCTCCCGGGCAGCCCCCTGGCAGAGAAAGACTGCTTGTCTCCCGTTCTTTTCCGCAACTCTTTCCTACCCGTGAAAATCCAGTGAAATCTAAGTACTTGATCAAAACGTTCTTGTTTGATTACCTGATCGATTCATGTGTTTATGACTCAAGAGCAAAGTAAGTTCCTTCTCAGAAAAGTCACCAGTTCAGGTGTGGGATGGCGGGGAGTCACCCATGCAAGAAGCGGGGTGACCGAAATCAAATACATCCAGTTAGCACGTGTGTGCGTGTGTGAGCGCAGTGAGTGTGAGCGTGTAGCTGTGTGTGAGTGGGTGTGGTGCATGGGGTAGTGTGCGTGTGAGTTTAGCGTAAGAGCACATGTGTAACTGTGTGTAGTGAGTGTGTGTGTGTGACTGTGTGTAGTGTGAGTGTATGTGTGTAATGAATGTAACTAAGTGTAATGAGTGTGTGTGTGTAACTGCAGTGAGTGTGTGTGTGACTGTGGGTGTAGTGTGAGTGTATGTGTGTGTAACTGTGTGTAGTGAATGTAACTGAGTGTAATGAGTGTGTGTGTAACTGTGTGTAGTGAGTATGAGTGTGTGTGGTTGTATGTAGTGAGTGTGAGTGTGTGTGTAACTGTGAGTGTATGTATGTGTATGTGTGTGTAACTCTGTGTGTGTGTGTGTGTGCGAGTGTGTGTAGAGCAAACACACACCTTCAGGTGTAATAGGAAATT
This sequence comes from Furipterus horrens, assembly GCF_987537825.1. Taxonomy (NCBI): domain Eukaryota; kingdom Metazoa; phylum Chordata; class Mammalia; order Chiroptera; family Furipteridae; genus Furipterus; species Furipterus horrens. The sequence goes on from NW_028327182.1 coordinate 98,019,593, forward strand.
AGTCTCAAGACACAGCTACTGACGAGCACCCGCCCTCACCCTTGGGTGCTTAGAACCCAGGAAGGAAGGGGAGCATGAGTTAATAATAACCGTAAGCCGTGACATTAGGAGGGAACTAAGTACTAAATAAAACCGTGCCTAGTAACTGGGGAGGAGCCTGTTCAGGGAGCTCCGACCACTGGGGTCTGTCCCCAGTGTTTTGTGTTTGTCCCTTAGTCCCTTCGCCTTCTCGTCCGTCGTTTGTTTGCAGCGCAGCTCAGTAATTCGGCCGCGGCAGCGCCTGGCTCTGGTCTCCCGGAGGCAGAGTTAACGGCCCGAATCTGGAGCCGGCTTCCACCTCGATGTCAAGGGCGGAAGCGTCTGGGCGCTAAGAGGGGCCAACGTGTCTTTGCTTCGCCGTGGGCGGGTTAGAATGACAACAATCTGCTTCACGGAGTCTTGCCGAGGACCCGCTGACACATTTCAGTAGAAAACCCTTGGTCCGGGTCCCAAATATTGGGTTACTTAAATCTGGGGGAAGGGAGGGCCGAGAAAGGGCAGCGGTGAGTGGGTGTGAGCTGCCCTGGGGCTGTCCCGTCACTACGAGCTGACACCCCTGCGGCTGTCCCTGCGCTTTCAAAGGCTTCTGCCCCTCAGCTGACAGACTCCACAGCTGCCTGAGATTGACCAAGCACTTCCTTAAACGCATGATGACAGAATCGGGGAAGACAGTCTCCAGAGGGACTAACCTTGTAGAATCACCAATGTCAAGATTCTGTTGTAGGAAGAAAGAAACATTGTACATACCTTTAAAAGGAATAGAAAAGGCTGAGGCTGTACTTTTGCTAATTGTGCTCATAACGTATAAACTAACACATACCTAGAAATAAAAGATTAGAGGAGGGCAAGGAATGTGAGTCCTGAATTCAAAGAGAAGTACCTCATTTGATAGAGAAACAGAGCAAGAAGCGTTTATGGGATCTGGATGTTTTGTTTGCTTGTTTGTTTTTAAGAGCATCTGTCAGTTTAGGAAAATGCACCATGTGAGTGAACCTTTCTAAGATCAGAAAGAAGGCTTGCTTGGAACTGCTGCACCTCTGAGGACAGTCGTCCCCAAGGACACACGGACAAGGCTGACCGCACTTCCCAAAGTGATGACCTTCCAGAGCCCACTCCAGCTGGACGTGCTGGGCGGGGTCACTGGGAAAGCGGTGCCTATAGGGACAGGGGAGGCTGTGGCCAAGAGGACTCGCAGCCGGGCAGTGAGACCTTCCGTGCCCGCGCCCAGTTCCACAGCCACGAGAGCGAGGCCACTCCACTCACTCTGACCAGCGGGACTGGGGACGGGAGCTGCGGTCCAAACCCAGGGTTCAGTCGTCCTTAGCTTAGGTCTCTTCTTCTCTGAGCTGGGCTTACGGACTTCTTGGGCATGAATGGATGAACCGGTGAATGGCATCGATAATATGGCCTCAGAAGTCAGAACAGCCTAGTTTTTCATGACATTCTTGTCCTGTTAGCAACGGCTGATACTGTGACAGTATCTGAAAGTGGGGAACAGGAAGGGTAAGGTTACTGAATGCACAAACGCAGGGGACTGACTCCGGGGGTGGGGGGATTGATCGTGACCCATAGACAAGCCAGGCCCGTCACGACCTTCCCTTCTCTGACCCTTTCATTGACTGTGGAGCCGTCTCTTCAGGCGCCCGACCTCGCAGATGAGCAGCTGCCTGGGAACCAAGCACAGAATCTATAACTTTCACAGCGTGACAAGACACGAGGTGTTCCCACATTTCACCCTGTGAGAGACCCTAGTGTATGAATAACTAAATTTTGTAGAAAACGGAATTGAGATTAAGAGTATTGTGAGCTACGAGATCTCTCGGTTTGATGCTCTATAGAAAGCTTTGTTGCTCCAGAACATCCTACGTTTGTTCAGAAAGGCTGTTCCATCTGAAACGTATTGTATTTATTTTAATATCATTACATGCTATTCAAAGTACGTGGTTGGAATTGTGTCGAAATTAGCTTCATTCTGAAGCTGCAAAAACACATCATTCTAATTTGTAAGCATTTTATGTGAAATCTGATTAGTTGTTGAGATCTTTTGTTTAACTACAGCTCTCAGTGGGCATTATGTGTCCCGGATGAAGACTAACTGGCCACCGAGGAATAACTGCTGTGTGGCACGTGGTACCCTCTGATTGATAAGCTGTCACTAAAAGGACTTCCTGTGTTTTAGCTGCAGTTAAAGTTTACCGTCAAATCATGTTTCTTTCTTTCAAAATTTCAACTCTGAGCTCCCATGGGCAGGGACAAAGTCTCACGCCATCGCCTGGCCACAAGATTCTAGCCATGCTAGAACGAAGGTTTGTGTTTACCCAGAATTTGATCACTCCTTTGATTTTTTTCCTTTTTTCCTGAACCTTAATCTTGTGTTGAATGTGCTTGCTCCCTGCTGAGGGCCCCAATTCCTTGCATTTAGGATTCGCTTTGCCCTAAGATGAGTCAATCGATGTGTGTGTTACTAGGATCATACACTGAATATCCATCTAATTTACTCGGTCTGTGGTTTTGAATTTGACTCACCAGGAGTAATAAATATCACAAGGGAATTTAAATCTTTTTTAATCAGCATGAGTTATTACAACCACTTCTGATAAGAACTGCTCCGTCGCACATTCCTTCACGCTTCCTGCCATGTGTGCGTGTTCCTTCCTGGAAACACACTGTGAAGTCCCCATTAATCCCGGTCTCATTCTGGAAACGAGGGGCAGGTCAATAACTGGGCCAGCATCACTGGATTTTCAAAGGTACGCGGAGCCTGAAATCCAGTTCTCTGGCCCCAAGTTCTGGGCGCTACAAACGCACAGAAAGGGAGGGTTTAATAGGCTCACCACTTCCCAGGGCAGCTCACTTCGTCAATTAGCAGTGATTTATCGAGCATGTACTACGTGCTGAGATACAGTCGTAAGGGCAGTAGGAAGAAAGGGGTGAATGGACTACCCCAGCATAGGGCTCAGTGAAGGACAGGTGCAGCTTCATTTCTGTATCTTTTTTTTTCATGTATTTGATAGACTTTCGTTTTTATATCAGTTTTAGATTCACAGGAAAATTGAGAGGAAGGTCCAGAGATTTCCCATAAACCCCTGCCTCCCACATGCACCGCCCCCCTCATATCACCCTCCCCACCACAGGGGGGCATTGGTGATCACTGATGACCCTGCACGCAGACATCCTGATACCCGAGAGTCTGTAGTTCACATGAGGGTGCGTCTTGACGTGATGCATTCTACAGGTTTGAGAACATACAATGGCATGTGTCCGTTACTGTGGTATCATACTGAGTGCCTTCACTGCCCTACGTTTTATCTGGGCTCCCCCTGTCCATTCCACCCCCACCCAACCCGTGGCCGCCACTGATCTGTCACCATGCCCATAGCTTTGCCTTTTCCGGGAGGTCATGGAGCTGGAATCACACAGCGGGGAGCCTTTTCAGACTGGCTCGTCCCCTTCGTCACAGGCGCTAAAGATGACTCCATGTCTTTGCGTGACTCGGCAGAGCGTTTCCTTCTAGTTGAGTGATACCCTTGGTCTGGGTCTGTCATAGTTTCTTCTCCAGGCCCCTGAAGAAGGACGTCTTGGTTGCTTCCAGGGTTTGCTAGCGTGAACACCGCGGGTAAAACATCTGTGCGTGGGTTTTTGTGTGGACGTCCGTGTTCAACTGCTTTGCATGAGGACCAAGGGGCGTGATTAACGGCAGCCTCGCTTCTTCATGGGGCCAGGAGGGGCACACATTTATGAATAACACGTTCACTATTTTAATTCACTCTCATCGGGTGGGAAATAATCAGCAGATGTTTCGCGTCTGTCCGTTCCCTTGGGTTGATATACTGACTCTTGCATATAAAGTATTTTCAACATTGAGGCTTTTTCTCTGCAATTATTGACCAAACTGAAATAACTGAAAACTTTCGGAGCTGCTGGGGGACACGGGTGAATCGCTTACCTGAGACACGTGGCGCCGTAAGTATGTTAGAGATGATCGGTCACACGGTCAGGCCAGACACCCACCCGACCCGCTGTCTGAGGGAGAGAGAAACCCGCCCCTGTCCTCCTCGTCCTGGGTCCCTGGGGTCGGTGTGCGGAATGGTGGCTGCCTCCAGGGCCCTTCTCGGTCTGCGGTATTTGCTTTTCTGAAGAAATATCTTAGTAAAGATTTTTAAAGTACCTGTCCCTTTCATATTGCCCCATTGAAGCAGAAGAGAAGGTGCGCTTTAGTAATGCTGAGGAGCAGTCCTTCGTGGAGGACCGTCAAATGCTAACTTTGGAGTCATTGGAGCCCTTGCATTTGGAGCCTGGCTCCAGCGTTGCCTTGGCGATTTCTGCTTGATGGATGGAGCGCGTCTGCTCCCCTTTTCTCCCTCCTGCTCCCCGAGAGCTTGGTCCGGAGCCACAGGCAAACCGTGCGGCCAGGTGGAAAGCTGTGTAGGAGGATCCGACCGTCCGGGCCTGGAGGGACCCACCTTGAGAGCAAATACGGTGACTCAGATACATCGCAGTCCCTAAGGCCCTGGCTCCTGTCATCGTCACTGCCGCAGGGAGCGTCTGGGGCTGATTCATGAGGGTTTTGTCTTGGTGGCTCCATTCTGCAGAGAAAGAACTCGTCTCCGGGCCAGCAGCCAGCCCTCATGGACCCCTGGACAGCCAGGTCTGGGACCCCCCCTTGAGGACTTGTCCAGTTGTCTGTTTATCACTTTGTCACTGACAGCCTTCCAATGTTGGTGGAGAAATGTTTCTTTTCTTCTTTAATGGATCCTATTTTTTAGCAATCATACATGTAAAGGCTTGAAACAAGGCACATGTGTTTGCCGGTGAATGCTCAGGGCCCACGCATCAGCTTTCATCAGTTTTTCCTTCCACTTCGGTTCCGAGGCAGAAACCAGCCCACCACAGCGCACGGACACCTACGTACAGAATCTCCCGTGGGGCCCACCTCCCAGGACCTCCTCTCCGGAGAACCACACCATTCGGGAAGGTAGCAGGGGCGTCCCTTCCATCCTTCACGTTGAGTTTCATTTCAAAGGGCCCTCGACCCTGGCAGGGGCCTCCCCTTCTCATGTCCCTGGGCACATGCACATCATTTCCGTCCTCAGGTGCCTTTGACCCTCCCTTCTGAGGTTATTCTCAATACCTTAGAAAGGCTCCTTTTCCTTCACACGAGCGGCGCATTTCTTTACCTTCAAATTTCAGAAAATAGAAAAAAGACAAAGATAGAAAGATGACAGGTGAATGACAGCGAGGAACTCAGCTTGAGAAGGAAGATGGCCGCTGGTAGTGACGCCATTCTGATGTCTTGCACGTCTGTCTGTGATTTTGCCACACGAGCCACACGCGTGCAGGCAGAGCGGAGGCAGCAGACGTGGGAAATGTCGCGTGAGGTTGTAACAGAATGGATGTGGAAACTTAGACATTTCGGTCCTCTGGGTCTGAAGGATCCGCCTGCGTCACGGGCCCGGACGAGCGTTGTGCCGAGTGGGTCTGTGTTAGTGGGTGTCCTCCACCCAAGTCAGCTCGTCCTCACACCGGTGCCCCTTCCTGAGCGCTCACGTTCCCTCTGCCCCTCTCACTGTGTTTCCTGTGTAATGACATGATTTCAAGCCCCGGGTGACGTGTGTCTCTCCTCTTCGCGTCAATCTATGTATCATTGTAATACGAAAGAGTGTCACCTCCCCCAAACTCAGGTCAAGCCTTTGCTCCCTCCCCCATGTGTGCCCAGGGTCCCCACCCACCTTCCGAGCCTCTGGACACGTTTCCGAGGGGCCCTCACACCGTCTCTTTCCCCGTGCTTCCAGTGTCCCCAGGCGCGTCCTCCGGGCCCCTCGCGCGTCGCTAGCTCAGCCTCTCACGCCAGCGTCACCCTTGCTGGAGGAGGACTCTCCCCTGGGTCTCCTTCCAGGAGCCCGCGTGCTTCCCGTGTCTGAGCGCACCTGCGCTGTGGCGGCTCCCACCGCGGTCCCATGTGGACGCCCTCCCAGAGCCATGAGCGCTTCACTGCTGGACTGAGGTTCCCTGGGGCCTCCCCAGACGTGCACGCGGACTAGTCCAGCCAGGAACTGTGAGTGCCCCCCCCACTGTCGCTCCACCAGGATCCAGACATCAGCGGTGACCCCTGCCCCTGACCACCCCCACAGCCACCGCTCAGCCCGTCTGTCCCCCCAGCGGGGGTGTCCAGCCTGTCCCACCCCCCACGGGCCCTGCCCCCAGTCGCCCTGTCCCTGGAGGGAAGAACCCAGGCAGGAGGGCCTGGGTGACTGTCTGCAGGCGGCGGCAGAGCCCTCCCCTGGGCCTCGTCACTGCCCCTGCCGCCCCTCCCCGGCTCCAGCGTGTCATCTTGCCCGGATGAACGTGGCCGGGAGTGCAGGTCTGTCCTCAGAGGTGACAGCCCGCCCTTTGTGGGGTGCCACCCCCATCCCGGGGCCCGCAGGCCCACTCCAGGGGCTCCCGTCTTACAAACCTCCCCTCTGTCCTCTCAGGTGTCCCCGCTGAAGGTCAAATTTTAAATGCAAACCAGCACTCCTGTCTGCTCATATATATTTTCTTCAGTTTAGTCTTTTTATGATGAAATAGTAAACTCCGGTAACATGAAACATTTTCCCATATAATCCTCTGAAACATTAGCTAACATGTAAATCTGTGTCATCTGTATTTAATTTCTTGGTTCAAATTCAAGGGGATTCCATAAAAATTGTATGCATTTGTTGACTTTAAATAATGAATTTTCCTTTCTAAACATCATGTTAAATAAGAAATTTAACTTTCACAATTACATTTGTATTTACCTCGGGGAAATTAAAAGCTGATTAATTTATATTGTGTAGGATAAATAATCATTTTTATGTAAATGTGGTTTAATTTAATTAGTAACCATTATGTAAATATATGGAAATTATACTCTGCACATTTGCATAATGTGAAATTTAAATTTTTCTGTTTACTTGTTGAGGTGAACGTGGGAACAGTCATGTGGCTTGTATGATTAATGGCCGAGGATTTTAGGGGCAAGGGCTTGGCGTTAATTATGTGGTTATGATATTTGAAGGGGACCTTGTTCAAACGACTGCGCACATCGGACAAGTGACAGAAAGGTGACATCCCAGCACATCTAGGTGGTCTTTTCTGGGGGTCAGCCTCCCCCGACCCACTCTCCAAATCGCCCCCCACCCCGAAGGAATGGGGAAGCGAGACAAGAACCAAAGGAAACCTATAGTTTGGAAAGTCAGAATAATTATGTGAAGTTTACTTAGAAAAATTATCCAACCTCCAAAGGGCTTCACTCAAAACGAATGTAAAAGAATGATCTTTAAAAAAACAAAACAAAACAGGACTCTGTGATAATACAATGAAAAGATAAGGAAGTTGGCCTGAGCGCTAATAATATAGACACTCGTAAAGTTGTCAAGTTTATTTTCAGAAAATGGATTGAAGGTCCCTGGAAAAAGTGCCGAGGGAATTATGCTTGGACTTTAAAAAATGGTTTAATATGGTCTGTATCCAACCCGTTCTCATAATTTCTTAAGATTTTATGCTAATTAGTAGCAATGTTGAGAAAGATAATCCCATTTAAAAAACAATTTTCCAAAATCCTACTCATTAATTTAATGTCCTTACTGAAACTTAAAGAAGTGTGTATGTGTAAATATCACTTTACCAAAGCCACGCGTGAGCACTCGGGGGTCTAATTCTCTCCCCTGCGACATTCTGGGGGCGGCGCGTGGGCCCCCGTGAGCAGGGCCTTGGCATCGGGCCCTCGCGGCCGAGACTGATTTCCCGTGAAGACCAGCAATGTGGCCGGAGGCACGAGGAAAGGCGGGCCCCGCATTTAACGTGATCCACTAATTACAACACACTGATGGACTTACTGTCTTAGGAATGACTTTGAAGAGTGACCAGGAAGTGCCTGCTCATTTGCCATGGCATCTGAAACCGTCCTCCTTGGCAAAATTTACATTGTACTCTCCTAAGGAAAAAGTTTTCTCTCAAAGGGTCATCAGAATGCTGTCAATGTTAAGCTTCTAAGTATGGCAAGCCTTGAAAAAAATCCCCTGCCCTGAGAATGTGCTGAATATCATTATGTAAAAGGAGCTCAGCTTTTTTTAGATGCGTGGACTGTCTGGCAGAGTTGACATAAATCCTTTTCCCGGGTGGCATCTTTAAATGCAGACCTGGGCTTGTGGGAATATTTGAAAACCTACAGCCTTTTCAGCCCCAAGTCTGATTTTGTTATAATTCTATTTTTCACTTCTCCATTAACACATGCTCCACCGGGGGAACTAGGCTCCTCCTGGTATTTTTGCCCCCTTTGCAAACGCGGGACCGAGGGTCCAACTTGAAACACAAGTCACCTCTACACACACCTGCACACCCGGGAATCTGTGTGGGGCCAGGTGTTATATGTGTTGACACGTGTCAGTGAGGGTCGTGTCTTAAAGAACTGGGTGTGGGGCTCGCTTTTGTAAACGTTTCCTCCCCCGGTGAGCGCCCGTCACCAATGATGGGGGCCGCAGCAGCCCCGCCCCGGAACTCCTGGGGACACTTTCACCGGCAGCCGTCTCCCGGCACTGCACCTGAGCAAAGGCCTTCAGCAGCCTCTCTTTGTTTGGTTTGCAATATAAAGCAAAATTGCAAATAAAATGTAGTACGTGCATTGAAGAATAATTTGTTTTATGATTATGAGCGCTTCCTGCATGAACGCAATTTGGAATTTAATGATGGAATTATTTGTTTTTCAGGTGAACACTTACCGAATCAGAAATGCATTGTAAACCTTGTTAAATTCTAATTCATTCTTTCGCTTTTCTTCTAACTGCACCCTCATTATAGCCCCTCACTCTGCGCCATCACGTGAACAGTGCCTGTTAGCATAACAGCTACGACATTCTGTGCCCCAACTCTTCCTGCTCCCCCTCCCACGTAAGGGATGGCGTCTTGAGTCTCCAGCCGTGAAGTATGACCCACTGCTCAGTGCTTTTAAATACGCGTTGGTTGGATTTTGAAGAACACTTATTTTTAACGCTCTGCTGGAGACTATGAGAGGAAACGCTCCGACGGAGGGTCAGCGTCTCTCTTGTTACTCCAGGTCCTACGAATAACCGTCCACGTTAGGGGCCTTCTTTAGCGTGCTGGCCATCTGTGACTCAGACGCGAGGTTCAGGTCCACATCCTCATGGCTCCTAGCTTGCATTATCTATAACGAAATGCGCGGCAGGAGTGGAAGGGGTTTCGGACACGTGCCGCGTGTGATGAGTGAGTTACCGCGCGCTGACGTATACGCTTCAAATCCAGGATCTCTTCTGTTATCATACCTGCCCTCCCAGAGTTTACGCCGGCGACAACACTCAGTTTACATGTTAGTATCCGAAAATGATGGAAATGTGTTCGGAAAGCGTGTAACACGCAGAAGGTGCTCAGGAACAAAGCCTTTCTGTGCCTGGTTTTACATTTCAAAGTCTTGCCATTTTCATTGTTAAAAAACTAAACCCAATCAGTCAGCGACGAAGAGGGAGCAAACGGAACCGCTGTAGAGGCTCAGACGGTGGGGCCCGGGGAAGACCCTCCCTGCTTCCCGACGGTGGAGAGGGGGCGGTGGGCCGGGACCAGAAGGAAAGGCAACCCCGGACCTCCTCCCCGTTCCCAGGGCGAGGCCGCCATCGGCCGCCCAGAAGGGCGAGAAGCCGAGGGCCCTTTGAGGAGCAGACCCGCCCTTGGCGGATTGGGTGCAGGTGCAGGTGGGAGCACTTCCCGGAAACCCCTCCAGTAGAGAAGCCGCCAGCGGCCGAGAGGCTGGGTGCTGCAGCCGTCCTGTGGAAGCCCGGCGATGCCACCGGGGCTCGGAGCTGGCGTGGCCGCTGGGTGGGTGCGGCGATGCTGTCCGTGGAGCTGATGGGTGGGGTCTGGACCACCCACTGCCACCAGGCGGACTGCAGGCTGCTCCGGTGGGGGAGGGGCGGCCCCGGAGGAGGCAGCTCTTGGGGGTCCGCCAGGGTCGCTTCCCGAGGAGGACCCGATTCCATCTTATAAAGCGGGAAACAAACGGGGAGCCAGCCGGTAGTTTTCCCGAGTCACCCAGCCGGTAAGTGGTCTTAAAAGCCTCCCCTCCTCTCTGGCTGCTGACTTCTGTGCTACTCCCTTCTGCTGTGGGAACTAGAATGAAGCCTGACAAGGAGGGGCACAAGGCTTTGATTTCAGATTAAGAAACCTGGGCTGCACACTCAGCATTTGAGCTGAGAAAGGATCCTAAGAATCCATCGACCCCAGACTCTATATGGCTGCCCTGTGAAGGCGTCCCGGTTGCTGTCAGCTGTCGGGTGTTTGGTAACTATTTGACGGAGGGAGAAGGAGAAGGAGTCATCTCCTGGTGGGTTAGGAGCAGCCTGGAGTCTCTACCACACGTGACTCAAGGTTAAGTGGCATTGATACAGGGTTTGGAGTTTAATCCGAGGGCCACGCTCTAAGAACGTGACAAATGCAAAGATGCTGAGTCCAAATCCAGTGTCAAGGTGCCGTCAGCAGGAACTAGAACAGAGAGGGCTTTGTATGCGGACTTTCCTTGGGCCTGGAAACTTTAGGTTCTAACCTTAGACCGGTGTCACCTGCTGAAAGGGAGACTGAGTCCCGGTAGGTGACTGTATGGGGCGCGGGGGGCTTCTCCTACCATGCTGTGAGGACCCAGAGGACCGGGGCCACGTGTGGCAGGGTTTGTCCCACTTAACTGTTTATAGTCATCTTCACCTGCCGCTGAAAGTTAATATGGCACCCACCTCATAGGATAGGATCGTTGTTAAGAATAAAGGAGATTAATTAAGGAAAACAGTATTTCCTGACGCCTGTGGAAAACCAAACAAAAGCTCCATCAGTCTTTTTATTGTTTATTTATTTGAAGTCTTTATTTTGAGACAATGAGAGGTTCACGTGCAAGTGTAAGAGCAAATACAGAGAGATCCCTACACCCTCGCCTGGGGGGTGACATCTGGCAGAACTGGAGCACAGAACTCCAGCCGGGGTGGGGACAGGCAAGGCAGACCCCTGCCACAACCAGGCCCTGGCTCGTCACGGTACACGCCAGGCGGGCATAGAGCCTGCTCCCCCTCCGTGACCGGCACTCCCAGGCCCCTGGGCCCTGGGCTGAGACCCGGGGGTCACGCTGGCGTGTGGTGCTGGAATTGCGCCGTCTGTGCGTTTGGTCGGCTTCTCTCCCTGCCCCGCTCCTGCGTCCATCCCCGTGGCCACGGGCGTCAGTGGTCAGTCAGCTTCCCGGGGCTACAAAGAATGAATTGGATGAAAGTTACGTAAAGAAGAAAGTAGAGTGTCCAAGGCACTTCAAAATATTCGCAATTCAAAATCATTTTCTCAGTTGTCAAAATGTATGATCATAAAAAAGTTGGAGTTTCTTCACTCTGGCCTTTTTTTCCCCCAGACTTGTGATTCCATTCCGGTTTCCTTATTCCCAGAAGTGTGGCTAACATTTCTGACTAGACCAGGTGCTTCTTATTCTGCACCCTCGTGGCCAGGGATCCGCGTCCTCCTGCACACGGCAGGTTTGGGTGAAGCTCTGCCAGGTCCCTACACTGCCCAGGGGGTCCACACCCCCACGGCGGCCCCGCCTGGGCACGTGCTGAGGGGTCCCGCGTGGACGTCAGTGGACTTTGGGACTGGTTGTGTGGTTGGAGCGCTGGCTGCAGCCCGGGGACACGGTGACTTCCACCCGAGGGACACTGCTTATGGAACTTAGCATCATTTGGGGGCTTCCTCGAGGAAACCCCAGGTTCCCTGTCTGCTGTGGTTAGTGGGCCCCGTCCGTTCTGTCCACCGGGCACCACACTGTGGCTTTTGTTGTGGCCAAACTTGTTCTGAGCCATCGTTTTTAGTTCCCCGTGAGGGGACAGCTGCTCAGGGCCCAGGAGGGGTCAGCGGGCAGAAGTCGATGAGCAAAGCCCCCCTGCAGGCGTGTGATCTGGAAGCAGGAGTGGGTGGCTGCCCGCTCACCGTCCGTTAGCCCTTGACCACGTGTGCGCGGCGCGGTCTCGCTGCCGCTGCTGCTCCATCGGCGAGAGAGAGCCCGGCAAACCGCTGAGGTTCACTGTTACGTACCCGTCCCCAGGCTCCCCGAGGGGTGGGGCTCCCCAGGGACGGGTAAGTAACAGGGGAGCACCCAGTCACCCCCAACAATGTGGTCGAGCTCGGAAAACGCAAAGGTACATCATGCACGTTTCATGAAAGCCGGTTACGGTGGTAAGTTAAAAAAAAATCACTTAAAGCGTCGAGGTAAAACTATGGTGAAAACTAAGGGACTGAAACATCTTCAACTCTTCCGAGGATGAGTTATCGATCTTGATCTCTGTGGTTGTCGGTCTACCATGCAGCGTTTACTTCTTCATAACCTTCCAGTGGAGAAGTATTTGCCCTTGCTCTGTTTTCTAAAACACTTTGCTAAGACTGGAGTTATTTTATTCTTAGCGTTTGGACAGAATTTGTCAGTGAAACCATCTGGGTCTCTCGTGTTCTTTGTAGAAAGGTTTTCAATAACAAACATTAAGTTGCTCTCCTAGGTGGACATCTCCTCAGATTTCTCCTTCAGCCTTGGTCCCTTTTAGTGGGTTGTACTTTCCTCAGACTTTATTGCATCCAACTGGTCATGATTTCCTTCAAAAAGTGGCTCCCAGCCCTTCCGCACTCTTTAGGATGTTCTGTTTCCGCGGTTTAATGCATTAGCTCTCTCTTTGATTCCCAAGGTCAATTCCTGTTAGTTCTTCAATGCTGACCAGTCTAGGGAATACTACCAATTGTATTGATCCCCCCCAAAAAACACCTCTTAGCTTTGTTAATTTTCTTTATCAATTGCCTTTTTAAAATTTGTTTTACTTCTGAACTTATATTTATTATTTTCTTTTTTCTCCTTATTTTGGGTTTATTTCTTTTTTAATTTTCCGAAGCAGAATCTTAGTGAATTGATTATATGTCTTTCTTATTTTATAATAAAGTATTGAAAGCTACACATTGCCCTCAAAACAGTACTTTAACTGAATTCTAGAATTGTTGGATATATTTTAATATTCGTCGGCGGCGGCAGCCGTCCGTCTCGAGAGATGATGGTGTAGCTTCTTAAGAGTCTATCTGCACCGCCGAAAATGGCTGTGCAGTCCGACTTGGGAGTGACACGGTATCTGTCTCCTCCCGTGTTGAATCGACATCTTGCGATTTTAATATTATAATTTGAATTTTTATAGACTATATAATTCATTCATTTTGACAAAAAAACTGCACGTATGAAATGTACGTAAGTTGATGAGTTTGGACATGTGCATCCACCATGAACCCGGCGCCACCACCCAGACAATGAACACACGTGTCCCCTCTGGACACGTCCCTGTGCCCGTTCTGTGTGGCCTGAAGACTGGACGCGAGTGCACATTTTCGAGGGCACGCCACAGTGTCGTCCGCTCCCTCCGACGCGGTCAGCTTGTGTGAGCGCGCCCCCTGCCCTGCTTCAGCGATGGACAGCGTGTCCCGCAAACGTCACCGACATCAGCACCACGCAGCGCGCTTCCCGCGAGCGGCCACGTCCCTCAGTCGTCCGCGGCTGCACGGACACTTGGCAGCTGGGACGGTGGGGGGCGGCCACCCCCGCACACACAGCTTCTGTGCATTCTGAGCTCAGGACTGGCGTTCCTCGGGGGTCACGGAGGTCGCAGGGACAGTGCTGAGCAGGGCTTGTCATCTTGGCACGCGGCTCGGAACCCCCAGGGGGCTCACTCTGGGCCCAGGACTGAGAATGAGCATCCGCTCCGCACGGCCGCGGGGCCCTGCCCGCAGTGGGCTCCCCCGAGGAAGGGGTCCCAGGGACCCTCACTGTCATTCTGGCCACACTGTGTTTTATGGAGGTCAGGGCTCCGCAGCGGGGGAGGGACCACACAGGGACCTTGAACACCGGCCACCATGCCTTCCCCGTTTGATCAAACACTCAGAGAGGGATGGGTGACTCACCTGTGGTGTGTTTGCACCATAGCTCCATGCCACGCATTTTATGTTAAAATGAATCGTTTTTTATCTCCTGTGGCACGAATGGGACCATGGTCCTTCCTGTGGGAAATGTCACCTCCTGCAACGTAGACCGTCTCATACAGACACAGTAAAACTGAGACACGCACGGGAGCTCCTGCCTCCAGGACGGTGGGATCACGCCCCGGCGGAGCACGGCATGGCTTTCCCGGGCAGGCTCGTCTTCCCGAGGCACATACGTGGGAGAGCAAGCCAGACCTGTCGTTTTCCTTCTGCTAGAGATCCGATGTTTAAGGGCCAGAGAGCTCAGGGCACCTGAAGCGGTCACAGAGCTCCAACCCCAGGCTCGGGCCTCAGACACGCCCCCAAATGTCCTGTGTGTCACAGTCAGCCAGCAAGGGGGAGGGAGAAGAAGGAACGCCCCTCAGTCACTGTGTGTAGACAGTCCCCGCACGGTGGGGACAGTGTGCCAATGGAGGGTCCGTGGTGTGCCATTGTCATAAAACAGCCACGATCGTTTTCATCAGTTCTCCTCGGCCGGCCTCATGTTAGAGAAGAATGGACATAACTGGGTCCCGGGGACATCAGACAGCCGCTGTCTTTGAAAGTTACACACGGTGGTTGTCAGGGGGGCCACCTCTGCCCTTCCGCACAGGGTCCTGGGTTCAGAAACTGGGAAGTGTTTCTGCTCTGCATTGTGTCAGGAGTTTGACTTTTTTCCTGTGTTTCGAACAAATAAAAGCCCAGCAGTGCTGAAAAATGATTAATTCAGGACGGAAAGAAGAAATTATTTATTAGCGCGCCGCGTGTTGCCTCGGGAGCCGTCAGATGTCTCCTCGCTGAAGTGCTTTAGGGCAGGGATGCTACTGGGGGCCTCCCTGGCACGGGCCAGCGGCCTGGTCTTCTGGGGCTGCCAGACCTCACCAATCAGTACTCCGTCCTGACCGGGTGCGACCAGTGCGACCCTTAACGCTTCAGAACCTTGACTTTGTAATCGTGACTTCACAGGCCGTCACAGTGACGTACAGAACACTTAGGCCATTGGCCAACGTCCCGTCCGTGGCCTGCCGTGGAGCAGGGTGTGCACCCTGAGGTGGCGTGAGCTGTAGTGCTGTGCACAGTGCCGGTTCTGTTTGGCAGCGTTATTATTACCCGGCAGGATGGTCCTCATGCCAGCCCCTGCTCACGTGAAAGTCATCAGCGTTATGATTCAGTGGGTGCACTTGGTTCTATTGGCACGTTAGCCTGCCGTGCGTTCATCTTCATCCATTATTCATGGAAAGACTATTTCTAATGCAGAAACAAGAAGAGGGACTAAACATATAGTTTTATGACATTTCTGAGCATCCCTGAAGATGTTTGAAGTTTCATAGGATGGTTAGTTCTAGGGTAGCATGTGCCTTGCCAGACACCCCAGGCCAAGGTCTCATCACCCCGCTCTCTGCATCACATATAACGTGCCACTTACATACGTCTTCCAAACTCTGCTCAGTGCGTGAACACGGTGCCTGGAAACCAACCGTGTGCAGTTGGAGCCAAGGCAAGAGCGGTCTTATGATGTAGTAGGTGAGGTAAGCAAGGATCGAGGGAAGACCTGTAACCTCCCAATCTGGTAACCGTTTAAGAAAGTGGGGTTCGGGGCAGGGGAAGCTGACCACCTTCTGTTTGCCTTCCTGCGGGCAAACTCTTGTGTATAACAATTAGCACCTTCTTATAATACAGGAAGTAGACTTAAAAACGATACTTTTCCCCTCCATGCTAGTAAGTTCTCCTGTTAAGATTTTTTTAAATGTGTCATTTTGAGTAATAGACGTGTATGTTTAGTCTTACAGCAGCCGTCGAATGCAGGGTGTAGGGGCGACAGAACTTCATTTACGTAGAAGACAGGGTCGCGGCGATGGCTTACGCGTTTGCAGTTTGACAGGCACGTGGTCTCGCCTGGTTTGTGTACGTTCTTTCTCCTGCTCCCCCCGCGGTCACAGGCGTGAGGCTCCCAAGGGTGTTCCGCCAGCAAAGACGGCCCCTGGAGCTGGGGCGCTGGCGGAAGGGCTACTTCTGCTCCGGGAAGGCCAGCCACATCTACAGACAGCACGTTGTGCACTGTCTTGGAGAGTATTTAACCACTGAAGGGAAAGCTTATACATGTGCTGTTTCCTCTGAGCAGCATCCAGGCTTCTGTTGGAGAACCACGGCTCTCTCAGGGCCAACAGCATTCTGTCACTGTTTACTGGCCTGACCTGAACCCGCGTCCTTCAAGGCCAGGGTCAGAGCAACTCCTCTATGACTACATCAAAGCAGAGCAGCCCTCCTTAGCACAGAGAAGAGGCCAGCCTTTTGCAGGATGCCCAATTCTTAGCGTCTGTAGAAAATAAGGCCCTGGCTTGGCCCTCCGCTTCCTTGTGAAACAGCTGAGGAGCTAAACAAAATAACCCGTTGCCATAAAGAAGTTGATCTTCTAGATGATTCTTTCTTAGGTGAAGTAACCCCCGTGCATGTGGTTAAGTGCAGAACGGATACAGAGGGAGGAGGGGCGTGGGCTGAGCTGCAGGGAGGACGTGGCAGCACAGGCAGAAGGACGAGCGTGGCCACGCTGACCCTGAAAGCGACCCGTGATGGGGAGCCACCGCAGGAAAATGGACAGACTGCAGCACGCCAGGAGGAACCTTCCCACGTGACGCTGCTCCTCGTGGCTCGGCCGTGCCCTCATTTTCCACATGACTTGAGTTGGAAAGACCTGTCCCTGCTCAGTGTCCCATCCAAACACACTGCTTCTTCAGCCTTAAATGCCCTGACTTCCCCGTTCCTCATTGTGAGCGTCCATGTCTCCCTCAATGTGCTGCCTAACACTCTATGACCTCCTTATAGAAACGTCCCTTCCGTTCCCAAGAAACAAACGGTGGGTTTCTCTGCTGAGATGCCATTTCCATCAGCGCGTAGGGCGGACGGGACTCCATCTGCGTTCCTGCAGCTGAGCACCGGCCGTCCGCGGCGGTCCAGGTTTTGAGTGCACGTTGGTTTGAACTTGAGGTCATGGCTCCCTTCCCACGCGCTTGTAATGACTGTTTACGAACCACCTTGTACGTCAGCTGCTGCCTTCGTCCGTCCGGGCTGCGGTCACAGAGTGTCAGTGTGGCGCTTTGCTGGTCCTAGTAAACCAGGGGCTCCTTCCTCAGAGGCTGACCACAGCACAGCTGCCCTGCCGGGTCAGGGCGAGGACCCTCTTCTGGGTGGAGACAAGCCACCCCCTTGTTGCATCTCCCCATGGTAGAGAGAGAGATTCCTCCTAGGGCCTATTTATCAGAGCTAATCCCCTTCAAGGGTCCCCCCTCAGGACCTGAGCACCTCCCCAGCCCCCCATGTAATGCTCCATCCCCATTTGCCATCCGTAACAAATTGCAAGCCTGGGGTGCAAACGAAAAACCTCTGAATCCCACCTGGGCCCTCGTCACCCTCATGACGTCGCCGCCTGCAACTGAGCTGATCCAGAGAGACTGTGGGATTTTAACTGCGGCGGCATCCCCGCATCATTCAGAATGAACCCAGTGCCTCCTCTGTGCCGTGGAAAGCAAGTAAGGACATCACGGGAGTGAATTAAGGGAAGCCCACCCGGTCGCTGAAGCAGGCGGCCCTGTGTGTCCGCTCAGCCGGTTCCCCGTGATGAGCTCTCCCACGCTCTCCCTAATAAAGGGCACGTAATGTAACGTGGGATGCGTCAGTGAACCCCGGTGTCTGGGCATCGGGCCTATGGATGGCTTCATTGTTCACACAGCCTTGCCGGTGACTCGCCTGTGACGGAGGCAGGACCCAGAAGAAGGGACCTGCCTCATGGCGTTCTGGATTCTCTTCAGAGCCGGAGTGAAAATAGGTGTCAGGAAGCTGGACAGAAGGCCAACAACACAGATGACGGGACATAGGCTCTCGTCCAGGGGGCAGGCCCTGCGCCTACACCTGTCATGTGCCGTTCACAGCCCCGTCCGTGATGAAGTCCCTACTCCCGCTCCCTCGGTGCGTCCCCCGGGGAGGCAGCGCGCTCCGCAGCGTGAAGTGTGTCCCCTCAGGTGAACACATGTTCCCATTGCCGTTCTCTCTCCCTAAGATCCAGGAGCTGAGCTGAACGTCCTCAAAGGCCACGAGGTTATAACTGACCCTGGACAAGGGGGTGCAGGCCGGCCCGGGAGCGGTCAGACCCCGGAACTGCGGCGAGTGCTGTAATGACACCGTGGCTCCCCCTTCTGGGGAGGAGCCCCCATCTGATTACGGACATTTAAGCATTCGCCCTGCTCCAAAGCCAGCAGCAATACAAATCATTTGAAAATATTATCTCTAGGCAGGGAGCGTTGCTATTTATTTTTCAAAAGTATAGTTAGAAAGAAATACATGGGAAATACAGAAAAACTCAAATTACTGTATTTCACATGTAAGATTTTGTGTTAACAATTTATTATCAAACTTCATATTATGACAGAGTTGCATATCGGTTATTAATTTATGGTTCAATTACTGTAATGTGTAGGAAAAATTACTAAATTGAAGTAGAAATGCAACTAACTGAGGGTTAAAAATACTCAACTGAATTGCCCTTGGAAACGTGCAAGCTGATTTTAAAGTCATAACATTTTCCACGTCAGTAATTTGAATATTTCTCTTTCTGGCATGCAGTCACTTATCCCAAACGCACTTTCTCCTGCTCCCTGCTGGTGCACAGCATCTCTGGAAATAGCACTGCTTTTTTCCCAATGGAGAGGAGAGAGGAATCTGGGAGCGAGGGACGCCTGTGCAGGGTGATGCTCCGTTGGGCGGTCCGTGACGAGGACGTGGTCTGGTAGAAGGACCCCGTACCAGGAGTCGGTCCCCAGGCAGAGCGGCAGGAGGCACGTTGAGGCTCAGTCTGGTTTATGGCACCGGGGACTCGCACGGGACAGGATGAGGGGAACATCTGGAATAAGCTGGAAGGGACTCACGGCGGGGGGGGGGGGGGCACTAGGGACAGAGAATGGGGCACTCGTTTGGGAATTATGAGAAGCGGGGATTAAAGTTTGCGGCTTAGGGAACGAACACAGGGCAAGGCCAGACATCCCCCGCTGTCTGGCCCAGGGGCCCCGAGGGACAGAGACGGGCGGTGGCCACGTGCGGAAGTCCATTTTGTTTCTGTCTGGTCCTGACCCGCCCGTTTATAAGTCCCGACAAGTAGCGGGAACCACAGTAGGCGGTTAGGGGCTTCTGCTGTTGTGAAGAATCGGTTCGCTGGGGGGCATGTCTGATGTAAACACGGTCCGTGACGGCAGCTACGCCTGGCAGTGCCCGATGGCTCCTACAAAGGACAACACCCGTGTCCCAGCGTGGGCAGAGGGTGACCCTGAGCTCCGGCGCCGCTCGGGGCCTCGCCGCCCACTGTGTGTGGTCGGACACCTTGGTTAGCTCTCTGGATGTCACTAGACTCGCACGAAGAAGAAGTGGTGGCTGAAGATACGAGCTGTCGTCTTCAGCCTGTCTGCCTGGAGAGGAAGGGCTCTCTGCCCCTAGTAAGGAAGGGTGTGAGCTGTGGTCTGTCCCCGCCGGCTGGGCTCCATTCCCCGGCAGGGCCTCCGTCGGGACAAACGGCTGTGCAGTGAGCGGTGAGGCCTCCCAGGACACGGGGCTAAAGAGCAGGCCGGCCCTCTCATCGCTGTCACTGTCCGGGACACAAGACCAGGCAGCTGGCCTGTCCCTGCCGGATCGGGACAGACCGTGCAGGGACCCTGCGACAGGGCAGGGCCTCTCGAGTGCACGTTGAGGGGAGGCGGGTGCGTCCAGTCCGGCCGCGGCCGGGGAGCAGGGTGGGCAGTGGCCCATGTGATGGGACGCGCCGCGCTGGGCGGGCTGAACGGAGCCTTGTTAGCAGGTGTGCTCTTAGGGCGCAGGCCTCAGGCCCAGCCAGTGCGGAGTGCGGGGGAGACACCTCGTCGTTCATTGTTTTAGCTCTTCGTGTTTGGGGGGCTCTTTTTGACTCTATGCGTCCGTAAGTGTGTGTACGTCTAATGATTAATTTAAGGACCCCCTACGTTGCCGTTGTTCAAACCACGGAACCTTCACAGCTTCAGTCACTGCAACACAAAACGGCGGACGGGGGTTTGGCTTGTAAATGACAGGTGTCTACTCCTCCCAGACCTGGAGGCTGGCGGTCCAAGGTCAGGTGCAGCTGCGTCAGGCTGCGGCGGGCCCCTCTTCCTCGCTGCAGAGGCTGACAACCCCTCAGGCCGGGGGGGGGGTGCAGAGTCCAGGAGCGAGCCCCCCGGGAGGGCCTGGTCTGCTCACAGGGGCTCCACGCCACGACCGTCTGATCCCAGTGCCAGCCGAGGGTCCCGCCGCCTAGACCATCACCTTGGGGAGTGGCTGTCAGCGTAAGGATGTTGGACAGACCCGGACATTCAGTGCGTAACAACAGTCTTCAGTAAAGCCGAGAAAATCTGTGCCCATTTCTCAATAATAATAATAATAATAATAATAATAATAATAATAATAATAATTGGCCATAACAATTGGCCCATTGGACCTCAGCCCCAGCCCCGGAAAGAAGAAACAGTTACACATTTCAGAGTGAAAATGCTGCCTTGTTTCCTTCAAGTTCCGTACGTGGGGCAAGAGTTCACCTTGACACGCCTGAGGCGGAGCTGGCAGGGCCTGGGTGGCTCCCTGGGGGTTGCCCTGCCGCTCACCCCGGGAGAAAGGGGCTGTGGCCCCCCTAAGTTCCTGGGAAAACGGGACAGAGATGTATCGAAAAACAGGGAGCAGGGAAGCCACTTCCACGCTGGCCATTTCACGTCTATAAAGAGAACCTCGGGCTTTCAATTGTCTCGTGAATTGAGCTCATTTCCCTGATTCAGGGTGAGTTATGCTATCATAATAGATTAACTTCTCTCTAGAGTGAGGAAGAGTAGGAATAAGTGAGTCACTGCTCAGTGTTTTACTAATTACCTGTGTTCCCAAGGGGATACCTGACATTTTCGGCGCTCAGTGCCTGTGTCATTCCGGAGTCTTTGTATTTTATCCATCGCAGATTTTGGCTCACGTGATTTACAAGTCACCACTAGCAGCTATGAAACTTGTTTTAGTTTAGAAATAGTAGAGATTGTACTTTTAATCAGTTTTTCTTTTTTTAGGAAAGAAAGGTATTTCAGCACTTCAGCAATTAAGGGCTTTCACATCTGTCACTCATCCATATCCATGTTGCTTCGCAATCTTCAATTTGCGGTGTTATCATAATCCTTTCTTTGTGGTGGATTATTCTAAGTCTTTAAACTATAAATATCAGAATTAAATATCATGTACAGTTATGTAACGGGCGACAGGAAGGATTTACAGCTTAGCAAACTGTCGTCCGTGCTTAGTTTGTCTTCTCTCTCCGATGCTCGGAGTTGACGCACGAATTGCCTGTCTAATAATTCTGAAGCCCTCTAACGCATCGTGACAGCGTCATTTACTCAACATGCATCCTGCCGCCATCGTGATGAGCAGACAACAAGCCCTGTCTGCTCTGGTGGCGTTTACAGTCTCAGGAAAGAGGCGAGATGCCACATAAAAATAGCCCTAATTAAAGTGTGATTAGTCCAACCTGGTGGGGAGAAATGGACGCTCAGAAAAATCTCGCTCGGAAAGAGTCATGGCAGAGAACTACTTTGCAGGCTGTGCGCTTTTCTGAATCCGTGAGGTGCTCCGAGACCTGGGATCCCGAAGTGTCTCTGTCTGAAGAATTTTAACCAGAGAGGGGCTGAGAGAATCATATTGAGACTGAGTTCTTCTCACAGGTGGAGCAGTCGTTTGAAATGGTTGTTAGTGGATGAATTTATCCAGAGCTCAGCTTCCGCAGAGGATGTTGCTTAACCCTGTCCTCAAATATCACATTCTATAACGTACCCAGTTTGGATTTGTGTAATCAGACCTCAACGGGCTTTTGGACAAAAGACTTTTACAAAGGGAGATAATCACGCACAAAATATAATCAGTTTTGATGGTCAGCCGTGAAACAATGTAGCTGCGGTTTCCTGGCTGAATCCAGGATTTTCTGCCCAGATGTTGAACTTTGCTAATTTGCTCTCTTCATTTTCTTTCTTTGGGGGACTTAGTGTCGTAGCTGTCATTATAAAGACATTTCTTTTTGCTTTTAGTGGGCAAAAAAGTGGTAAAATTCTTTTATCACTGGGCGTAATGACAAATTAATTGAACCATGGAAGATACATATTATATATTTATATATATATGTATGTGTACACACACACACACGCACACACACATATATATAAATATATAGTTGGCATGATTAAGTTAAAATTCATCTTGGCAGACTTAATAAATTGTATTATGGAATTGTTCTCGTATGTACCAATGCTATAAAAAAAAAAGAAATATGCAAGAGTACAAACTAAATGCATTTTTATTTTATGTCTTTAAATCTTTGCAAAGCCATCAATAAACATTTTACTGCAGTGAATTATCAAAGAAAACAATATCAAACATATTTCTTATATATTAAGACTGCTTCAAATATTTGGATAGAGCTAGATTGCATGTTGACTGTATGACTGAATTTAAACAATTTTTAAATACAAATGATTAATAACCAAGCATTTTAAACCAATTAATGGTAAGATAAATCATGTAGAAAACATTTTTATTGGTGTTCATTTTCAAGTTTCTAGATTGCTGAAATGGAGAATAGGGCAGTGTATATGCAAATCAATATTTGCACATTAACAAGTTAATCATAAATAATTAAATATAACTATACTTCGAAGACTCTATTCTGAGAATAAGTTCATTAAAACCCAACCCATTGCATTTCGTCACTTATTTGACAACTGAAAGGTGGATATTAGTCCCCTGGTCCTGCAGGCTCAGCAGCGAGGCTGCCCCTGGGGCCTTGCAGGCGCCGGCGGCCAGAAAATGAGGAGCGGGCAGCGTCTCAGCGAGACAGTCACGCAGGGCGACAGGCAGGTCCCCCGTTTTCCCTCCGCGTCCTCTAACTGCGCCGAGCTTTGGGCTCACTAAGGATGACCTCGCTCTGATGTGACTGCCCCACGTTGATGTTTCTCTCCCTCTCTTTCTCCCTCCCTTCTCCTTTCTAAAAAATAAGTAAATAAAATCTTTAAAAAAAACATGGAGTAGGGTGAGTCCTACAGCCCAGCGCCAGGAGGCTGCGGGGCATCCACAGGGCCCGTGGTCAGAGAACGAGAATCAGACCACGTTCGCCTGTGCAAGGGTCTCCCGCGCTGATGCATGGCCGGGCGCTGGGAGGGACAGACAGGAAGAACTAGTTATCGATTATGAGCAAGTGTCCCGCCGTCATGCATATACTTAGAAACCATCATGCAGGCCAGGGATGTCTGTAGAGGAGTTTATTTAGAAGTAACTTGTGAAAAACAAAATTATATATATATATATATTTTTTTTTTTTTAAATATGCATGTTCATTATGGAAAACTCAGAAGACAGACAAAAGTATGAAGTGAACATCTCTGTGGCCTTACCACCCAAGGATACGCATTAACATCGCTTTCACTTCCTCTAGCATTTGCAAGTGATCAGTGAATAATGACCTTCTGAAAGCCATTTGGGTCTGATTGTGTACGTGTTTCTTTTAAGACTCCAAGTCACTTGACCAAAATGGTAGACCCGAGCCCTTCTGCGTGAGGTTTCACAGGCTGTCTCAGCCCCAGCGGGACGGCGGTCACCAGCCACGATGCACAGTTCCCCGGTGTCCTCGGCGCTCGTGCCCCGGTTTCCCTGCGGAAGTCCAAATGGCATCCATGACAACTCCCGATAGGACTGTTTTAGGGAAAAGGAACCTGCCCACAAGAGGACAGTCACAGCAGGTGGGACATCTGGAAAGCCTGTTCCGAGCTGTTGCGTGTTGGAACGAAGGGGGGATTTACATCGTGAATCTTGCAGAACCAGTTTTCAGCAAAACAATGACCATTTGTCGGCAGACTTACACATTTTATTGCGTGTGATTTTTCACACAGTGCCATGCCCACCTCTGCCTCAGTAGTTCATGCCACCGCTTTTATTATGCAGGGCCGTCTCATCGGGGCAGGAAGCCACTCCTTCCTAGTGAGTGACACACAGGACAGGGTAGATGTGCTTCTTTCTGCGCTGGGCAATCTGGATGGTGTTTCAAAATGGGCTAGTTCTTATCTTTTCTGCCTTTTCTTATCTTTACAAACTCAATCACTCTGCTCGTGTGCGCTTACAAGACCTGGATGTTTACTAAAACCATTGCAAGTGACTAGTTTGAGAACTCTAATAGCTCCTGTATTTTGATCGTCTGAAAAACAAAACCTGCTTTGCATCTGTCATGGTGCCTTGTGTTTGGATGCGCCATCCTGAAGGGCTTCTTTCTCAGTGATGCACTTGGTCTTCCGTGCACCTGGCTTTCCACTGCTTCCCTGGCTCGGATCCTCATACAGAGCAGATCTCGGCCCCCGGGACTGACCAATGACAACCTCAGGGCTTGAGCACAGGCCTGGCAGCGGCCTCGCAGCTCTCTCTGCGCTTGGTCCTGCCAGCTGCACAGCCCGTCCCTCCCCACGCAGGACACGCGAGCTTCACGGAGTTTTCCCCCCGCGTCCTCCCGCCTCTCACTCTGCTCGGAAGACTTGGCCTGTGTCTTTCTGTGAACACTCCTCTGCCTCTCCACGGGTAATGGGTCACTCCCATAGCCATTCGGAGCAATTCTGTTTATAGGAAAATGTACATGTCATCAGTTACCCAAACAAGTGCATGGAGCGGCACCAAAATTACGGGTTACCTAGCCCTGGCTGGCTGGCTCAGGTGATGGAGTGCCGTCCCCATGCACCACGAGGCTATGGGATCGATTCCCAGTCGGGGCACATGCCTTGGTTGACTGTTCAGACCCCATTCAGGGTGCATACAGGAGACAGCTGATCAATGTCTCTCTCTCTCCCTCTCCACCCCCCCCCACCCCGCCCCCAGACCAATAAACATGTTCTTGGGTGAGGAATAAAAAAACATTACACATTATCTAGTTTCTCAAATGTGGAAGAACTTTAGGAGACATTTAATTATATTTCCTCCCTCAGGGTATTTATGAAATATAAATGGCACTTGTCATTTGTTTTAAAATACGATACTACTCTAGTCACTTTGATCCGAGAGGCTCTATGTTAAATTAACTGTGGCCACGGGCAGCCTTGTGCGGGGTCTCTGTTGTGTTCTGTCCCTTGGGGCACAGACAGAGCATTAATTTTCCTCTTTGCTCCGGTCTTCATTTGCTTGAATTTCAGACCACATCCAGAAGTTGAACAGTCCCCGTGAGGAAATCAATGAGGTTGATTTTTTTCAAGCAGTCAGTTCATTTCAAAGAAACAAATAAATGGATACATTCATTAATAAATGATAATACCGCTGTTGAAAATTATTCATGGTTTTACTCATATGTAAAGCTCTCCAATAAAATAGCTTAAAATACATTCACTAGATGTAATCACTTGAAAGGGAAAAAATATTTTTATATGGAGAAAGACGAATGTAAACTGTTACCACAATATTAATTTTGGTAAAAATAGCCATTAGTTTAAAAAACACTATTTTTCTATCAAACTCTACTTTAATTCAGTAATCACTTTCAAATTCCCTGAATTACACCCAAGTTGAAATCACGCAAGTAAAACTGAGTGCACAGTGAGTGGAAGAGAGTCTCTCCCTGGCTGAGTTTCCACTTGTCAGAGTTCCGTCCCCTGAACCTCGTCCTTCCTGCAGACGCGTGAGAGTCAAGTGGACGCGAAGTCTGAAGAACGCACCTCACCTGGACGCTACGTTCTTGTTTCAATCCAGCGTCCCATGAAGGGAATCCGTGGAGACACGAGCCAGGGAAAGACCTGCGTCATCTTCATCTGTTATTTTATATCTGGACTTAAAATACCCAACTCCATAACAATTGAATGTCATTACACAAAAGCAAAATTAAGAGCTCACACTGTCTTCTTTTTCACGTGTGGAGGAACGGCAAGACACGTTGAATTGTATTTCATACCTCGGGGTAAATAGCACCAATCGTTGGCTTTAAAATGCGATGCTATTCTAGTCATGCGTGTCCCGGGTGGCCCTGTGTTAACTCAATTGTGACCCCGGGCAGCCTTGTGTGGGTTCTCTGTTGTGCTCCGTCCCTTGGGGCACAGACAGAGCATTAATTTTCCTCTTCGCTCCTGTCCTCATTTGCTTGATTTCAGACCACACCTCCACCTTCTCCTCCCTCCAATCAAAG
Organism: Furipterus horrens; assembly: GCF_987537825.1. Classification (NCBI taxonomy): domain Eukaryota; kingdom Metazoa; phylum Chordata; class Mammalia; order Chiroptera; family Furipteridae; genus Furipterus; species Furipterus horrens. The sequence continues at coordinate 98,045,886 of NW_028327182.1, forward strand.
ACACTATTATGTCTTTTCAGATGAGAGAAAATAGAAATGTCCTCGGGTTGATAAACAATAGGCTCATTTGCAGAGAGTTGTTGATGGTTACTGATACAGTGAATTTCCCTTTGGGGGGATGGGGTCCCCAAGGCAAGGGCAGATACTCTGCCTGAATGTCGCTTTGGCCACGTGGGCGGGTGTCATAAGTGAGGGAATTGGGACGCACCGGTCCCTCCATAGAGAAAGGCCAGGCGAGAGCGTACAGCACCGCAGCCTTTCACGTCATTCCGCTTCCCTGGGGCCCCTCTGGGCCCTGAGGTCAGGAAGGCGGACGCGGGACAACGACAGACAACAGAGAGTCACCGAGCGTGTGTCCTGTAGTTGGGGGACGAGACAGGGAGGAACAAACAGCACTGGCTGTCTGTGGGTTCTTTCCGACATCTGTGATAACAGAACAAATGAGAAACACGAGCTTCTCACTGAAGTGTGGCGGGAGGAGATAAGACTAGCTTCTGTGCATTCGGGAAAGCAAAAACGAAAATTAATTCCACAGCAGCTGTTGCGATTAACGTGCGTGGCACAAATGTCATCTCCACATGATTCTACCAAGAGGAGAACATCAGACAAATTCCAGTGGAGGGAAAGCCTACGAAATACCTGACTAGCGACACTCAAAGCCATCAAGGTCTTTAAAGGCCAGGAGAGTCCAGGAAACTGTCACGATCAAGAGTCACCAACAGAGAAATGCCAGACAATGTACCGTGGCATCCTGGTGGGATCATGAAACAGAGAGAGGATGTCAGGTAAACAGGACATTAAACTGGACTTCAGTTCACAATAACGTACGAGGATTCTTTCCCACAATGTTTCCTGGACACGCACGCTTGTTCTGAGAGCACAGAAAGGACCGGTCCCAGGGCCTTTGGGGAGACCGTGCCGTGTGCCGAGCGGAGCGGCCTGCACCTCTCCCGGGCCCCTGTCTTCCATGCCAGGTGCGCGGGGCTGCTGTAGAGGTTGTCTCTGATGGACGTTGGTGACAGAATGAGCTCTGAACCAACTGCTGCAGAGCAGAGGCAGCGTGCAGGCCACAGTACAGATGCCGGCTGCTGTCACATCAGCAGGGACTCCAGCTGGGTCCAGGGTCCAAGAATCCATCCTCAAAGTGTACGAACCACTGGATTAAAGGCACGTTTAGTTCTGTTTCCGTGGATCCCAGTAGTTTTTCCATTTGTCACCTCTAGAGCCAACAGTAGCAGCTGGGGAGGCCTCTGGGATGAGGAGACAGTGCAGAAGTCTCGGGAGATGCCACGGAGCTGACAGGGAGCTTCCCTCCTGGACTTGACCCCGTGTTCCTCCTCTTCGTTGTCTTCTCTGAGGATCCAGTCAGGGTTCAGTGAAACACAGCAGCAAGTGTTCTGGAAACAGAGTAGTTCACCTCCCCACAGTCTGACCATTGAGAAGTAAGCTTAAATATATGTAGATGAACACACACACACACACACACACACAGAAAGAGACTTTTGAACAAAGTGGAAATAACATTCATCTTATAAATCAAGTTTTCTCGTGCACTGGATCCCTGTGACCATGCATTTGTTTGGAACCAGCCGTAGGTCTTCGGGAATTAGAACAAGCTGACGTCCACAAATTACCCCCTTTGCCAGGGCATGACAGAGAAGCATGTTTGGCCGTTAACAAAAGACTCTCTTTTTAATAAAGCCTGAGCTATTTATGTGAACTCAATCATGGAAAAAGCTTTTAGGTTCCAATGAATATGAAAATCATAAGTTAGTAATAGCCGAACGCCTAGTAAACTTAAGCTGCTTGTGGCCATAACTTTAATTCAAGACTATTTTTAGAAGGTAACCGCCAGCACCAAGAAAAATTAAATCAGGTTTGGCTGAATGGCAGCCAAGAATCCATTAATTAGGAAAAAGATAACCCCACACGACTTTTATAAATTGTTAAACTCCTTTTATCATTTCCTTATACCCATATGCCTTAACATTAGAAGTGATTTTAAAGTTAACATCAGTTATACATCTAAATAAAATTATAGAACCATTATGTTATTGCGGGGGCCGTGCTCCTACGCCGCCCGAGGGCCCCTGCTTGGGGGGCCTCTTTCCCACGGCTGTGCCGCTTTTTAAGCTTTAGTGACACAGGAAGGTGAATCCAGTCCCTGACACTTCGGTGTGGCCAGAAGGGAGAGGATGATAGTGAGTTTCTTGGTTTTTGTGTTTTTAATGTGAGTCCCCACGTTGGCTGTGATTTAGGAAGAGTTTGGAATTGTTTCCTAGAATCAGCCGAATTCAGTTTCACTGCCCCGGTGGCATTGACTGCAATGTTTCCCCTTTGCAGCAGGCGGTGCCGTCCTTGTCGCGTGAAGGCCGTGCCCCCAGCTCCCCGCTCCCGTTCCGTCGGCGGCTCTCTCAGAGGGCTGCAGTCACACCGTGAGAACACCGTCTTCAGAGCTTAGAAATACTTTTACCCTACCTTCTTTTATAAATACGGAGACACATGTGATTAACTGAACACCACCCATGTGTTGAGGAGGAAGTTCGCCTGTGAAAGGGAGGAAGGACGGCGTGTGCACTCACAGGTCACTGACGACAGGACCGCAGTCTGCCGCGCGGCGGGGGAGGCTGGGTGGTGACGTACCTGCTGGCGATTCTGCGGCGGCGAGCAGTGGGCCTTGCTTGGCCTCGTGGCTCGGCCCTTGGCGTGTGACTCACCCGCCTTTGCTGCCACCGCGCCCGCCCCTGTGTGTTTTCTGTCTGCCTCCCTGTGTGGTCTTGCTCCTAGCATTTTTAGCCATTTCTCTGTGTTATTGAATGAGCGCCCCCTCCTTAAGTTTGTATATTCCAGAGGACGTGAATCCGGGCTCTCGGTTTCTTCCATAACATTTTACGTTTCCCCCCCGGATACGCTCTCCGCCTGTCGCGTCTCAGCAGCGCTGCCGATGCTCAGGTCTGCCTTGTGAACTCGAGGACGCGTCCGTGAAGGTGTCAACAGACTTAAAACAAGGAGCAGAGTGATATTTCCGACTAAAAGCGTCCCATCACGTCGGGGGCCCCCACGGCCACGTGCGCGCACCTCCGCCTCCGCGGGCGCCGTCTCTCCGTCCTGCCCAGGGCTGCGCTCTCTGCCTCGGCTCGGCCTCCTGACACCTCTCGTCCCCTTTCTGCCTAGTTTTGCAGGCAGCCTGTGCCGGGATTAACGCCTGCGGGGTCCGAGCTGACCAAGGCCGGTTGCCCCGCAGTTACAGCCACGTCTGCCCGCTGACTGCAAGGTCCATGTCCATGGAGAGATCAGCCGGGGAAGGGAACATGCAAGGCCACGGGCCCCGCCTGCCCCACGGTGGGCGCTTTGCCCTTCCCCAGAGCCACGCCCGCCCCGGGCATTTTTCTGCTCTCGCTCCTCACAGCTTGCCAAGTCTTCAGTTGCCACGCACAATCTTTGGAAAATCTGGTCTGTGGATCTCCAATCCACTGCCCGCTGTTGTTTTGGGGGCGGTGGTCTTTGCAGATGTTCCCTTCGTTACACAGTCTCTCCTGACGCCTTTCTCCCGTCCTGCCAATTACCTGGACGGTTTGACATGTGTTTTCTAAAAAGCCGTGTGGTCATTTTGCCCTCGGATTTACATGGGATAGGGTCACGGGGCTCTAAAACGCGTATATCCCTGCTGGGTTATCAAAGCTCTGTCTAGAACACTAGAGCTCGGATGGCATTTTATTGTTTATTCTTTCGATGTTGACAACATTTTCATAAACATTTTTATCGTAGTGCTGAAAACCAGACGTTCTAGACTTTCCGTGTCAAATCCTGCCGCCAGGATCTGCCGGCTATGCGGCCATGGGGACGTTACCAGACCGTTTGGTGCCACACTTTCCTCCCCTATAAAAGGGGACAATATCACCACTGACTTCATATCACATTAATACGTGTAACTCACTTAGAACAATGTCTAAGCTCGTAGCATGACGTGCGTTACTAGTCGTTGTTACAACAGAGCCGGACGAATGATGTGGGACTCGTGTGGCTACGAAGGGACGGAGGGGGCCTTCTCCTTTGCTTTCCGTGTTAATAACGGATCCAATTTTAACGGTCCTATTGATACTAACAGACTTAGGGCAGTTTTATTTTTTCTGAAGTTGGCATGTCTTAGAACGCCTTTACGCTTTTAAACATGCATGATTTCCTGGTAGTTATCACGGTGCATTGGAGCCGGAGAAAGATTTGAAATGTGCTCATGTACGTAAGTGTACGTATTTTGTTCCAAGGGTCCTGCTCGCCATTCCCTCTGCATTACCTCATTTATGGTCCCCCACACGCCCGTCTGGGGCGTCATTTCTCAGTTCCCTATACAAGACCTAGCCTCTGAGATTGGAGGCGTCTGCCCGGCATTAAGCAGCCTGTTTCTGGAGCCGGAGCAGGTGGGCGTGACCCCGCCTCTGACCTGCATGGCCTGTGCTGTGTGCCTTTCTGTGGGCCCTGGCCCCCCTCACAGACTGTCTTCCCGTCTGCACTCGGCCAAGGCCTACTGCTCCTCACCTGTCAATGCACGTACAGCTCACGTCCCGGCTTCCCCGCCGACGAGAGCAGACGCGGGGGTGGCCCCGGGCGTCACCGCTTCATCACAGACCGGTACCCACTGGCAAGATCGCTGCGTCGTTAACTTTTACACATTGTTTATCCTTCACTTTTGTTTAAATGCATTGAATAGGCTGAAGGTAATACAGTGTGGTGTCGGGCCATGTACCACCGTCACTTGTGATCCGTTTCGTATTTTATTGTGTTTTTGTTATGATGAGCCTGCTGTACATCGGTCTGTGCTAAAGATAATGGTGAAAAGTCACTCCTTTGTATTTTGAATAGGAAAATGGATAGAAGAGTTCTGTAGGGCGCGCTCAGTTTCCTGAATGGCTCATTTGTTTTTTCTGTTATGAAAGCAATTACTTGTTGAGATCATCAATAGCAGGTTTTGAGATATTTTATAGATTTATGCTGATTACTCTTGGCTTTGGGGAATTTATCTGCACACAGAGTATAGTAAGGTGTCCTTGCTAATAAGAAGTATTACCAACAGTCAATGAAGAAGAATCAAGGCCCTTACAAAAGGGAAGGGTTCGTTAACTCCAAACCTTCCTGCACAAGGAACAAATCACCAATGGCTTCAACTCCGCAGTCCCCGCCCCGCCCCCAGGCCCCCGGCTCATCTCCCCATCTCTCTGGCCCCTGAGAGGAATGTATGGCCACACGTCTGGGCCAAGGACCCAAAGCAGTGCAGGCTGAGTCCTTGCAGCCGCTCCCGGCCAGAGCTGAGACTCTCTGCACCCGGGGGAGTCTTAGGCAGTTAAATAAGAAAACACTTAACATGTTAATGAACAACCCTTTTAAAAGACTTATTGACTTAGAAATAGTGAATGTTGTATTGAACCAAGAAGTTCCCTTTTATAAAAGAAGCAAAGATGGTTGTAAACCAAACTTAACTATTTTCTACTGTGTCTCAAACAGGGTTTTGATGACTCTTTTCAGACATTTTTAAAAAACTAGAACTGAACACCCTGATGATGTAAATAGTGATTTCATAAACGTGTCAATTATATTGAGCTTCTAAAGGTAGTACTCTTTGGTTCCATCTATTTCTACACAGCTTGCTTTGTACATATTGGATGTCTTAATAAAATGATTCTAGAAATACTGAGCTTCCCTGTCATTCCCTGGGGACGTCTACCTCTTTCTCGGTTTATGTACAAACAACAAAAAGGCTGCATTGCAGTATACATACATATCGAGCTATACCCAGTACCCACGCACACAATTGGGTGCAGAGATACAGTAATTCAATCTCACTCACTTAGAAATAGTTCTTGTTTGGAAGTCATTCATCTTTTTCAACTGTAGGATCTTTAGTTTGTGAGGATGATACGAGTTAGCAGCCCGTCTACTGAGACCTACGAGATTTAAACCAGGAATGTAGACAGCAGCCAACAATCATCAACTTTCTCTGTTCAACTTAACGATGCATCAGTTAAGCTGAAAATTATGATTTCTGAGTTAAGATGGAGCCATATCGATTAGGTTTCAAGGCCGTTAAACTAGGCAGAGAATCGTATCAACACAAAACATGAGGTGGTCAGGAGAGGCAAGATTCAAGGCCATCTGACCAAAATGGAGGTGAATAATGTATTTTATTGTTAAAACTGAGAGTTACAACTCTGTTGTGAACCAGACGTGATCCATGCACAGAAGCCTACAGATGGCTTAGAATAAAATAGGGGGACAATTTTATTAAAATCGGATAGATGAGTGAAGGATCTCTCACTTAGTCTTCCCGTTGCTTGTCCATCAGCCCTTGATTAAACGTGGATTAGTGGTGTGCATCAGGCGGTGTGGCCCAGAGCCAATGTGGCGTGAGCGTGCATCGGTGCTTACGCTACAGACCTTGTTCTGTTACGTGATGCTGGCTGTGTGGGACTGCAGACACTCGTCATTAGAAAGTAATCTGGATGTTCCAGGGCACTGGATCTAAGCAGAACTATATTTTTCCTCTCCTCAAAATGCATTAATTTACGCTTAATTTTTTTTTTACAGAAGTGCTCAATTGCTTATAGAAAACACGAATACATCTCTCTGTTCAGTTTTTAGGCTAAGCCATTTTTGCCCTGGATCTGCTAACGGTAGTACATCGGAAGGGGCCCATGTTTTGTACTGTAGGTTGCCCCAGCAGGAAACCGGTCTGTAACATCCCTGCCTTTCTTTCCCCACAGTTTTGCCCAGCAACGCCTGCGGGAACCCCGGGGAAATACTGAAAGGGGTGCTCCACGGGACGCGGTTCAACATCGGGGACAAGATCCGGTACAGCTGCCTCTCCGGCTACGTCCTGGAAGGGCACGCCATCCTGACCTGCATTGTCAGCCCGGGGAGCGGCGCGTCCTGGGACTTCCCGGCTCCGTTCTGCAGAGGTGGGTGCTGCGCGCGGGAGTGCCTGTGACTCACACCTGCACAGGGGAGCGGCGCTGGGGCCGGCCTCGCGCCTTTCCTGGCGGGGGCTCGGGTCGCCCAGGTCAGCTCCTACTGTCCCCCCAGGACGCGGTCCACGTCTCCTCAGAAACCACGGCTGCACCCCGTGCCGTCAGTAACAAGTTCAGATTCATTCATTCCATATCCAAGTTTGTCTTCGCTCTGTTTCGCAAACGCTGTGACCTTCTGCGTCATGTATCACCTCGTGCACGATTTGAAGCTTCAATATCCACCTTTATGTCCGTCTTGATTTGATAGTTCCTTTTTTATCTGTTTCTCATTAAAAATAATAAACACCCTTTGTAATTAAATTTCATGTTTTAAGGGCTCATTCAACCTCTTAGACCCTTGAAATGAGGAGCTCGCGAAGGAATGTGCTGTTATTCTGACCACTCAGCGTCATGATTGGCATAAGGTTAGAAGGACTATTTCCGAAGCCCCTGGATTCTTAGCCTTTTCTATAGTGTTAATTTTACTGATTAAAAACTCTAGGAAAGGGCATACTTTGATTCTTAGTTTTTGACTTTACTAAGAAAAAATTTTAATTTTTTTTTCTAATTGTTATTTATTCTTTTTAGAGAGAGAGAGAGAGAGAGAGGAAAGGAGAGACAGACAGACAGACTGTGAGAGACACTGACTTGTTGTTCCGCTTACTGACGCATCATTGGGTGACTTTTGTATGTATCCTCACAGGGAATTGAACCCGTAACCCTGGTGTATGAGGACGACACTCTAACCGACCCAGCTACCCAGGCAGGGTAATGACAGCTTCTCTTTTGCTCAGATTTCCCCTTGGTGTTTTCTTCTTAGGGGATTGATCATTCCTAAGTCCACTGTTATAAGCCATAGAAAGCCATAGCATATATAACAGTAAGGTCACAATCTTTCCTAGTCTGTCCCCAGTGTATTAAATCCCAACCATATCAAGATGCTTTTATCCTGAAAGTTTCTTTTCTGTATTACAGGTTATTAAATTTATGCTTCAATTTTGCTTTACCTAATGCTTGGGCTAGTAAGAGTCCAAAGGACTTTAAATTAGACGTAATTATTTCACGGCAGAAAGTTGAAAGTTGCGCCACTGTCTGTCCCTGACCTGGAAAGCTGGCTCATAAAGAGAAGAGCCGCTGCCCTAACCCTTACAGATGTGTGGGTGTGGCAAGTTTACAAGAGAAACAAGGGAACGTCAGTAACATAGGCTTGGAGAGTTTACAAAAGTAAAACAAGTCTATTTTCTGCTCCTACAACATTCTGGGGGTTTAGGTCCGGGAACCGCAGTGGGGTCTCTTCCTAACAGTGGCCCTGACAGGAGCCTCACTCTCTCTTCGGCAATGGCTTTCCGCTAGCGCTGGACAATTCGTGTCTGATCCAGGCGGTGGGATTAACCTGCCGTGACGCTGAGGTGTGCGCGTCACCTCTGGAGCTGCGATGCTAAATACCTTATTTCTCTATATTCTGCATGTCAGAGGTTAGCCCGCATTCCCATCATGTGCGTGACTCATAGGAGCTGCCACAGAAGGGTGCCAGACACCACACTCACATGACGTCACCGCGCGGCTTCCTGCCTGTACCTCTGGTCACGGGGCAGCCCGTGCGGGACCAGTGGTCACATTCCTGCGGTGAGGGGGAGGGGCTGACGGACGTTGGCTGACATGTTGCAAACGTGTGACTCAGACCGTTTAAGGAGACGGCTGTACTTTCAACTGCATCGTCCTTCTTTTACTAAAATCTGTTGGATTTAAGGTGCCGGGAGTGGGTTTCTTTTTCCGTTAGGCTGTAGGGTTCGGTACCTGGGCATCGTTGTGCGATGCGGGCTGAGAAGCAAAGGGGCCTGACGCATACACGCCTGTGTCATCATCTGATGGGGATTCTGCCCTTCGGCCTCTCAGAACTTCCTGAGGCAGATTTCCGCGGAGCAGTGTCAGAAAGGAGGGGCTGCTTGAAAAATGAGTTTAGGCAAAAGGTAAGAGGGAGAAGGCTCTTGCTTGACCCAAAAGGCTCCTCAAAAGGGACCTCCTTCCAGGCGCCGTCTTACAGTGGGAGACGTGGCTCCGCAGCCTCGGGGATGCACAGAGACCTTTGAACGAGTGGCGTGGGCAGAGCATCGGCGCAGCGGTGCCCGTGCCCAGGTGTGTAGCTGCAGAGCAGCGAGAGAGACCCTGGGGCGGGAGCGAGCGGACTGGGTTCTGGGGCCGGGGTCAGGGCCCAGGGCACGGGGCAGGCCGGGTGCCTTCCCGGTACTTTCCCTCTGTGGACTCCGCCGTCCACCATGGCAAGGCAGTCACCCAGCATCAAGCAGACGGGGACGTCTGGACCCCGCAGCCTTTTGCTCCCAGGCCACAGGCCCAGGCTCCACACTGCGTCATACACGGGAACAGCAACGTTTGAGAAGGTGCTACTCCGGGTGTCCACATGAGGACCAAATGGGATGACAAAGCCAGATGCCGGAGGGAAGAGGGACGGCTGTCAGTGTTTCCTGTGGATGCAAATGGCTCCCACTGAGCGCTGAGTAGGACCATCTCTGGGGACTTGACGGACGTGGTGGCCTCGTGGATTTCAAACGAAACACTACCCACCCACCCAGCCCCAGAGAGCATCACGTCCCAGGAGGGCCACTTGGCTGGAGGCTAAAGATGACGTGCTGACGCTGCGTCTTTGCCCACTGAGCAGCCTCGCAGAAACCAAAGCAAAAAGTTTCCTACATCCCAGGCAAAGGGTTCCTCCGCTGGGAGAGGCTGTCTTGGGATTCCGGTAAAGCTCCAACCTCGTGCTTGTCTAAACATCTGCATTTAAGGTAAAGATTCACCCAAATACATCAAGACACATTGTTCCTTGTATGTGTCAGATCTACCGACTAGGATGGGGCAGCTGTTTGGCTTCTTTTTTAAGAGTTGACTGATTTTATTCATTTCAAGACAGTTGTATAGTCTCAGAAGAATTAATGAAGTTAGCAAAGCGGTAAAGAGCCAGAGAATAAAGAATCAGTCGATTTCAGTTACACCTGTAATGAAACACGTACATAAAACATGTGAGCTGTCTAAGGCCGCACGTTCTGTCACTAAGCCTTACAGAACGTGACCGGAAATGACCACCTGCCCCTGCCAATGCTTCACAAGATGTCGCGTGAAGTTTTCCCATGGCAGACGCTCTGCTGTGAGGAAGGATGAGGAGGCCCGGAGACGGTGCGGCCGGCGGGAGAGGGCGAGGAGCCGCGCTGCGTGTGGCGGCTTGGGGACACCGCGATGTGCCAGGCAGCCACGTCGCCGTCCGTTACGTGACAGGAGGAACCCTGTAAAGTGAATCTTCCCTGACCTGTCACGTCGAGAGCCGGCCGCATGAAGTGAGATTGACTAGGACAGCCTCCGTATCGGGAGCCTGGCTCTAAGTTAAGTCGGAATAGCGTCCAACAGTTTAGTGTCAGCGCTTCCCTTGCGCCCTGCGCCGTAAACTGCGCTGACGTGAGTCCTGGCAAACCTGGGGACAAGAACCATTAGAACTCGGCGTCAGCATAAGAGGCCGTCAGCCTGGTTCCCACGGCTCCCGTCCTGCTGTGCCCTGGCTTTCTACGAAGCCCTTCCCCTGAGCTTGCTCGTCAAATGCGGTCTCGTGACTTGTTTAAACACAACCCCACGGGCTTCTGTGCCAGTTCTTTTCAGTTTGGGGAGTCCATTCTCAGGACGTTCCCACGACTGTACTCCAGGCGGGTACCGACCGCACTTGTTGACAGAACCTAGTGCGGAAGCACGTCTGTGCGGGGCGGTGGCACTCACTGTGACGGGTGACGGAGGGAGTGAGGAACAGCCAGGACTCTGTCACTCACGGTCCAGCTTTGTGTCACACTGGCCGGGACACCGGGGACGCGCTCTTTTCCTGCAAAGCCTCCGGTTCTGAGCGGTGGCATTGAGCTAACATTGCGTCTAGGGTCTCAGCGCTGGCACAGGTCACGGGAGGTGCTCCAGGGCCTCGGAACCGGGGGTGGCTGTCCCTGTTTTACTCCTCATCATTGGGGAGCTGGCGCGGGGTGACAACAGAGACCAGGGGCCGGCCCGCCCCTACGGTGCTCCCAGAGGCTGAAGTCCTAAAGTCCGAGAGCAAGGCTACGTCTGCAACATTTCGCTTTCAGCCGGCGGCGCTTTGTGCTCCGTATCCCCAAATTATACCAGTCGATAGTATTTCTCTCCCCATAATTTAACGTACCGAGCGTCCCCAATGTTTCCGTCTGCACGTAGCGCTGTAATTAGTGTCTCTGCACGCAGAACACTGTTTTCCCCTCCCGCTGAACTGCTTTCGAAGAATGGGATTCTAGGGGTGGCATCCGGGCTCTGCCAACTCCAGGCTGCCGGTGGTGTCGGCACCATCCCTCTCGGTTTCGATGTATTTCCGTTTAATCTGTGAGACGTCAGCAGCGCTGAAATGACACCCTCACGTGGAACGCGTCTGCTTATTATTTGGGCTCGTGCAGCGGTTTTGGAAGGAAGCATTTGTCGGGGACCTATGGGCGTCAGATATTCTCATCAACGAGGCCAGTACACATTTCTGGAAAGGCCAGCTCATGACTCGTTTCGCTCTTCTGGCCACATGGCGTCCACTTCGGCTGCAGTGAATCCCCGAGGGGCGGACGTCTCCCCGGACAGAAGCTGGACGAGTAGACGTGACTGTGTGCCGGCGACGCTCTACCTACAAAGCCAGATCCAGGCCGTGCGTGGCCTGTAAGCTGTCATTTGCTTCTGTTAGTTCTCGGCGTGGGGGCCGGAAAGTGAACAGCACAAGAAAAATACCAAACAACATGGAAGTAATATTTTAATGGGTGGAGAGAGCCGTGAGGAAGAGCCGCTTGAATTGGGACAGGGGCTGGGAGAAGCTTTCCTTAAGGAAGGTGTATTTGATGGAGCGTGTGACCAGCTGCTTGGTTTCTCGGGATGCGCCCACCTGGGGCACCTGCAGCCCCATGTCCTGGGGAACCTGTCTGCAAAACAGGATTATTCGGACCCTTGAGGTGGTGAGAAATTAAGCCGTACGAGACTATCAGGAGAATGGTCCCGATCAAAGAAACAGCCGGGGCTGTGGTCCTGAGAGCGGAGCCCACGGTGCGGGCAGAGTGGTCGCTGGTGTGGAGGCTGCAGAGGAGACCGAGCCGTGGACGGGGCGGACCCAGCAGGGCCTGGAGGCTGTGCCACGGGCCTGTGCTTCCGTCCCCAGCACAGGGGAGGATGTTGGAGGGCGTTAAGAAGATAAGTGGCGTCCTTGAACTTAGAATTGAAGAGGACCCCTCTGGAGGGAAGACAGCGTGGGGGGGGGGCACGTGGAAAGCCAATCAGGATAACAGGGAGGCCACCAGGACGAGCAGGGTTGGCACCTGGGATACAAGGTGAGATGGGGCGGGGTCCTGAATGCAGTTTAAAGAAAGGGCCACTGGGGTTTTAGTTCTTCGTAGCTGTGGGGTCTGAGAGGAATAGAAGAGTCACCGATGACTCCGTGGCTTTTTCTCAGCCACTGGAAGGGTGGACATTTATTGAAACAGGAAGAGTGACGATTTCAGATTCGGAAAGGGGAAGACGAAGGCCCATATTTGGGGGCCAATGCTTCTGGAATGCCCCTTGGGGCTATGCCATGTAGGCGATTGGATACCCAGAGCTGAACTCGGGGCGAGAGACCTGGACGCTGGGAAGCTGCCAGCAGCATGCGGGTGCTATTGCAGCCCACGCATCAGAAGCTGGGAGGGGTCAACGAGGGAGTGCAGGGCCCAGGACCGACCCTCAGGTGCCGCTCAGAGGGTGGGAGGTGGAAGGGGACCGACGAGGGCGCTGAGCGGCAAAGGCCAGGGAGGCGAGAAGGAGTCCCCGGAGCAGCGAGCAAAAACGTCCGGGAGTGAGCGACGCGTACGCCGCACCGGCGCCGTATTCGGGTCACTTTGATTTCGGGCTCTTCGGAGGAAGGCTGCGGCCGGTGGTGGAGGCGGCAGGATCGCTCTGCTCTGTTGGCAACGTCTTACAAACGTGCTATTATTTTAAGCTTTAAAAAAGCTTTGCAGGCCTGGGGACAAAAGCATTTTAAGGAAGAGGAAACGGACAAGGGCCGAACGTGGCCGAGAGCTTCTGTAAGACGGGAGTGAGTGGGGGCTCCCCTGAGAGGGGCAGACGGGGGCCAGTGAGGAGCAACCGTGACTCAGGCGGGCTCGAGGGGGGACGGGAACGTTGGAGTCGCGGTCATAGGCACTCGGGGGGTGTCGCTGGGCAGAGGGCTTTAGAAAACAAGGCTGCAGGTGGACGTGGGCTCCGGGGGTAGATGTGCTTTGTTCTGTATTTGAATGGCGTCCTGGAGATTCATTGCTGGCAATACGTACACACAGGCGAGGGATATAATAACGTGAGAGGTGCTTTTTAAAACAGTGTGTGAACGGGCAACATTGTAATGAGTTTGTACCGTAAGGACAAGTCTGCCGTACGGAGGGAAAGCAGTCCCTTCCCGAGAGGAGAGAGGGGGCGGCTCTGCTTGGGGCCTTGATCAGGGACAAAGGCGAGGACACCGTTCAGGTGCTGACCGCACGCGGCGGCTCACTCAGCTCACGCACAGCGGCCGCGCCGTCAGCCGGAGTGCAGGTCAGGGGTCGGGGGGGGGGGGGCATTGATGGTAAAATTCCCCTGAGTGTTTTTAGTGTCACGGGACGCAAAGTCGCCCCAGGAGGGAGGCTGTGGTAGGAGATGCCGGCAGGTCGAGGAAGAGGCTGCAAAGCGGTCGTCCCCAAAGAGGGGACTGAACAATGACCAGAGAAGCAGGAATGCCAGCAGTCAGGCCCATTTGGATCCGGTCGATCTGAAACGAGACCTATAGGCATATTTTTGTTCTTGGTCCTTCTCCAGTTGTATGTACCTACGTGCGGGTACATGTGGATTTTGTTCAGATATAACTAAAGGTATTGGCATTGGGGTTCTGGCAAATGCAGGGAGTGGTTTGAATGGCAGTGAAATCTAAGGGCAGCAAGGGGACACATGAGGACAAGAGAGGCTGAGGGAAGGAAAAGCAGGAGATTAGAGAACTCTGGGTCCTACGGGCAAAGAACTGCTGTGGTTACAGTATTCCAGAAGGTGACCTGGACACTGGAAACTAAGGGTCTGACCACGGACGTCCGAAACTGCAGGGACAGAACAGACTCGCTTGTCGGCAGGGCCCAGACCGAGGGCGGCGTGAGAGAGGGCGGCGGAGCCGCAGCTGGGCCGTTGGAAGGCAAGGGCGGGCGTGACCTGGGAGTCAGAACTGCGAAGGCTCGGTGACAGAGAGCCACGGCCGTGCAGAGGGGACACGTCGGGCCGGGAGCCAGAAGTCCATCGCCGTGGACCGTGGGGCAGCGCCGGGGACTTTGCAGGTGACGGCAAGGAAGATGGTGTCGGAATCTGAGGACCAGAGGCTCAGGGCCGGGCCACGGTAGGGAGGAGAGAAAGAACGTAATCAGGAAGCAGCAGTGAGAAGCGGGGCCGTGGGCGGTGGTCCGGCGGGAGAGCCGCAGCCACTTGGGCTCTGGAAGCAAAACGCGGACCCTTCGAGGAGCTTGCTGAGTCCGTGACTTCGGGAGACACCAGGTTTCCAGGGAGAGAGAAGGCCAGGGACCTCCCTGGGAGGTGTTTGGGATGGAGGGCGTGTTGCGGTGGGTTGACCTTGAGTATCGGAGGAGCTAGAGGAAGGGTCCCAAGAGCTTGGGAGGAGTACGGGTCGGGCACATGAATGTGTAGGGTTTTGAGGGGACGGGGTGACCTAGGAGACTAGTGCTTCTTCTGGGGGCTGACCTACATGGGGAGAGGTGTGGTCTGGTCCCGGTGTGGCACAGCGGGGGTGAGCCTGCAGGGGCAGTGGCCGTGGGGGGGGTGGGCAGCACGTGTCTCCAGGCCCCTCTCATCCAGCCCCTGGCAGAGAGCATACCTGCCCCCCAACCCCCCGCTCTCTGGGACCCTCTTCTCCCTCAGTACAGCTGCTTTGCTCCCAGTGAAAATGTCTAAAACATGACGAAATGCATAAAAATAGTTAAATTCAATAAACTATCATTGGGTGATCACTGCATGCCAAGTCGTTGGGACTGCAAAGAGCTATTTTGAGGAAAGAGCATCTGCCTGCACGGCTTTGAGCATTCCACAGCCATCGATCCGTGTCACCTGCACGCGGCCCTGCGCACAGATCCCCATATGGCCCCCACTTGGAAGTAACCAGACGGGGGCCCCGAGAAGGGGAAACATCTCTCACACAGGAGCGGGCAGACTCGGGGTCACACCCGGTCTGACTTCTGAGTTTTCACGGGCACGGATATTCCACACGACCGCATGGTGTGCGTGTCCGGCAGGGGTCCCTCCCGGTGTTTGTCTTTCCTGGATCGTTTCCCACAGTTTTCGACGCCGGGAAGAGATTACAGCTGATCGCACAGCCCACCTGTTATCGATGGAGCACCCCTACTCAGGAAGTTACTGAGATAACGTTGCAGGTCAGAGCAGGGAATTATCAGCCCCAAATGTCAGCGCTGGCCGCAAGGGTGAGAAGCACGACCTCGCTGTCATCTGTTCGTGATGACTTTAAAGAGGAAACCGCGTTCTCCTTGTCATTCTTTTTTATAGGAGGTCGCTGCAATAGTTAGGCACGGGCACCTTCTAGGAAACTTGGGGTCTTCCCTCACACGCGCGTCCCAGGGAGGTGAGTGAAAATTGAGATCTGAGGCTGTGGGCCTCTCAGATGTCCACACTCTTCCCCTGGAAATCGGTGACATCGCTGCAAATCAGGACAGGGATATGCAGATGCGGCGTCTCTCTGGGCTCCTCAGAGCCGTCAGCTGGAGTGAGTTTTCTCTTGGACCCTGAACTGTCCCGACTGCTGTTACCGCTGTCCCCGTCTTACTGCTGCAGGTGACGTTAGGGATTCAACACACAGGTGTCCACCGGTGTCCGTGAGAGCTCATTCCATAGCGCCGTGGTGACAGTTTGAGGACGCTCGGTGCCGCCCTCGCCCAGGAGACCACAGAGCATCGGCAGCTCCTGCCTCCGGCTTCGTCAAGCCCCTTGCGGTTGCTTTAGGGGAGTTCAGAATTCTTCCGCTTATTTGTAGTGGGCACTTCTTACGGTGGTGAAGCAGACGTGGTCATCTCTTACCAAATGTTACGTACGTGGTACATTGTAGATAGAGAAAAGAGGAGTATTTGTAAAATAACCTGTTTTAAGACATATTTATGAATATGATTACTTCCTTCCCTCCCTCCCTCCCTTCCTTCCTTCAAGTACATGTTACAGTGCTTATTTAAGTCATATGCATTTCCTCTTCACTGACGTTCTACTTGGCCCTTCTCCGGAACATTCCAGTTTCAGTTTCCATGCCCCCTTCAATGCGTCTCTGTTATGATATCTCATGACGTTAACTCATCTGAAGTTCACACCGAAATGCACATTCCAAACTCTGTGGAAAGCAAAGATTATGATGGCTCCTTTTAAGAGCACTGTTTTTTCTAACACGTGTGTCGAAGCATGAAGGGAAGAGGGCCACGCACCTTCAGGCCTTAAAAGGCTGCCGCTTGTCTCTGTCTTCCGAGGTTCACAGAGAGTCTTCGGAACGACTGTCGCTCTGTCTGCGGAAGCGCGGGCTGTGGCAGCCACACGCCCCTCCTCCCTGGGAGGGCGACTCCCCACAGCTAACGCGGCGCCGGTGTGGGGGTTCTGTAAGCTTTCCTTCGGGCTAAGTGAGCAAGTGTGTGTGATCCCAGGGCCGCCTGGGGTCTCGGGTTCAGTTAGAAACATTGTCCCTGTCCAAGGGGGACGCTTCGCCCGTCACGTGTGTGAGACCTCCTCTCCCTCTGCCCTTGCAGCGGAGGGCGCCTGCGGGGGGACCCTGCGGGGGACGAGCAGCAGCATCTCCAGCCCCCACTTCCCGTCTGAGTACGAAAACAACGCCGACTGCACGTGGACCATCCTCGCCGAGCCCGGGGACACCATCGCCTTGGTCTTCACGGACTTCCAGCTGGAGGAGGGCTACGACTTCCTGGAGATCAGCGGGACGGAGGCGCCGTCTATCTGGTAAGTGCCGCGAGGAGCGCGTCTTCCCGGGTCCCACCGGGTGCCCGATCCAGCGCCGCTGTTGCAGACTGTGCGCAGGCATCGGCGGTCTTCCTCTGCCTTGCTATGTGGCCACTGAAAAGTCAGTCTGTGTTGTGACCGACTTCAGAGTTTCTAAGGTGCCTTTGCGTGGGCACTCGGGGCTGGGGAGGCCTCTGTGCCCTGAGCGCGTCGTCAGAACTGACTGTGCCCCCATCTGGGCTCTCGTAAAGTCTCGCAGAAGATGGCTAAGCAAGGTAAGTGCTGGATTTGGTCAAGAGCCAACTCAAAGCGATCAGATGTTCTTAGGCTGTGAGCGTTGCCAACTGTTGCCTGATTGAATGATTCTTGTTCTCCCTGGACGTGCGTCACCGAATCATGTAGCCACTCAGAGGGTCACAGGCAAACCACGCATACTGACCCAACACGTGTGTGACGTCCGTCGGCGCGGTCGGTGCCTGCCGGGGCTCCGGCGAGCTCACGGTGGAGTCAGGGGAAAACCGGTCCTCATTGGTGCGTTCGATTCAGGCCGATGGTGTTGGCAGCAAGGACAGCTGTACTGGCGCCTCCGAGCGCACCGGAACGTGGGGAGTTCAAAGAACAGGTGGGGAAAGGCTCGGTGTGTGTCTTAAGTGAGACATGCGTTGCGGGTGGAACTGGCTTTGTTCTTTGAATGGTTTAACTTCTTAACATTTTACAAACTGCCAGGTGTCGATCTGTCAGCGAGTGGGGGTCCGTGTCTCTCCCGGTCTCGGTGGAGCAGAGGGAAGGCTGACCACAGGCTCTGGGAGAAGAGAACGCGGAGTACGCGTGGGGACTGTCCCTGCAGGTTTAAGTTTGCGGGCCAGTGCAAAGACGGAAGGACAAACTGTCAGACCTAAGGCACTTCGTAAATTGGAACGCCTGTTTTAAACCACTTATTGCAACTGAATTTTATTTTCTTTCCCAAGACTCAAAGGAGAGGGGGCCTGTTAATGGATGAATTATTCCCTGCACTGGGTTCGCTGTGCTTATATTAAATGTGACTTCAGAGAAGAATGGCCGCTGCCTCTCTCCTCTGTTTCCAGGTTATTTATCTCGAATAACACCTTAGACTGAGCCAGCTGACCCAGCTGTTTATTTTATCCACACTTTTCTCTTTCAACCCTCACTCTATGTAACGTCAGAGTTAATGGATTCTGACCTGAAAGCTAGGTGTCCGGGGTTCTACTCCAAGTTCTACCACAAACAAACCTTGTGAACTTGGGCAAATCATTCTGCTATTTACTGAAGAAAAGGGGCAATCCCAAGTGAACTTTTTAATTAATTCACTAAGCACCTGTCCGTCGCTGTAAGAGATTCAGAGGTGCGACCCTCTCTCAGCTCTAAGATTACACTGCCTGGCTTTCAGAAAACCATTGCAAATCAAAGTATGTGGTGCCGGCTTCTTGGAAGTCATGTGATTAATGGTAAAACGACCGTATCTGTGAGAAATTCTAGGGATAATTGGTGCTGAACGATCCCCTTGCTGGTCGGCCGTCAGATCAGGGGGGAGAGAGAAAAGCGGGAGGGCAGCCTATTTGACAGGGAGTTGACACTCACGGTCAGGACGCTTTTGTGAATGGACCGTTTGTCAGAAAGGAAATGGTCAGGCGCATGTGTCCATAGCAAAGCCTCCAATAACGACAGGGGATGCCAAGCAAACTGACTGCCCCCCGCCTGGGGTCACGTGGCTCCGACGCACACGCCGCGGTTTCCGCCTGAGCAGCTGCGCCTTTGTGTCGCCGGCACTGGAAGGACAGCAGAGCGAGAGGATGGCGTTGACCCAGTTTCGCCCTCGTCTTCCTTTCTTCCCCGCCGGCTGCTCTGCCATCCTCTCCCTGCTCCGTCGCTCCCTGCGCAGTCCCCTGACACATGGCCCTACGAGTGGGCTCCCCTATTAGGCCGAGAGCGTGTGTGTGGGTGGGTCATGAGTGCACTGTCTGAAACGCCCAGGGGTGCCCAGGACCCTGGTGGGGCCCGATGGCATCACTGTCACGTGGAGAACATGGGCATAGCAGCCGGGGAAGCTGAGCCCTGGCTTCCTGGCCTCTGGATTCAGGCTTGAAGATGGTTGCAGCCTCTGAAATCTCCGCAGGTATTGGCACTGAGGTGGATGATCTGGGAGCAAATGGGAAGAACGGGGCCGTTGCTGGGATGGTCTTTGGTGGGGAGGAGGCTCCTGTGTGCTGATGAGCCGGGCGGCCCGTTGGCCCACCGTGCCTTCTCTCGGTGGCCGCCGTCAGCTAACTTTGTGCTCACAGTTACGTTCTTACGCTTGGGCCTCTTGGCTCAGCACGGAAGGCCTGAGGGCAGTTGTTGGTGAGGAAGCTGAGCGGGCGCAGGGCAGGGCCAGAGCTCAGCCTCAGAGTCTCTGACTCCAAATCGCAGTTGCTTTTGCCTCGTCTCCCGTCCCCCTAACACCACCGTCCAGGTGTGAGCTGGCCGCCCTGTCAGGCAGCTCCCTTTGCTCTGTCTTAGACTTCTAGGGCCCTGAAGTCTTGAACCTGTAACACCACAGGGGGGGTGAGCCCATGGAAAGCAAGTTCACACACACCTGTGTCCACAGACGGTCGGGAAGACAGCTTTCCCCAGGGGACACTTAGCATTTACCCTAATGGCAAAAAAGAGTTATCTTGACTTGGCCGTGGGGCTGTTTTCGAAATGGAACTCCCGTCTTTCAAGGACTCTTGAGTGGAGGCTGACAAGGAAAAGGAGCTTTTCCTAAATAACTGTCGAAATGTACGCGAGCACATTTACCATACAAAACGGAGTTGCTGGAAGCATCCTTTTGAAATAGACGCAAACGCGTGATAAGGCTTAAGATTCAAAGCCTGTCATTTTGCCGTAAGTTTAGAGTGACGGTCTTTGAAATGTTTCATGTTCCAAACCGGTATGTTGAACAGATCAGCCCACCCGTGTCCTGCAAGGGGTGCCCTCAGCGGCAGCGTGGCGCCAGGCTCCCAGCTCAAGGTCACCAGCTGTCCCACCGCCGATGTTCATGTCCACGACCCGCCTGCGTGAACAGACTCGTATAATTTTCCAATCATTTATTTTAAAAAGACAGCATATGCAAACAGGGCCACTCGAAGAAGCAGCTACTTGGAAAATCATTAAGAACAATAATAGGATTAGCCCTATTTTTATTTCATTTGGAGTGAAATTACCAGCTCAGCTCTGTTTGATGTGGGGTTGCCATGGCTACGGTCGAGGCGGTCTCAGTTGCGGGGATGATGTCATGCGCCCAAATTATCCGTGTGTTACATGTGCAGGGGCTCGTGTCTGACATGTCGTCGACTGTGTGGGCACCGGGGGAGGCGCACTGTTCCGACCAGCCTGACGCTGACGCTGCGCAGCCGGCTCCGTGTGCGTGCCCCGCTCCCTGTGCGCGCGCCCCGCTCCCTGTGCGCGCCCGGCTCCGTGTGCGCGCCCCGCTCCCTGTGCGCGCCCCGCTCCCTGTGCGCGCCCGGCTCCGTGTGCGCGCCCCGCTCCCTGTGCGCGCCCCGCTCCCTGTGCGCGCCCGGCTCCGTGTGCGCGCCCCGCTCCCTGTGTGCGCGCCCCGCTCCCTGTGCGCGCCCGGCTCCGTGTGCGCGCCCGGCTCCCTGTGCGCGCCCGGCTCCGTGTGGGCGCCCCGCTCCGTGTGCGCGCCTGTCTCCGTGTGCGCGCCCCGCTCTAGCGCAGCGCTGTGCGCCTGGTCTGTGAGCTGTGGGCCCCGGGAATCACGATGCTTCTTGCCGTTAGAAACCCGGTGCGCAGTGAAGCGGCCGCTCCCTCTCCCTCTCACACACGGCGGCGGCGGCGGCGGGACCTCCGACTCATTCCTCTGGAAGCAGCACGAGAAAGGACACTGGTTTTATGTCAGGGTTACGCTACTATGGCTTCTAAATGGAGACGTGCAGATTGAAGGGCTTCGGGGTACGTCGTTCCGACCAGAAATAACGAAGGGGGCATTGCTATCTTCCAACGATGGGACCCTGCCCAGGGGTGCCCTTCTTCCTACCGCTCCTGGCCAGGCAGCGGGTGTGGGGTGGAGGAGGAGGGGAAGCGGGGCACAGCAGGCATCTTCAGACTCTGACCCCAGTGCACTGCGCCGCTGATGTCACCTAGCGTGTGTGTGTGTGTGTGTAAGACTGGGGAGAAGGGAGGTATGCCCATATTTGCTTTATTAGAAAAAGAAAAGTAAGTGTAATATGCAACCCTAATTAATGGAAAGAGATGGGTCTGCTTACAAAATTATTTATTCTCGGCGAAGGGGCCTGTGCACAGTAGGAAAAAGCCCTCCGGCAGAAATGGGACTTTAATTTATAACACAGCAGGTCTCCTTGGGTCCCTTCTAATTTACCGCCAGCTGTGAGAGGGCCCGGAGAGGCTCTGTTTCCATCCATCACGCAGGGTCCCGGCGTTTGGAGGAGCCAGGGTCGGCGGCGTGATTTTTCATGACAAGTTAGGTGTCGGGAACACCCGAGCTGTGACGTTGGAGCGCTACAGGGGACGTGGATACAGTTATAAGAAACTGCTCAGAGCAACCCAGTGGGATCCGTGGCTGCTTCTGTAGCCGAGTGCTCTGCCGGTCCCTCATCACCACCAAGTCCGCATTTGTGTTAGTTTATAGGCCTAACGTGAATTGAACTAAAATCTGAAATAAAGTGTTGATGCCTCCTCTTCCTTCTGGGTTTCCCTCTGCTTCTTTCTCTCTCCCTCCCTCCCTTCTGTTTGGTGAGCTCTCGCCGGCACACACACACGTATCAGGGGGCATGTAAGTTTCTGGGGGCAGCCGAGGCTTTCGACGGCCAGTGACGGCCCACGTGTGTGGGACCCAGACCCCTGGGGGTCCCGTCACAGGGCCCTCCCGCCCACCGTGACAGCTAGGCTGTGGGCGGGCTGTTTCCTCACTAGACAGGACACCTTCCTTGTGAGCAGGTGACCGTTCACTTTGGTGGCCCCGCGGGGGGGCCTCGGAGCCTGTTACTTGAGGTGTAAAACTTCAAATTCCCAGCCACCTCGGTCGGCGCTTCTTCAGCCGCGACGTGTTTGGGGGGAGAAGCTGTAACGAAATGAACACGAGACAGGCGTTCACCCGAGCTCTCCGTGGTTATGGGGGTGAAGTGCACCCGCAGGCCGCTCACCACCCTCTCAGCGGTTAAATTCGCGCGTGACCTGTGTTTCCCAGTTACTTCCGGGGGCCTATTGAGCACAGCTCATACAGAACAGTGTCACGGAACAGAAAACAAAAGCCACGAGGAACGCATTAATTAACAATAAATAGACATGAATAGAATGGCAGAGACCAAAATTAATATTTAATTTTTAATTTCCAGGACTCTATGGCAGAAAGAGGAAGCTGGCCATTCACTATACTCTCATTAGCAGAAGAGAGACGTTTTAAAATTTCTCTTGAGTGGCGAAGATATTTTTTTCCTTCTAAATTTGAAAATATCAGTGGATTGAGCGTCGGCCTGTGAGCCAAGTGTCGCTGGTTCGATTCCCAGTCAGGGCACCTGACTAGGTTGCACGTCAGGTCCCCAGTTGGGGGCGCATGAGAGGCAACCACACAGTGATGTTTCTCTCCCTCTCTTTCTCCTTTCCCTTCTCTCTAAAAATAAAATAAATAAACAAACAAATAAATTATTTAAAAAAAACAAAAACATTTTAAATTTGAAAATAAAATTTAACCTGGGATTTTATGACAAAATTGATAAGATCCACAGGAGCTTGTAATGGTATATTTGGACTTTATCCAACAAATATTTACGAACTGTTTCGCACTGGTCACGTCTCCAGACCCCGGAAACGGGTGCATTGGTCAAGAGCAGGAACCCAGCCTGGCCCCGGTGTGCTTCACGCCAACGAGCAATAACCACCTGACAGGCAGGTGAGCGTCTTCACCCGCACGGGCACACGCACCTTCCTGGCTTAGTAATTAAAGGAACACTGCCCGTCTTCGGAAAATGTGTGAGTGTACTCCGACAGGGAAGAGTGACCTGAAAAGATAAATGTTAATCATTTTTAAAAACCATATGTAAAGTGTTCAAAAAACCAGCCTGTAACTGATTAAAAATAAATGCAAGTCATTTTTTATTTAAAATCGTAAGCTCGGCATTATTGCGGTACAGTTTCTACTCTACAGTTAATGAGTTTTCTCTATTAGGTTTTTATTAGTTCCAGGCAAAACGGCCTCGCCCATGAGGTGTAGATTTCTATCAGTTCGTATTAAATAATTCTCCCACTTTAATTCTGACGATATTTTTAATTTAATGACTAAAAAACAGGCAGCAAATAACTTCTGTGAGGCTGGCCCACTCGCTCCCATTGCAACCAATAGAAACACAATATTGTTTTGTTATTGGAATAAAAAAGGGCAGCCACAGAAATCACGTATGAACACTATGTTTTTGAATAAAAATACACGAGCATTTCTTTGGAAGCAGGATCTACGAGAGTGTTTTCGACCCCTTGGCCCCCATTTGCCCTCTTTTCTTTAGTTTGCAAACAGTGACGTTGGGGCCACCGCGGCCTTTCAGTCCGTCCCGTCCAGGGCAGGCCCTGAGTCGGCGCGGCCAGGCCGGCGGGGAGGCAGACGCAGGGGCCCTGTGCGCCGGGACCCTCCCCACGAGCCCCCGAGGTGCGCGGCTTCCGTCTGGTAAAGCACTGGCCACCGTCCCCGGCGGGGGACTCCCTCGCAGCCCCGCGTGGGTGACGCGTCCCCACTGAACTTCAGGCTGCAACGGGTCACTCCACTGGGATTTGTTCATGGGTTTTATAGCTGGATTTTTGTGGAGCAGCGAAGAGCTTCCACGCCGCGGTTAGGACAAGAAACGTCTATTTCGCTCATGTCACCGTAAGGCACAGAGCCTTGCTTTCCACTCCGTGTCCATAAACGTTCAAAGTTGTCCCCGAATTATATTGTATAACAGAGAGAAAGAAGTGAGATGCCACCAGCCCTGTCTCAGCTGTGTCTGTGTGACACTGTCATAAACAGCAAGGCCGCGGGCGTGTTCCGTGGGCACGAACCGTGTGCTGTCAGCCAACGCCGCCTCCCCCTGCGCCCCCGGGTGTGCGTGGGAGACTAAGTAACGCTGGGGCCGGCTTTTCCCACGTAAGCAGCGAAATCATTTTCTTGTTTTTTATTTGTTAATTTTTTTCTAATTCCCTATTTTGGTCATCTGGCTGTTTTTTCTACTTCATATTTTGGTGAGATGTTTTTCTCCTC
Organism: Furipterus horrens; assembly: GCF_987537825.1. NCBI lineage: Eukaryota > Metazoa > Chordata > Mammalia > Chiroptera > Furipteridae > Furipterus > Furipterus horrens. Next base: position 98,070,177 of record NW_028327182.1, read on the forward strand.
TATTTTACATAATTACAAGATAAATGTCCAAGTGTATTTGCTAATATCAATTTTTTTCCGTGAGACAGATTTCTGAAATTTGTCAGGACCTTGAATACATATATTGGCACCGTTTGCTTCTACAACAGTCGTGTAAACGGACCTGTTAGCAATGACCACACTATCAGGGCTGCACTTACCATCACGTATGAAACACCTTCAGTAGAAGTCTTCATAACATGAAACACCATCACAGAAACATAAATAATGTAATCGGGACCCTGGGGGCCGTGGGGGGTCGCCTGACCTTGGGCACCATATTCTGTTAGAGACAAACGCATTCCAAGGAAGAAAGAAGGGAAGGATCTGAGGAAACACGGGCTACTACGAGCTAATGTCGCGTGGACACCAGCTGATCACACGGTTTACTAACACACTCTGCGTTTACAGAAAAGAGGGTCAGCAAATCGCGAGGGAAACTTCCGGAAAAAGTGGCGGTCCTGGGACTTCGGAAGTCTGAAGCTGGTAGTGTCAGTAACTTACACCACTAATGCTTTAAAAAAGAGTCGATGTGGTTTACGTGACTTTTGTTTTTCTCCGAAGGAAGCGACTGTGGGAAATCTCTGCTGCGGGAGTCTCGGCAGCGCGCGCGCCGGCAAACTAAAAATGTCAGGAGCTCCTCTGCCGGCCAGAGAAGCCAATGCGACGTTCAGCGCTCCCCCTGCCCCGCCGATGCCTTTACTGAGTTAAAGAAAAGACACTTGCTTTGGCAACGTGCTGCAAGTGCAGGAATCGGTTTAACCACGAGAACTGACCCCAAGAGTAGGAACATGGTGTGTTCCTTTCGCTTCTCTGGGTCTCTCGGTCGTTATTCTTAAAATGAAATAGAATCGTCTTAAGACTTGCATGAGGAAATATAAGTAAAAGTGCTCTAAAAATGAAGAATATCATGCAAATTGTAGTGCGTGTAGTTTTAAAATTTTCGTTGATTGCCTGATATTTAAAATTCAGCCATAAGAATGGACATTTTTGGTTTACTAAGTAGGTTATCTTAAATTCTAAACTTCTAATTTGACTAGTCAACTCCCAAAACACACAGAGAAGGGGGAAAAAAGTTGAAAAAGATCCTACGCAAAATCAACAGGCAGAGTAATCAGCGGTATTTTCAGGACGTTACTGGCAACGGGACACAGCCGACCGGCCACCGTGGCCTCTGCAGACCAGTGAGCGCTGGTGGAGGTGAGGGGAACCCCCGTGTCCCCCCGGAGAGCTCCCAGCAGAGCTCACACCCTCAATAAAGATCGGGCGACTCCCCCGTGAGCAGGAAGACAGCGTTGCTGTCCCCGGAGTGTGTCACATGGCCTGAGCTCAGAGACATCAGACGGCCCAGTTCCAGCCCATCTGAGATGCACCTCCTGTGGGGACCTGCAGACACGCAGGTTTTGTGAGAAATGCCAAGGCCTCACTGAGGCACGGCCGCCCCCTGAGCCCCATGCCACGCTGAGGCCTCTGGCTGCTCCGTTAAGATGCCCCGGGTGGGAGCTCCCCTCCTGCTCTGCTCCACGTTCCGCTGCGTCCACAGCAGCGTGTGAGTGACCGGACGTGCAATCATATCTCTGGATCCGGAATATAAAACGTGGCGGATTCCCTTGCAGTTGCTCCTTGAGGAAGCGCGGAGACTGGCGGTCCTGCAGCCGCACCCCTGTGGCCGTGCAATCCAGAAGGGGGGCCCGCCGCGCCCCAGAGCAGCCGTGGTGGAACGTCTCACGGCGCCGGGGTCCCGGTGCTCTCCGTGGGCCGCCCCGCCCATCAGCAGCATCCCAAGGACCTAGGAGCTGCGGACTCTGCGCTCCTTACCCGGTTACTTCGGAGCTGCTCTGGGCGTGCGCTTCTTTTAGAAGAAAATCCGCAACCCAGCAGCTTTCTCTCTGGCTGTTACATGTCACAAGAAGCCGTCATTTCAGAGCGTTGTCAGACATTTCAGGACCTCCCGTGAGGACAGATGTGTGTTTAATTTCAGAGACGCGTCGCACGCAGGCCACTTGGTAGGTCAGGGGCCCAATGGGCACAGCACAGCAAATAAAACACAGCGATTTTGTCAAGAAACCCAATCAAGTGGTGACTAACAGCTCCTGAGTGACAAAAGCGCTGGGGGAGACTGCTTCAATAAAATGTGCTTTTGAAATTACATAGAGTTCTGCATTCTAAATTGACAGCTTTGCAGAAATTCTCTCATAGATGAACACTTCACTTAAAAATCCGCGCTTCCCCGGGTGCTGTGAGATTTCTGCTTCCGTAAATTAAAATAATAATATATATGGTTGCTCTGCAGGAACTTCAGACGGTTATTTTACTGTCAAAATCACCATTGGATTTATCAGTGACACCCTCTGGTGCCACGAAGCAAAACAGCTCCGACTTTGACAGGAATGTGGGGCTGACAGTCCCCGTAGCTTCTTCTAAGGCCCAGTTACCCTCTGAAGCCATTTCTGAGAGTAACCTGCAGTCCCTCCTACACCGTGACCTCCAACGCGGTCACCTCCTACACTGTCTGTCACCTTTAACATTGTCACCTCCAACACGGGCAGCACTGAGAGAAAGCACAGGGACCCACGGGGCCAATCTGCACTGCAGACTGGTCGTTCCATGTGTCCTGAGGATAAAACTGGACAGAAGTCTGAGGTGTGACTTCATACTTAAGGAAGAGACAAGAAGCTGTCACCTGCCTAATCATATTTTTCAGAGGAAAGTGCCTTGAGGCTGGGAATGTTGTGAGACATACAGCCATAAGCCAGATGAAGGGCACAGTGACCTCGTTCCACAGACGATGCAGCATCCGCCTCGCTCGGCTCAGTCCCGGGCTCACGGTCTGAGGTCAGAATCCTGGACGCGGCCTCTGTTCTGCGCAGTGGCCGGCAGGCAAAGCCAGTGAAGTGTCAGGTTGACTCCTCGCCTTGAAGAAGCTTCAAGGAGATCTGAAATAAGAAAATCAGCACCTCTAATTTAAAATTAGGGAAGATGTAAAGAATGTGACTTTGTTATTTAAGGAATTCTGTGAAGGATAACTGCGGGGATTAGGACGCACGTGATGAGTTGCTCTTTCTGCCGTGGGCGCCAGCCAGGTTGTGTCTGGCTGTCCCGCTCTTCTTGTCCGGGCTCCCGAGGGTTGGCCGTGTCAGCCCTCGGTGCACACGAAGGGGTGACGGCCACCCCAGGCCTCTGAGGCATGTGGAAGGTCCCCCTCAGCTGCAAACTGCCGGGGCTGCTCTTGGAACCCTGGCTGTCGGGGCCGGCAAAGGGCTTGTGTGAGGCCCGTTCATTAACAGCGTGGGAGCTCAGTTTCTGTCTGTCCCCCCTTCAGGCCCCGCCGACCACACGTGTGTTCCGTACCTGCTGTTCTTCACTCGTCTACCCGGGGAATAATTGTGAGGTCCCCGGGTCCCCCACTGCAGCTCAGAGAAGGCTTCTGAGCACCTGCTTCCCCACAGACAGTCGCTTCGGGCCCGGTTCTGTGAGCTTCTTAGCATCAGCCCAAGGAAGAGGATGGCTCTTCTCCGGAAAACCAGTCTCTAGGACAGGAGCTCGAATGCCTGCAGGAAAACACGCTGTGGGGACAGGTCCGGGCAGAGCTGCTTGTGGCCCCAGCTCCCTGGTTCGGACGCGGGGTCTTCCTGGAGCCCACCCGCCCTGCCCCGTGGGCGGGGACGCGCCTGCCGTGAGCCCCCACGGAGAGCCGGGCTCGAGTCCTCAGCAGCGGCCCCTTCCTCAGGCTCCATGACCTGCCACGTAAAGTTTTGTCATGAGTTTTTATTTCCTGAGACGGTGCTTTCCTGTCATCATCGCAGACCCTAAGACCCCAAAACCCCAAGACCCCAGCCAGCTCCTCGCCCGTGTTGGCTCCCACCCTCAGCGTGCTTTTGTTCGCCATTTTCCCAGCCGTCTTCCTCTTTCCTGAGTTCCAGAATCCATCCTCCTCAACATCGCCTCTCTTCCTCTCCGTCACCACGGTCACTGGGCTGTGAAATGTGACACCGCGTGACCGCCTGGAAGCCAATTTCCAGCTTTTCCCTGTGGGAGGGAGCAGGTGAATTTGCAGAAGCGGAGGACGCACGATCTCCCGCCCATGGGCTGCTGCCTTGAGGAGTGGTTTTCAGCTTCTGGGCTTCGGGGCAGCTTCAGCCAGGCAGGGGAGGGGCTGGGAGCTGGGGACCGATCTGCTTCCAGCCCTGAACGTTCAGTCCAGCCTCAGCCGCTCGATTTCCTACTTATGATGGTTTCTCCGCCCTGCCGAGGTAGAACTGATAAGTACATGACAATACAAAGTGTGCAACATGATGAGTTGATATTGTGTGTGTGTGTGTGTGTGTGTGTGTGTGTGTAAAACGAAGGTGGGAGATTTGTTAACCCCATGGAGGGAACTTCCCACATTCACCTCCCGCTGGAGTCTAAGCCTCTGGGGACAAGGGACGCGGTAGGCTCGAACGGGACCGAGAAGGGCGCGTAATAGCAAACGCGTTGGCGTAAACCGTCTGATTCTGACACAGAGACTGCCCGCCGGTACCTGCTGCGCTCACACCCGTTTCACTGGCTGATGTCCTCTCATTAGTCCCCCGCGTAAGCCAGCGGCGCGTCTGCCTGGCCCGTTCCCCGGCCCATTCCTCAGCCGGCGCGGAGCTGGGGTGAGGAGCCGGAACTGGGGAGCAATGGCAGGCGCCTCAGGGCCCAGCCTGAGAACGGAGCGGCTGTAGGACATTTGTACAAGGTCAGGGTCCCAGTGGAGAAGGGGACAGCCCTCTCACTCCCTTAAAGCAAAAGGACAAAGAGAACAGAGGTGCACAGGGGAAAAGGGGAAAGAAGAGGTCAGAACAGGGAGCTCTCGGGAGGGGGAAGCCCAAGGCAATTCAGAGACTCAAGTTCAGGTTTAAAAGGGAAACAAAAAAGTGACAATAACAGCAGCCAGTGAGTCATTCGGCGGCCACATATTGTCACGTACATGCTCTGTGCATCACCTCGCTTAATTTTACCCCCACATTAGAGGGAAATGAGCTCCGCTTTATAAGAAAACTGATGGCCTAGAAGGTCTGCCATGACTTGGCGCAGATCACATGTTAGAGACGAAGTGACGAGATGCAGCTCTACAAGAAGGTTTTACTTAACGGACAAACGTAACCACACCCGTTTGGAAGGCAGAAGTCATCCTAGTGAACGGCCACCTCTGACTCAGTTTGTAATCCTACCCGATTCTGTACAAGTCATGATTGTGTAGATGAGTCTTTTGTAAAGGACCAGATATTTTTCAGATTTCTGAAAATTCTGTTTAATAAGTAAGTTTTAAAATAAAAATATAGGAAAGTCTCACCTGTAAGAGAGAGACGTAAACGTGTTCTGGACACGACAGTGAACTCTTGAACCACGCGGAGGTAAGAGGCACCGACGCCCATGCAGTCAGCACTCCGGGTCTCCCTGTTGGCTGCCCAAATACTGTCCCTCTGTATCCTCTGGGGACGGGGCCTCGGAGCAGACAGGTGGCCTGCACCTGCGGGCTCCCAACCGCAGCTCAAAAGCAGCACCGGAAATGCTTCCACTGCACCCCTGTACGCGGGGCCCTGCACTGGCCACGCCTGTGGTATCCAAGCGTCCACTGTAGCCCGACAGTTCTGCTGGGTTTGAAACGAGAAGGACGTGACCCTGGGCATCCTCCTCCACCCCTTTCCTGGGCTGCTCAGCTCTTTCCATCGGTCCGGCTGGGGTGCAGGCAAACCAGCACCTGCTGCCCTGAGCCCGAGCCGGTGGCTGCTGCCAATCCCGCGCTGGCACGAACGCGGGGGCACGTGCGTCTCCCCGGGCCAGCACTTGGCCGCGCCCCGGGGAGGCTGTCGTGCCGGGGCCCCGGAAGCTTCCCCAGCGCCACCGGTTTGCTCCGGGAACGTTCCCATGGGAGCTCTGTCTCCAAGGGGGCTGTTAGCCAGGAGTATAATTTAGGAAATTACTCTGAATTACACAGCCCTTTATAAAATGACTTTAATGTGTATTTGTTAAAATGAAAATTAGTTGTCACCCTGTTCTGTGAATTTTATGCACAACTTCCTGGCTGAAGGCAGGTTCTTTTCATACTGTCAACAATAAAGCGATTCAAGCAAGCATCTCACGCTGTGCTGCTAATGAAAAATAATTTATGCAAAGCATGACGTTCCTTTGTCTACGCGGCTAATGCGCAGGTCATTCTGTTGGACTAAATAGCTTTTAAAGTCAACAAACTTCTTTTCTAAGGGACAGAAAATTAAAGTCAGAGAGAGTGAGACATTTTTCCAGGAGAAAATTAACACACATACCCTCATGTCTTCAACAGAAATGGTAAGATTCCATTCAGATTTGGTTAAAAAGATAAGTCTGATGCCGTATTTACTTCAGAATACTAAGCTTTCGTCGGCCGTAGGTTAGAAACTGTCGTGCTATGCAGGTAACTTCTGTTTCGCCACCACAATTATTGCATTTTCCCTGGGAGGACACACACTTAGCGCTAATATTTTTAATGCCGTAATAGCCATCTCTTTTATTAAATATAAACCTCAAATTATTTTGGTTAACATGGTATATTTTAATGTATTTAAATTTATATATTGTGAATGTTATGTTTTGAAACAGAAAAGTTTTTCGGGTTTAAAACATGAACCCCCAATATTTCCAGCTTTAAAGTGAGACGCTGGTGTTGGTCTGGCGGCCCCCCCGAGGCGGCGCCCGGCGGGTAAGAGCCCCGAGCCCGGGCGCCGGCGTCCTGCTGCGCACCCGCTGCGTGGACACCGGCCCTGCCAGCGCCCAGCTGGCCTAGCTGCCTGGACGCCGTTCTCCGGCCCATCCCTCGGGAAGGCCAAGTCCGCCAAACGGGATAAGGACAAACCCAGCTGCTGGGGCTTTGTGTCGTGCGTGGTGATGGCCAAACAGGACGTTCTCGCGTGACGATAGCCCGGAAGAGGCCCCCATGTGTGAGCAGCGAGGGGCCAGGGGCCCCCCCAACCCTGCGGCGCGCTCTGCGGGAGGAACCTGAGGGCCCCGCTCTGCCCGCCCTTCTGGGGAAAACGCATGCCAGGACGCAGCAGACGCCCGCCACGCGGCCTCCGGGTGGGTCCCAGGCAGTTCAGACCCACGAGCATCTGAGCGGAGTTAGAAACCCGCGGGAGAGGGCGCACAGCAGGAAGCTCCCTGAGACGCGTGCACGCGGTCTGCACGGCAAGCGACCCGTGTGCGGCTTTGGACACGGAGCCCTGCGGGCAGCACATCTGGGTTTCCAGCGCTGAGGCCAGCACACGCCTGGTGGCCCTGTCACCTGCCACGGTGCCTTAGCACGTGCAGACACCACAGCTGCGTGTCCAGCGGAAGTGACAATGGGACGACGGGGTCTGGGGCCAAGGCACCTGCATCCCCACCGCATATGGGGACGCCCCCGACACCCTGCAGCCCCCGGGTTTTCTCTCCTCCCTGGGGCAGAGGCTGCAGCTCAGACAGGGACGCAGCAGGGACGGGCCCAGGCGGCGGAGAAAGGGCAGAAGATCAGCGATGAGACAGTTTCCTGGGGCACATGTGGGTCCTCTCTGGCGATCCATCTAATTTCCTCCGTTCGGGGTGGGTCACTGTGCTCCCTCCCGCCACATGCTTGTGGCTGCAGACAGGGCCTCCCGTCCCCGCAGGCCGGGAAGCGGGGCTTCCCTGTCACGCAGGAAAATCCCAGCACCTTCCAGCTGTGACGAGGCCGAAACAATCGCCCGCGGAGCAGCAGCGGTCTCCCGTCCACAGAGCGCAGCTGGGCGGGAGGGACCCCCGGCTCTGCGCCTGTTCTCGGACACGTGACGTCCTATGTTCGGAGTGGCCCTGAACTGGTTCCAGGCAGGTTCTGCCATGTCGTGTGATGGCTCTCCGGAGGGTAATTCTCCAAGGTCTTACCCGAGAATGAGAGGAATATTAACCTCTTAGCTTTTTAAAGTACAATTAAGTGCATGTTTATTTAAAGCGCGCAGCACAGTACTGGAGCCATGTTAAGCACTCAGTAAAACGCAGTCATGATTTTCACTAAGATGCGGCCTGTCCACTTGATTCCTCGTGCTGTCTCCCGAGGCCGGCATTGAACTTGCGATGACGATGGGACAGAGGCCATAAAGCCTTAAATCGGCATCCTAGCCGGCGGGTTAAAGCGACAGGCCCTGGGGACAGACTTCGGGGGCTGGCAGGCTAGGTCCTCACGGGCAATCGTGACGTGCAGAGCAAGGGGCGGGCTTCTCGGGCCCTCCGCCTTCTCACCCGAAAATGCGGGATTGTTGCATGTATATTCGTTGGGAATATATCATTTGCAATTTTTTTCTTTTGGTATCTTTTTCCTGGCTTAGGGGATGCTGGCCTCATGGGATGTGTTTGGAAGTTATTCCCCCGCCCGCTTCTATTTTTTCAAAGATTTTGAGTAAGATTGCTGTTAACGCCCCTTAAATGTTTGGGGGAACTCACCCGTGGTAACACCTCGGCTGCACTGTTCCTTGTTGAGATGTTTTTGTTTTTATTTTTTATTACTGATTCCATCGCTGTGATAGGACTGTTAAGTTTTTCTGTATCTTCTTGAGTCAGTTTTGGTCATTTCTAGTATGGTTCCGGGAATTTGTCTTTTTCTTCCAGGTTATTTAATATGTTCATCACAAATTCTTATAATCCTTATAATTTCTGTCTGGTTGATGCATCTTCTTTCTTTCTTAGTCTAGTCTTGTTCATTCTGTTGATCTTTTCCAGGGGCTAACTCCTGGTTTTCCTGTTTCTTTATATCATTTATCTATTTTCCGTCACATTTATCTCTGATCTAATTACATTTTCCTGCTGGATTTGCTTTTAGTATTTTCTTCTGTTTCTAGTTCCATTAAGTATACAGTTAGGTTTTTTATCTGAGATCTTGTGTCTTTATAATGGAGTAATTTGTGGCTATAAATTTCCTTCTAAGAGCTGCCCGTGCAATGTCTTCTAAGTTTCGGGATGTTGGATTTTTATTTTTTACTTCGTTTGTCCCAAAGTATTTTCCAAGTTCCCTAATAATTTCTGTATCCATTGGTGTTTGGGGGTGAGTGGTTTAATTTCCATATGTTTGTTAATTTCCCAGTATGCCTTCTATTCATTGATTCTTAGCTTTATGACGTTATGGTCACAGGTGGTACTCGGCAGGTTTTCAGGCTGTTCACATTTATTGATGATTGCTCTGAGGACAAACGTGTGGAAATGCTCAGAGGGCCAGGTGCACTGGAGAAGGCGTGTTCAGCTGTCGTTGGGTGGAGTGTCTCCTCGGTGAAGTCAGGGTATATACAGTGTTGTTTGGGTCCTCTGTTTCCTGACTGATCCTCCGTCTGGGTGGCCTGTCTGCTGTCTAAAGTGTATAGTGGGGTCTCCAGCTATTTTTGTAGAAATGTCTATTTCTCTTTCCAAGTCTATCGAAGTGCGCTTTATGTACTTCGGAGCTCTCTTTTTAGTGTGTCTAGGCTAAAAACCATCTTATTTTATGCTGAAGTGACCCTTTCATCAATAAATAATGTCCCTTCATTATAAAATTTTGACGTCGTTTATTTTGTCTGATACGGTGACTCTCTTTTGATTACTGTTTGCACGACATGCCTTTTATCCATTCTGTCACTCTTGTGTGTGTGTCTTTGGTATAAAGTGCGTCTCTTATAAACAACACATGCATGATGCTTCCTTCGGTTCAGCCGTTTTCCTTCAGTTGGTGGATTAAATGTGTTTACATCACGTGTTACTAATAATGCAGGACTTCTGCCATTTTTCTATTTGTTTTCTCTATATTTTCTGTTTTGCACCTCAGTTTCTTCATTATCCCTTTTTTTTGCTTGGATAGATTTTCCTAGTACTCCATTTGATTCCCTCCCAATTTCCTGTCCTAGATATTCTTTAGTTATTTTCTAAGTGGGAACTAATTAACATCCTAACTTATACTGCCCTTGTTTAAAGTGACAGCAGCTTAGCTTCAGCAACACCCAGGGACCCGGAACTGTCACAGCTCTGTCCTTCCCGTGTGCGGTGGCTCTCACAGACCACGTCTTCACATGTTATGGGCCATAACATTGATTTGAATAAATTGTTATGCATTGACATTGTGAAATGTTATAGAAAACAAAAAGAGAAGTTGCAAAATAAAAGTAAAATAGATCCGGTTTTCCATGACCTCTGTGGTTGCCTTGACTGGAGATCTTTATTTTTATGTGACGTTGTGTGAATGCCAGCTGACTGGTTCCGTGTGGAGGGCTTGCTGTAGCATTTCTGCGCACTGGTCTTTGTTCCTTGTTTCTTTCTGCTTGTCCCACTTGGTCACTTCAGCGGTGCTGTGTTCAGACCTGCTGATTTTGCCTTCCGCCTGCTCGGATCGGCTCTTGAACTCTTCTAGTCAGACTTTCATGTCAGTAATTTCGCTTTTCAAGTCCAGAAATTCTATTCAGTTCCGTTCTGTAATTTCTGTCTCTTTATTGCTGTTCCCGCCTCATCCGTGCATCTCTCAATTGCCTTCCTTTGTTTGCTCTTTCATTTTTATTGAATATACTGACATATAAAATGTGTAAATTGTGGTTGGACGTGTTACTCTGATACATTTATGCATCGGGATGCCTTCTGTCACGGCCGTCTTCACCGTGTTGCCTAATTACAGTGCAGCGCTGTTGTCAGGCTGTGCGTTTGATCTCGGCGGCTCATGTACCCCTCCTGGCAAGTCTGTGCCCTTAAACGAGGGCAGTCTTGCCCCACCCCTACCTGTAACCACCCTTATGCCCTCTGTTTTTAAGTCTAATTTTTGATTGCACATACAAATGACTTTATAGCGTACTTGTCTTTATCCGACATAAGAGTTAGCATAATGCGCTCAAGCTTCATCCACGCGGTCCCAGACAGCAAAGTCTCCTTCTGTCCCGTGGGCGAATGGCGTTCTACGGAGTGTATCAGCCACGTCTCTTTCCCTCCTTGTCCGTAGATGGGCATGCAGGTTGTTCCCTGTCTTGGCTGTTGTGGAAAATGCTGCCAGAAACACGGAAGGGCTTGTGTCTGTTCAAAATCCTGCTTTGATTTCCTTTGAGTTGATGCCCAGATGTGGGCTTGCTGGACTGCGCGGTAAATCCGCTTTTAATATTTGAGGAACGCAGCTATTGTTTTAACGTGGTTGGGCCAGCTTACGCTCCCGCCCGCCGGGTACGAGGTCCCTTCCCCACATGCTGGCCGGCACCGGCTGCCTCCTGTCTTTTGGTGACGGCCACCCAGTGCTATGAGGGGATCTCTCTCCGGTATTTTGATTTGCATTTCCATGATGGTTTGTGATGCCGAACGTGTTTTCATGTGCGTGTTGGCCATTTTGAAGTTGCTTTGACCAGATCTGTATTCGTTCATCTGTCCGTGAATATGTGTTCTGTATCATATATTATATATACAATTTATAATATATAATATATGTGTGTCCAGAGAGAGAGAGGTTGAGAGAGACATTGAGGAGAGAGCCTGAAAGAGAGAGAGAAATAGGAAGAAAGAGACGGAGCTGGAGACTGGGAAGAGGCAGAGATGGAGAGAGAGAAGACGGGGAGCAAGGAACAGAGAGAAAGGGCCTGAGGAAGACGGAGAAAGTGACAGAGACACTGGAGAGGGACATCGAGAGGGGGAGCCTGGCAGAAGGAGGTGGTGGGAGAGGCTGACCAAGAGAGAGACGGGATTCCTCGGGCTGCAGTGCAGCCATTGGTATGTAAGTGGTGACAGCCCCCCAGGTGGACAGGAGTGTGACACCTGCTGTCCCCGTGCAGAACAGAGTTCCGGTGGCCACGAGCCAGCCCCTCCCTCGGCACACGCTGACCCGGCAGGCACTTCCTGAGTCCTTACTCGGCACGTGGCCTGGGCTTCTCTGCGGGGACGGGGGATGTGCGCGGTGGCCGCAGACCGGGCACAGGCCTGGGACGCACGCAGCCCGTCTCGGTCAGCCTCAGCAGCGAAGCGCCTGGCCCTTTCCCTCCTGCGACCTGCCAGGTCCTCGTCTCAAGCAGCAGGCGTTTAGCTGAAAGCTTCCTTCTCCTTAGGGAGACAGCGTTGGGACTGCCCCACCTTCCGGCAGATTGAAATGCGCTGCCGTTTACACACGTGAAATTCCACATGTTATTGCGAACACTTGGAAAAGCGTAAAAAGGGGTGTCCTCACCCAGGTCCGCACGAAGGCTGCAGTGAAGTAGCTGGGCCGTCACTGTTCCTTGGGCACCGGGAGAAACCGTGTCTTCTGGCTCTCGGCACGGCCCCTGTCGTGAGCAGTAGGGTGACTCGGTGTTGATGGGGCAGTTTTTTAAGGGAAAAATATAATGAAAATTAGCATTTTAAAGGAATGTTCTCTGGAGCATAGTTGTCCAACGTTAGTAAACCTGTTACAGTTGAAGAATTATTTATGCTCTGTTGTCAGTGCTGAGTAACACAAGGTGTTGGGGTGTCAACCATATGGAGAGGAAGACATGTTACGGGGCTTGGTCACGAGGGCGGGGCTTTGTCACCCCACGTGCACGTGCGTCTGGCCGTCCCCTCACGGCTCAGCCTCGCCTGAGCGTCTTCCCCGGGACGGCAGCGGCACGTCTGGTTCCGGTCCCAGCCTTCCGAGAGCACACGCTGGAGGGACAGGGCCCGGCAACTCCCTGTGCGCGCCTCTGACACCGAGGGAGAGTGTGCGCCCAGAGGGCCGTCACCCGGGCCAGCCGTGGCCCGCAGATGCATGCGCACAGATCCTTCTGGTGGCCCCGGACCTTGTCATGGACACCCTGGTGTCCATGATGCCGCAACGTCCGTGCGTTACGGTCACTTCACACGGGTTTTACTAAGATGAGGCCCGAACTGCTGAGACTGGCGTGGCACACAGCAAAGTCACGCCCCGAAGAGGCTGGACCAAGACCAGCGAGATGAAGCGCCCTCTTCCTCTGTACCGTGGGCGCGTTCACGCAGGACTTCACACGCCTCGTGCTACCGCGTGGACGCTGTGGTTGGAAGGCCTCACTGTGGCGATTAAGTCAAGGACGTGTGTGGGGACGTTTGGTGGCAGTTTGTCGGCATCAGCTGTCACTCATTCATTAACTCTTTCACTTTCTAGACAAAAGGTGCTTTTTGGTCAAGGGCCTGGGTCCCATTTACACTTTCCTGTGTTCATGAGGAACAGGACGATGTGAGTCAGAGCGTCACGCACGTCCTCACTGCTGGACTGAGCTTTAGCCGGGTCACAAAAACCGCAAATCACATCCAAAAAGCTCATTAAATTTGTGGTCAAAATCTGCGTGGGTTTCCAGTTGATAAGGACATAAGGTTTCTTTCTCCTTTCCCTGCATTAAGTCTTTCTTCATGAATTACTAAATACTTACTAGTAGGATGGAGCAGCTGGTAGAATACCATGGAAACCCGCCGCTGGAGGGAAAGGCACATTAACGCCACGGACATTCCCATCAGGATTCCTCTCAGTCGGGGCTGCAAGTGCGTATTTGAGGGAAAGTCAGGGCTGCAGCAAGTGAGACAGTGTTTACAGTGTGACAGACGGGGACATCTACACCTTAAAAGTTGTGAGCAAGCAGAAAATTACTTGAAAATAGTTGTCAATATTCATTATAGAATATAGAAGAATTAGAGTTGAAATAGGACTTTTTATCTAATCTGATTAAACTAATTTTGAGAGTGATTTAGCAAGACAAATTTAATTAAAATATATTTTTTTTAAGTGCATTAATGATATTTTTATTATGGAAGTAACATAGATGTATTATCAAATTTCCTGAGATAACACAGAGAAGACGAGGAAAATTACCTGGCAGCATTGTGATGTGTGTTTTGATTCTTTTGTTGTTATTTGCATACACACACGCCCCCCACCCCGTCCCCAACCCCTCACATACACTGGGGCGCAAAACTGAAATTTTACTGGATATACTGAATATTTTGTTTTAAAATGTACTTTTCTTCCTATTTTTCAAAATCGATTTTTCTCCTTGTACAGTTGCTAACGTAATTGCTCAGATAGAAAAATATCTTTAAAAATACTAAAATTCAAATGGCCATTATTAATATTTTGAGTCTGCTTTCTCCTAGATATGAAATTATATTGACATTATTTTATGTTAAGTCATTGGAGGTGCAAGGTTTTCAAAAATCATACTCATGAGATTGTTTCATAGTTAAAACACGGTAGAAAGTTAAAATAATGCATAAAACGTGATTATTTTATAATAGCAAGTGGGTACAGCTAAACCTACGCATCTCTGGTCTCATGTTTAAAACAGAGATTTGAAGAGTATTTTTAAGATCCTCTTTCTCAAATCAAAAGGACACTTCCATGCTGGAGTGTAAGTGAAGTCTGTCACTCATGAAATAAGTTGGATTATTTTATTCTCCAAGTGATGAAAACGATGTTTTAGGAAATCAGTAAGCTCTACAAGGTATGTGTCTTAGGAGACTAATTTATTCTGGTAGACTGTGGCTCCATGCTCCCTACATCCAAATAAAAATAATTTCACCATTAATGCAAAAGTCACTCCCCAGCATTGCACCGCCTCCCACCCCTGCCACAGATTTTTTAAAATTTATTTTTATTTGTTGATTTTAGAGAGAGAGAGGAAGGGAGGGAGAGAAAGAGATGAATTTGTTGGTTGACTCTTGTATGTGCTTTGACCAGGAATCAAACCGGCAACCTAGGCGTATCCAGACAACGCTCTAACCAACTGAGCTACCCGGTGGCCAGGACGGTGGTTTTTAAGCAGCAACAATATTGCTGTCTTAGAGAACGGGAGAATGTTGGACATGTATTATAGATACGCAGTTGCCACATTTCATAATTCACTTCTCCCCTGAAGAATTTAATTTAGTGTAAAAGGGAAGACATATTAGGTGACTCTCTGGGTAATGAAAATACTTAGATTTATCTGATGTGTCATGTTAACAAAGGCACTCTGTGTTGAAACTCCATCAGATTGTTGAGATGAGACAAATAATTTGTGTTGGGGTCTCTAATTGCCATAGAGGGACAGCTAGTGCTGCTGCCTATAAAGAAACCCTTGTTAGCTCACGCCATTCCGAATAATTACAGTAAGCAGCGTGCCAAGGCAGGACAGGCCGCTCCGCCCAGCCCTACGGAGATCAGTCATCTCTGACGGCTTCCCGACAGAAACTCTCCACTTCTGCTAAGCAATCTGCTTAGACCCCTGCACCCCAAGTCCCGTAGTGCCCCCCACCATGAGCAACAGAACAGCCCATAAGCGCTCCTGCACCCCAAGTCCTGTAGTGCCCCCCACGGCACAGCCATAAGCCCCCCATTCTTTCCCAACTTAAATTACAACCGACTCTCACAATCACCTTGAACCAACTCAGTTTGGACCTTATTACTTCATATAAAATTTTATATAAACGTGTATGCTCCCCCCAAAATGTGAATGATTCAAGGAGAGTCAGCATGTGAATTTTTTTTCTTGCGCTGGGACGGGAAGTTATGTGCCCCGTAATCTCAACGGTCCCATTCGGTGCAGCTCTGTAAGCGCGCGCCTGGGGAGCAAAACTCCGTCACACGAACCTGAGAAGCAAGCGTCCGTGACTTTTTCAAATCAGACGTGGGAATCCGTATTCGTTCCCACGTCCCGTTTCACGTGATTCACACTTTCAATGAGTGTTACATGCTATCCCGTGGAATTTTCCGTGTATTTGGCAGTCAGTCAGAGAAGCAGTATATCGACTGTTTTATCATCCTGAGGGGCTGGGTTTCACGGTCGATGGTGTTGATATTGGGACAACGTGACACAGCGAAGTCAAACCAAATCAGCATCGGACTGGTCACTGGAAGTGACACTTAATGGGTCCACAGCCCTTTCAGTCACAGGCCACACAGCTTCCCGGAGGGTGTCACTCAGTCACATTCTATGTGTGGCTCTCACTACATGAGAACAAATCACATCTTAATCCCTGATGGCATGCATACTCTTAAGAAAATGGAAGTATATACAGATAAAATGTCTACAGTTATCGCCTACCCAAAATCCATCAACTAACTAACCAGCTTAGCTGCTAACTGTGACCAGTGCTTTGTGCCGCTCTGGAATATACTAAAATGCAAAATATAACCCTTCTGCCAACCACGCACGCCACAGTTCTGTTACTCTACAGACCGGCAGCTGCCATGGTTTCCACTGGTACTTTTCTGTTACAGTCAGAACTTTCTTAGAGAAAAATAAGGGCCCTGTTTCTGCTTTTTAAATTCTTGATTCTGACATAGAGAGAGCATGTGCGGAGAAGGGCGTTGTCCTCAGCGTTAGAGAGGAGGTCAGGGCCGTGAACCGTGAACGAGGCTGAGTTTCAGGGTTCAGCTCCAGCTCTCCAAGCCGTGGGCCTCCCGGGCTTAGGTCTGGGCACCCGGGACAGTTCTGGTCAACACTCATCTGTCCACTGTCCACTGTTCTAACACTGATGTCCTTCCTGTAAAACCCAGACAAATCCACCAGTTCACTAACGCCGAGCCAGTCGCTGGATACCAGCCTGGGAAGACATGTAGGGGGGTTCCCTCTGTCCCCGGCACCACCCCCGGGTGACAATGTGTCACCGTGACAAACCCGTGAGGAAGGCAGCCCTGATCTAGGTGGGGGCCACCCGCTTTCCTTCAGTTAAAAAAAAATATTTGAAAGACACGATAATCGATCTCTCATTTTGCTCATTACTGGTTTCAGTGAACACAGGATGAAAATTAGTGCAAGATTAAGTATTTATCTGCTTTTCTGCTTTATTTATGTGAAGTCGCGGCAACTGCACAGTCACACACACTCACAGGACCGCGGCTGCGAGTTACGTCAGTGGAGAGCTGCTGGTCGGTTCTTCG
This sequence comes from Furipterus horrens, assembly GCF_987537825.1. NCBI lineage: Eukaryota > Metazoa > Chordata > Mammalia > Chiroptera > Furipteridae > Furipterus > Furipterus horrens. The sequence goes on from NW_028327182.1 coordinate 98,087,032, forward strand.
GAGAGGGCTGATCCGTGGACTCTCCCTCACTGAGTCCCTGGGCTTCTGAGAGAATGAGGGTTCTAGTTTGGCCAGGATTCTGTTCTCTCTGTAATGTTATGAGGCCAACTTCACTGGGAAGTCAGTAATCATTTTAAGTCTGGATTTTCAGTTTTCAAAACCTTCCTTAACACGTAAACCTAACTGTGAAATAGCCTTCGTGGAGACCACGGGAGGCTCCTGTTCTTTGTGGATTCATGGTCGTGCTGACTATTTGCCTAAGGGTGTCCCCCCGCGTCTCATTTCCCTTTTCATTTGTGACCAGCCCTCCGCAGGGGACGTGGCCAAGGCGGTGCACACAGCTTTGGTAAATGAGGTCCATGTGGCCGGGACACAGTGGTGTGTCCTTTCTGAACCAATTGGCTCTAAATACAAGAACTAAACTATAAAAGGGAAGTGACTATGAAAGCATAGCGCCTGGATAAATCCGGCCTCTTGCTGCATACTCTGGGGCTCGTTTGGCCTCCTAACTCACGCAAAATAAACACAGGTCGGAGGCCAGCGTTTGCAAAACTCATTACCTTTGTGCTGAAATCTCTTGACTGTTGGAAACACTAGTGCGTGACCAATAGCAAAACTTTCTAAAAGCCCAGCGTACTCACCTAGTTTCCCAACGCGTCATGCCCTGGGCTGGGATTCTGCAGCCTCCCCTTCCCACAGGCCCCAGGGCTCATCTCCCGAGAGGATAGTGGGGGGGGGGGGGGCGGGGAGCGTGGATGTCCCTGGAAAGCACGTTCTCCTCTCTGTCTCCCACGCGCCTGCCATGATCTATTACTTTCATGTTTTTATTTCAGCAAGAACGAAGCCAAAATGCCCCCTAAACACTTTAAATGGATCAAGAGGTTGAATAATAACTTCAAAGTGTGAATAAATACTTTCAAAGTTAATAAAGCAGAGCATTTTAGGTCAATCAATAAAACATGCAGGGTAAATTATTTCCTCTTTTGCTGCTCGAGAGCCTCCTTGGGAGGAGGCCCATCGGTGAGGGTCTGCGTAGAGGTGTGTTCAGGTCAGTTTATGATTGCGCTGGGTAAAACTCCAAACACGTGAGCGGACGCACCGGAGAAAAGTAAGGCTGTTTCTTTATCTTTTCTTTTTACCCACGCACTTTATCACGATTATTTTAATGAAATAGTTCCCCTGCTCTGCATATACTAGATATTTGCAGCATTTCAGGATATTACAAAGCAGAAAGTTAAAAAACGCACCCACTTTTTTTAAGATTTAGGGTTTTGTTTGTTTAACGAGATAGGGTGTGTTCTCATTGGAATAAGAAATTCCAAAGCATTTTTCAAGCTACCCAAATAGTCAACTAAAATAATAGTAAAGAAAACGTGAGACGGAATGTTTGACGGGCTGGCGGGCACACGAGGCCGCTGTCAGGTGACGCATCATCGGACTTAACATCTGAAACCTGCGTACTCTTATCAACCAATGTCACCCCAATCGATTTAATTAAAAATAAACTTAAAATGTCAATGAACAGATACAGTCAAGTGAAGAAGAGCAGGAACTACCTTATACCTGCACATTTGTCACCTTCGTGACGGCTATTTGTGGTTCATGCCATTTCACTTTTTTTCTGTTTGTTTGTTTGAGCGATTAAAATTAAAGTCCCCCAAAAGCGAGTAATGTCCTCACCGGTTGACGGGACGGGCGCACTCAGGGTTCCTGGACCACGTGCAGAACGGAACTACGACCCTCTGGCCACCGGCCGCGCCGCTGACCGAGCGCACTGCGCTGGGCTTCTATTGTGGGACGACAATGATCTGATAAGGCCCCGTGTGCAGCGGCGCCGCCCAGCCTCCCCCGCGGCGCGGGACGGACCGTGTCCCCTTGGACACGCGCAGCCGGTGCCTGTTCCCGCTCCCCCGGGGAAGCACGCAGAAGGCGCCGCCGTAAGGATGAGGTGTGCGCACCTCTGTGAGCATCACAGCTTCTCGAGACTTCTCCATCAGCTACCACTTTGCAAGGGTCTCTTGGGCGGATTTTTGTCCCTGTGAAGGGCCAGAACCGCTACAAGGTGCGCGACTGTCACCTTCGGAGCTTCCCTCCGGCTCTGCCTGCCGCCTTGTTTCGCCCCCGCAGGTGGGAGGTGGCCCACGCGGGCCTCTTCCCGGGCCCCACACTCCGTGCAGTGGGGGCTGGAAAACAGGTCCCGGGGCCTCTCTCTGTCCCCCTGGGGGCCCAGCCCCGCGGCGTCCCTGCATGGGGCCAACACAGCTTCAGACCACAGCCTGCAGCTGGACTGCGTGGCTGGCCGCCTTCCCTGGAGTCCGGCCACCTGGCCAAGGCTTCCTTGGCATTCCACGTTTACGGTCGCGCAGTCTCCTGCTCGACCTGGATGCCACGCTGTCCACTTGCGGTCACTGCCTGGCGGTTGCCTCTCTTGCCCACCTTGTTTGCGCCCAAGCGGGTCCGGGTTAGACCCTGCCGGTGCCTTCACTCTCTCATGCCGCACTTCTTAGCCCAAAGTAAAAAATCAGCCGACCGTGACGTCCCGCAGGCCTTTTCTCCAGTGTTTCCGACACTTGAGACAAAGGATTAAGCCAATTAATTGCATTGCTGCTCTTGACCTTCCTCCAGAAGAAGTTCATTAAACAAGTTCAGTCTAATTTACAAGGACGGAACGGGGTGTACGCATCCATCACTTCCAAGGAGCCGCCATCTGAGGAGCCGTCAGCGTAGAAAATCGCAGCTGTAGACGAACGTCCTTCCAGAAGGCCTAGCAGGGGCAAGAACATGGCAGGAGCCAGAGCAGGACGGACGCTTGTCCCCTCTTTGCCCCGACGTCCTGCACCTTTTCCTGGGACACCCCAGAAAACTGTTCGCATGAGCCAGAAGCGCAGGACGCAGCCAGAGCCTACCACGCGTTACTGGGAAACCCCCCACCTGGTTAGTGCCGTCTTACGTACCTGTGCGTGGGGGACGCTGTGGGAGATGCAGGGACGCTGAGCCACCGTCGTCTGTGCTGATGCCACCGTGAGTTTTTAGGCCTTAGTGACCTATCCAAGGGAAGGTGACGAACACTGTATTCTAGCCGTCACCGCGTAGAGGTGCACCCTGTGCTCATCCGCTTGCTGAAACGCCTGGCACTTCATGTCACAGAAGGAGGTAAGGGATTCAGCGCTTCTTTGTTTCCAAGAAGTTGCTTCTGCCCCCGCCTGCAGTCCCTGGGCTCGGGGAAGAAGCCGCTGTCCCCCCCCCCCCCCCCCCCCCCCGCGCGCTGGGAGCCGGCAGTGCGGCCGCGCAGGTGCAGGAAGATGCGGGACACCTGCGTCACGCGTGCGGACCCGCCAGGCGGCTTGCTTCACGTCCACTGCCCGACCTGCTTCTCCATTCCTGTCCATTAACATCGTCCTCCTGTTCCTGCCTCTGCGGCTTCAGTGAAATGCGAGTGTCAGATAATCTACAGGTCGTGCCTTTTCCTTTCTTGGTAACACCCCTACTGTTCCCACCACACCCCGCTGAGAAACTGGGTAAATTTAAGAAAAACTGGACTCTGTGATTGTTCACCAATCTAAGGGTCATCTTTAAAAATCTGATGCTCAGATTTTTAAAAAAGTATAATTACGCTAAACTGAAAATGTTCAGCAGATACTATATCAAAATGACAATTTAATATAAAACAAGTTTTCAAGTTAAGCTTTAACGATTACAGTGTTTGTGCCGGTGGAATTATCTTTTTAAGTTCTCCGTTGCCAACCGCACCTTCCCTCGTTTAGAACCACGCGAGTCGGTGCGTGTGTTGTGCGCGCGGCGGACCCTGTGGTAGGCGTGTGACGGCAGGCGGAGTGGGGCGCCCGACCCCCCCGGAGCTTCCTTCTGTTGAAGGAACAAGACCAAGACCAGCAAGCAGAATGGACGCCGTACGTCGTGATGAGGGACAAGGAGGGACATAGGGCAAAGAGCGAGGGGCGTCGGGCCGGGGCCCAGGGTGGCAAACTTAGAGTGAAGGCGTGAAAAGGGGTGAGCTGTCATCTGTGTTCCCAGGCACGTGTGTGCGGACTGTGACGTAGGGAGGAGACCGGACACGCCCCCGCCCGCACACGCACACACAGCACCCAGAGGTCGTCGGTCTCCAGGGTGGCAAACCGAGCAATGGGGTCAGAGGTGGGAGGAGGAGCTCCCGCAGTGCGTGCTCTGAACCTTGACGTTCCGTACGTTGCGCAGACAACAGGTATGTAACTAACAAATACAAGTTAAAATAAAAACCGACCAATAACGATGTCTGAACACCCCGCTCTGCCCCGCACCGCCGCGTGGACATCCTCTCTTGACCTGCATTGCAAGCACTGGTGACTCGCTTCAGGAGTGGGGCCGCTGTCAGCCGTTTCAGTGTTTTGTGCACGTGCCCAGCACTGCGTTGTGTGCCACTGGGATCTTCCTAATTACGACAGAATAGCCTGTCACGTACAGCCCCACGGGCCTTTGTTCTGTGACGTCCCCTCCTGGGCCATGACAGCGGAGGCGGCACTGACCTTCTCAGCCTTATCACTGACCCACGTCTGTGACAAAGCGCCGGACGGCAGCAGCGCAAGCCACACACACTCATGGCCCCAGAGTTCCCGTGGCCTGGACGTCTCTCAGCTTCTGCCGTGGGCCCCCTGGGGGCTCAGTGACAGTGTCCTCCGCCCGGGGACGGGGCCTCCCCAGGGGCTTCCTCCCGGCGGGGCGGCTGGCGCTCTGACACGGGGCGGGCGCGTGACGGAGACCAGTCTATTCATTGCCGAGTCGCTCTCTCCGCAGGGACAGCTGCTCTCCGGGGTCAGCGAGCCCGGCAGGCACACGGAGCGGCCGCTGGCAGGTGATCCCAGCCCCGGGGTTGGCGCGTCGGCCTCGCAGACCCCGCCCGGCGGCTCCCTTGCCCTCCTCTCTGGAGTGACTGTCAGGCCGGCCATTCTGTCGTGGGATGCCTCGCCGTCCAGCTTGGGTGTCCGTTTGCACTGACGCCCTGTCTCCCTTCAGCCTCCTCGCTCTTGGTTGATGACGGAAGGGGCACCTTTTGTCACTGAAACGCGGAGGCCAGCAAACCCAGACAGTAAACACTTCCAAGTGTCCCTGCGGTCACTGCGGAGCACTGGGCGCAATGACACTGGGTATTCCAGAGTGTTTCTCCTCTGCTGTCAGCAGCCTCACACAATTATCGGCACGAGGGGCAGTAAGATCTGGGGGTCCCCGTTCCCGGGGCGCCCTGCGTGCAGAGAAGTCAGGAAGGGAGAGGTGAGGGAGGCGCAGGGGACCCTGTGCCCGCTCAGCCTGGGCGTCAGACCCGGCTCTGCCACTTACGACACCGTCACTTAATACCCTGGGTGACTGGCTTCTGAGGAAATATACCCTAACCGCATAAGACAGGCGGGAAACGAGTTCGTTTTCATTAGTCCCACGGCCTCCCGGGCTCGGGACTCGTGAAGAAGAAGAAGAACAGGAACCAGCTGTCGTCCCGCGATTATTACTTAACGTCTCTCGTTCCGTTTCCTGACAGGCGGGGAGCTTCTCTCGTCAGCCGTCCACCCCAGGGCCCCTCTTCACCCCACGCTTGACCGAGAAGGAGCCAAGTTATCGCTCCTCCGTTCTCGATCCCTGCGACGCTAGAGCCGGTCACATCCAGGGGCAGAGGCGGCGGCTCTGGGTGCCTGGGTGCCCACATGTTAACCACATCCTGGGTCAGCCCCTGCTGATGTCACCGCGCACACTCCAAGGTCACACATGCCTGGGCACCGGATGTCTTAGCCTTGGCAGGTCCCTGAGGGAGAACTTAATCCCCATCAACAGGAAGCCTGGAGAAATCAAGGCTTTATGTATCCGTCAGTATTACAGTCACTTTTAGTATCATCTCACTTTGTCAAAATAATTTTACGCATAATAATATATAACTATATATAAGTCAATAAGAATAATTATGAACTAATATGTAAAGTAATCATTTTACATCCACACAAAACTTCCACACCGACGCTCATCACGCTTGGTTCAAAACTTGGAAGGAACATCAGCGTCCTCAGGAGGTGGTGGGTAAACCGCGCTCCATCCAGACGGCGGAATATTATTCGGCAGCAAAAAGAAATGAGCTGTCAGCCGCGAAAAGACGCGGAGGGACCTTATGTGGATCATCTTCCACGCAGCTGCTTTTTTGAGGTGGGAAAGTGTCCCTGAGGAGCTGATGTGTCAGAACTGTCAGGGGATGAGAGCGACCGGCAGCACCTGTCATTTTAACTCAGGAAGAGGCGGCCCCAGTGCCTTCGACTCCAGACGGAAGGAGAACCGTGCCTTCAGGGCACAAAGGCTGTCCCAGCGCCGTGGTCCCTTCCGATGAGATTCGCCCGACTTAGAGCGAAATCAGGTTCCTAGAATCTGTCTGACAGCAGATGGCGTGACTTTGAAATGTGGGGTTTATGACAAGCATATTCTTCTAAAGCATTACTTACATTTTAGGAGCATTTAAGTATGTTTGTTCAAAAGGAAAGAAATGGGAAAGAAATCGCTTTATAGGTCTACAACTGTCTCCAAAGTGTGCACTCTAAAGGAGCTACAATCAATGACCATGAATTTATGTCCATGAATTTAAACGTACTAACATTTCATAGGAAAATGTCAACTAAGGTGTGAAAAAATAAATATGGTTAAAAAAACAAAAGTCTCTCGAAAGACCCCTGAGTGCGAAGCTCTTCCCCGTGTGTGCCCTTCCCATAGCTTCTGTCTCGGTGCCGGCAGGTGCCAGACGTCCGTCAGACACAGTCTTCAGGGACTAACCTGAGAGTCCTTTCTACTGACGTGCCGTGGACAATTGGAAAGTTAACTTTTCAAAGTCGGTTTAGCTTATCATTTTTAAACATATCGCTTTCCGGTTCTTCTCGGACTCCCAATTCCTTTGTTTACTTCTGATGTTCTATGCTGACCAGCTTGCACCGTCTTCAAAAAAATTAATCGAAATCCTCCAATTGCCTTCTTCAAGCTTGGCTTCCCGGGGAAGGGAGCCGGCCTTATTGCTTAATAACGACAGACCTGTTTGGTTACAAAACAAAAAACCAAACCCACACACGCACGAGTTTAGAACATGGCCCTTCGTGTTTTCCTTGGAAACCCTATGCGTTTTTGCAGGTTTCTGCTTCCTGTCAGCCGCCTCGCGTTCCTTTTTTCCCAGACCAGCAACATTAGATCCGGCTCGCTCTTCTCTGAGCTCCGGTCTGCCTCTCGAAGGGCTGTGTGGCCGGCGTCGCGCACGGAACAGCCAGGGGCTGCTTACCTGTTGCCGCTTCCTTGTACAAATGGAAACTCCCACGCAGCCACCAACTTTCCTAAAACCGACGCAGCTCAGGGGCCGGGGAGAAGGACGCCAGTCCCTTTCCCTGACCCGCCCAGAGCTCATGGCGGGTTTTGGCAAACGGAAGCAAACAGACCCCTATTTATTTGATCTGAACCGTAGGAGGAAATTTCGCATCTCTTCCAATATCTCCTTGGAGAACTTCCGAAATCCCTGCGACATCACTGGCGGAATCTTGTCCCTGTGGCTCTCAGATGGGTGACTGTCCCTCAGAAGGCGGCCTTCAGACCGTCCCTGGCACAGCAGGGGTGACTTGCCTTGTCACCCTCCTTCGGCAGAAGTTCGAGAATGGGAGCTGAAGCTGGAAGGGGCAGGGGGGACGCCCCCAGTGACCCGCGGCCCCTGTCACTCTCTCTGAGGCCACATAGCTCTGGGCCTGCCTTTGAGCGACACTTCTCTCAGCCTCGGCAGCCGGCGTCCCTCTCCAGGCCTCAGCTGTCATCACTCTCAAGTGTCTGCCACCGTCGCTCAGGCTGGTTTTATATTTTTAGACTTTTCACTCCAATCCATTTCATCCCGCCTGAGTGTCCATGGCTCTCATTTAAATCCTGCCATTTTCTTCTGCTCAGAAACCAGGGCACGTCTGACTGATCCGCCCCCCAGGGTCTCGCCCCGGCTCCGTGACAACTTCCATTCTGAGCCCCGTGCCCCGCCCCGCGCCTTCGTCCGTGCGGCCGGCAGCCTCTCCACTCTAATTGGATTTCGGTGCCCCCGTCTCTCGAATCCCCGCATGTCACCTGTCTCTCTGCGGCTTCCCAGCCACTTCTCCCTGATCAGAAACGCGCCTCCTGCGTTAAATGTCTGCAGCGTCCCCGAGGGTCCTTCGCCTCCGTGGCTCTGTGAACCCTCGGGGAGCCTTGATGCTGGGGTGGGGGGTGGGGGGGGGCGTATGTTTATTTGTCTGTTATGGGTGTTCATGTGCATTTTTATATTTTTTCCCAGTCATCTCTGGAACAGAGTGTTCACTTGAGGACAGAGACGGTCCTTTCTGCCCCGTGTGTTATTCCAGGATGCCAAAGGGCAACATGCCACCCCGTCACTAGGGGCTGAGTGATGGGCCGCTGCTCACACTGCAGAGCGCCTGCCCTTTGGGGGTGCCGCTGTTCCCCCATCACCCCCTGTAGACCCGGACGACGGCCACCGCCTGCCCAGGCCTTTCTTCCACCCTCCTCGTGGCCAAGCTCACCGCACACAGGACCACTGGCTCCTCCAACGTGCATCGCAGGCGCGCGGACATTCTCGGCGCCCACAGGGGGCCTGTCGCGAATGCAGGACGCCCGGCCCCTTGCACCCAATGGGCTGTGACGGGTATCCTCGCCTTATCCCGCCAGGCACTTTCAGAGTCAATGCACATCAACACTTGAAACCCACGGTCGCAGGGGAGTGATGTCCTCCTCAGGAAGACCCTGCCCTGTGCCCCTGGGACGTGCGTGACCTGAAGCCGCTGCCTCCTCTCTCCCGATCCGCGGAGACTGGCAGTGCTGCACCGGCCAGATTTCAAACCGAATAAGCACATGACTGCTCTGAAATGCGTTGTGATCGTGACCATGAGACTTCACCCTGGGGTTCCCTGCGTCCCCTGAGGGTCTGCATCTGTGTCCGGGTACTGAGCTCTGAGTCCTTACTGAGACCCAGTAAATCAGCACCCAGCTTTTAATCAGCTACTCGGTGCATCGCATTGTATTGTAACGTCGGTGTTCAGGACAGTTCCCTGGTCTCCAAAGGGCTTGTACCCAACTGGTTTACTTACTTATTTTATTCTGAAATAATAGGGCATATTTTATTCGCCAGATGAGTGGGTAGAAAGTCCATGATTATTTCAATGATTTCTCCTACAGGGCAAGTTCAACTGTTCGCACACAAACCTAGCAAACCCCCTACAGCCCTGATGCTTGTAACTTTCTGGGCAAGGCGGTCACCCCTAGTGAAAGTCGTAACCTCTACAGAGAGGACCAGCTAGTCAACCCACTTGAATGTCACAGGTGCCGTTGTCACGGAAGCCCATTCGTTCCTCACCCTTCGTGGCGCCAGCGTCCCGCCCTCAGACGTCCCGAGTCAGAGCAGCCATGGTCTCCTTGCTGTAGTTACGGCTTCTCATCGTCCCTGACCCGCTGCAACACGCAGAGCCCGCTGTGGCAGGTCGCAACTGCGTGAGACTTTTTGGTCCTCAAAGCCTCGGCATTTCTTCCACGCACTGTGCAGTATCAGTCGCACGGGTTAGGTGGACCCCTATGCGTTCGGCAACGTCTGACTCCTCTGGACCCGCAGAAATGTCTGTTCTGCAGGGGCCACCCTAGTACGTACGTCCCTTCAGAACTCGGAAGTAAAGACTGACTGTGGTTCCTGCGTAAGAAGAGCTAGAACTGAATAGCATCCCCAGCTACTTACCTTGCTCCTTGAAGCTAATAGTGAATGAGTAACATTACTTATTCCATCAATCTTTGTTATGGGTTAGCCCATGGGTTATAGGAAAAGCCGTCGCTTAACAAGATCGTCTTCTACTTAATAAAGGGCAACGTGAATCAAAATCTGAGGAACCAGTTAGTGAAATATGCAAATAAAATATATTTAAATATAATTGAGATCTGAAGGTTTGATCTAAAAAGGACCCCAAACCTGCCCACTCTCAGAGCCGAAGGTGCCACAGAGTAGTTGTTTTAAAATTGATGTAAAGTGTGCTTATGCCCGTCACCCTCAGGAACGGGCGGAGATATCTGCAAACGATGTTCCTAATAAGGGTCTAATATTATCCAGAATACAGAACTCTTACCACTCAATGACAAAAAACACACCATTGAGCATTTGAGCGAAGGATGTGAACAGACCTTTTTCCTAATAAAATACGTAAATGGCAAACATATGTAAATATGCTCATCACCCTTAGTCATTAGGGAAAGAATTTAAAAGCACAGAAGTGCTTCACACCCGCTTTCAGGACTATAACCAGACGGTCAAACAGTGTTGACGAGGATGTGGAGAGTCCGGATCCTCATCATCTATCGCTGGTCAGAAAGGGAAGCGGGACAGATGCTTTGGGAAAGGCTTTCTCGTTCCTCCTGTGGGTAAAACCAGGGTCAGCACACGGTCCCTCGGTGGCCCTGCAGACTCAGGGAACTGAAGGCGTGTGTCCCCACAAAGGCCAGGCCACTAATACTAGGCAGCATCACTCATGATACACAAATGTGGAACAGCTCAGGTGTCCGTCCCCGGTGCCTAGAGGAACCCAGTATCGCATCTGCATCCCAAGGAAAATTATTTGGTGATGCAAGGGGAGGGGTGCTGATACCGGCTGACATGTGGGTGGATCTCAAAATCGTGCTGCGGGAAAGGAGCCAGTCACAAAAGTCCACCTGCCGTCTGGTCTCCTCCAGTGACAGTACCGCGGGCAGATGCCGGGGGGGGGGGGGGAATCAGACGTGACTGATAGTAATGGACACAGATTCGGTGGGGGGTGATGAAAATACTCTACAGTTAGACTGTGGTGCTACGTACACAGTGCTGCATTGATCTGTACACGTTACGGGGGTGGAATTGAAGGCAAGTAAATTATGCTCGAAAAAAGGAAAAATTAAAATAACCTTTGGTGCTGCCACAGAGTCCGAAAATGAAGAAAGTCGTCCCAGGCCGAAATGTTCTAACCCCATAAGTACCTTATGGAGACGTAAAAGAAACTTAGGAAATCTGTCCAAGACTTCCACCACACCGTTGGCTTTAAAGCACACTGGTCTCATTTTGTATAATGGTCCTCATTAGGTCACATGTCCGTGTGCGCGGGGCGTGTTGGTGTATTGGGTTAAGAGGCTTAATGGTGCCTTTTCCAAGGCTCTTCACACCACTGTGTTTTCAATGCATTCGTAATTAAGATGGAGAGTCGTATGTCAGGCGCCCCCGTATCCGTGTGGCGGAGAAGAGAGACCAGGCGCCGGGCCCGGGGGGATGGATTTAGCCGAGGAAGCTGGCCGCCTGCGTGGTTAAGGGCCAGAATACAGACTCGCCGCAGCAAATAGTCACAAGCCGTTGGTATGACTCTAAGCCCTCCCTCGGTAATAAAGCAATTACAATTTTGTCATTTTACCACTTTAACCAGGACCCTTCAAAACTCAATAAAATCCAGCTCTGGAAGATTTTCTTTCTTTTAATTAAAAGACGTCCCAGGAGGACAGCACACATACCTGAGAGTTCAAAGCTCCGCTCCCTCCGCTGCCACAGAAGACGTGGTCCGTCTCCTCCTCTGTCACGCGAAGAGCCCTCCGGAGAGTCCACGCGGGCACTTCCACGACGTGGTCTCTAATTGGTTTGTCAAGACTCCGGGACCCAGGACTGATGGAAGGGCCTGCCGAAGCCTTGAAAATACAAGAGAATACGGGGGACGTTTTCTAGTGTGAGGTTCGTGCCCTTTCCTTCTGGAGTGATGAGGAAGATGAAGTCCAGGAGAGTTCAATTTCAGGCATGCGGGTATCAGACCGGAAGCCGCAGGGGAACAAGCCGACAAACGCAGAGCAGGTGACAGGAGGGCTGTTACCGGAGGGCAGGGAGGGAGGAGCTGGAAAGGGGTCAAGAGTATGGGGTGTCGGGCACGCGGGGCAGCGTGCAGGGGACGTGCTGCAGAGCTGACACCCGAAACCTGCACGCTGTTGTCACCCAGCGTCACGCCGATAACTGCCCAGAGCTACAAGACTGCTCATGAGTAAGGAAACGGTCGGAGCCGCGCCGGGGCCACCTCAGTCTCAGCACAGAGCGCATTCCCACGTGCCGCTCGCTTCTGCGGGACCTCCACCCTAAACGCGCGCGATGTGGTCGCGCCTAAAGCCTTGTCAGATCGTCTGTTCTGTCAGGCCTGGACGCGAGCGCCTGCTGCGTGCCCCCTGCTCTAAGAGCTCTGTGTAGCCCGGGACCCGGGGCCGCTCCCTGCCGGAAGCTTTGACTGTACGAGGGTCAAGGGGATGCCGATAGGAACCAAGGACCCAAATAAACCAGGGAAGAGTTCAAGGCTGAACCTACATGAGAACTCAGCTGTGGAGAGGTAGCTGGTGGAGAGAGTGGGAGACGCCCACAGGAGAGCGAGCCCCCCCCCCCCCCCCCCCAGATGGAGACTTCGGAGGCCAGGCAGCAGCCGGCGACGGGCCCGGGAAGCCCAGGTCACTGATCTGGTGTCCTTCTTTCACACGTGGCTTTCCGATCTTCCCAGCACTGTGTGCTGAAGGAGCTTTCTTTTCACCCTTGTGTATTTGTCTCCTTTGCCAAAGTACTGAGGGTGCATTTCGGGGCGCTCATTTCTGCCCCGTTGGGCTGTGCGTCTGCTCGTCTGCCTGGGCCGCGCTGCTCTGACCGCCCCTGCTGTGTGGCGTCTGACCTGAAGTCAGGGGGTGTGACATCCGCAGCTTCGTTCTTTGCGCTGACGGTTGCTTTGGTCCTTTGAGGTCTTTTGTGATTCCATACAGATCTGGTGATCTTTTTGTTCTATTTTGATGGGGATTGCCTTAAATCTGTATATTGCTGTGGGTCGCGTGGCCGTTTTAACTGTTGATTCTTCCAGTCCTTGGACATGGAATATCTTTCCATTTTTATGTGTCCCTTTCAATCCCTTTGAACGATGCTTTGTAGTTTTCAGCGTGTGGGTCCTTCATATTCCTTGGCAGGGTTATTCCTAGGTATTTTATTCCTTTTTGTTGCAATTGCAAAGGAATTGTTTTCCCATTTCCTCTTCTGAAATTCCGCCATTAATTTCTAGGAATGTAATGCGTGTTTGTACGATGATTCTGTATTCTATGACTTTACTATCTTTGTTTATTTTTTCTAATAGCATTTTAGTGGAGTCTTTAGGGATTTCTGCGTAAAAAAATCATGTCATCTGTAAAAAGAATTGGTTTTAGTTCCTCCTTCCCAGTTTGGATGCCTTCTATTTCCTTCTCTTGCGTCCTTGCTCTGGCTGGGACATCCAGGCCTCTGTTGGATGAGAGCTGAGTAACAGTGGCAGCAGGGGACATCCTTGTCTTGTCCCTGGTCTCAGAGAAGAAGGTTTCCCTTTCGCCACGAGCCTGATGCTGGCTGACGGCTGGTCCTATGGCTTCGGTGATGCTGAGCTACCTGTGAAATAGTTACTGCAACTGTGACCACTACACTGAGCTTTGAACTTCCTAACTGCCAAGACACAAAGAAAATATTTTAGGCCACACAATTCTTACTACCTGATGATTAAGACGCTCAGATTATAAAGAAGGGCGGGTGTCCTTCCCTGGTTTGGGATCATGCAGTGACAGGACTCCGTGACGGAGGACCACGGTGGAGGGCAGGTGGGCGGGGCTGGGGGGATGCTCTCCCCACCTCTGTGCCTGAGCGACAGTCACCTGCCCCCAGGGGCCCCGGGCCGGCCTTGAAGAGCAGCCGAGGCGGAGGGCAGCCCCACTGTAGCAGCGAGCGTCAGAACGCTGGGTGCCCGTGGGGACAGCCCGGTGACTGAGGGACAGAGGGGCCCCCTTCGCCCCAGGAGGCCTGCGTCTCAGAGGAAGAGGCCACAGCTGTCCCCCGAACACCATCTTCACAAGGGGGGACAGTTTTCTTGGGAACACTCTCATCTCAGGGGAAGAAACCCCCTTGGGACACCATCATCCCAGGCTTCATAGCCACAGCTCCCCGGCCCCGCCCTCACAGCGAGGCAGCACCGCTTCCCGGGTGCCCAGAGCGTGAGGGGACAGTCAGCCTCCCCAAGACTGCATCGTGGCCAGGGAAGCAGCCCCTCAGCAGCTCCCTCCCTCCTCTGCCCTCCGCCCCAGCACCTCGAAAATGGGACAATGGGTGAGATGCTCTTGACCACCCACCCCGCCCCCCAAAAGCGAGTATCAGAACACGCTCCCTTGTGCAGTGTGAGGATTTCCTGTTTGTTTGCGGGAGACAGGGGACGACTTCCTGAACCCACTTCCCGGGTGAGGGGCACCTTCAGCAGCGCACGGTCTTGGGGTGCAGGGTGATGGGGGGAGTCGGGGGTTGGCTTACGCCGTCCTGACGTTGTGTGGCTTCTCTTCCTATTAGCTTTATGTTGCAGAACCCCACTCATTGTGCCGCTGCTGGGGTCCTGTCTGTGCAGGAGTTGCGGGTGGTCCCGTGCCCTGTGTGAGGATTGGCAGCGGGCCCGTCCAGTGTTCTGGGCGACCCACTCGGTCCGCGTGTCCGGCTGCTCCGCAGGGGCCGCCCCAGCAGCCGGGGCTCTGCTGCCCAAACGTGGGCTCTTCTCCGACCTCGGACTCCGGGCGGGAGTGTGGCTCTGCAGGTGGGGGTGGCGGGGCGTCAGCAGGTTTGTTGTACAGATGTCGGTCCATTAGACATTACTGTGAACTGGGAAAATGTCACTTGGCTTGGTGGCCTCTAATGTCTAAGTTCTAATACTTATTTTAAGGCATTGCAACAACGCCGTTCTTCCTACTTAATCAACTGAGCAGAAGCGTTAGGTTTTCATAACAAAACAGAGGGCTAGGGAGTGTGTGCGTGTGTGTGGGGTGTGTGTGTGTGTCTGTATGTGTGTCTGTGTGTGTGTGGTGTGTCTGTATGTGTGTCTGTGTGTGTGTGGTGTGTGTGTGTGTGTGTGTGGTGTGAGTGTGTGTGTGTGTGCGCACGCTTTCAAATCCTGGAGTAAATTCAGGTTGTTTTAATGTGGGTTAGAAAGCCCAGTTGTCATCCTCTCTTACTTATCAATCTCCTTAATTCCTTAGACGATAGCTTTTCCGTAGCCAAGTTTGAAAATAAAAACCCTAACCAATACGTTCCTGCGTCCGTGAGATAACGAAGCATCGTCTGAAACTAAGACATCCCCCACAGCCCTGGCCTTCAAGGAAATCTGCTTCCGTGACTGAGTGCTCCGAGGGGAAGAGGACAGGCACTTTGTGCTTGTGTTCACACCGACACGCGTGCACATGCGTGCGCACACACACACACACCATAGACTGTGAACGTGTGTGGGGCTGCTTGGAGCCTGGCCAGAGCAGGGACAGGAGCAGCAGTCCCACCTAATGCCACTTCGGAGGGGAGTCCGACGACCGTCTCAGCACCTGCATGATCTGGTCCGACCTTCAGAACGGTCCTGCGAGGGAGGTGATGTCAGTGTTGCCGTCAGAGCAGGGAAAATGGAAGCTTCATTGCGAGGGTACGTACCGAGCAGGATCTCAGCTGCTTTAACGGTTGACCCTAGATAAAATATATTAGAGTTAGTTTGTCTCACTAGATCTAACTACTGGACACAACTTAATCTACCAGCAGACTAATAGTAACTGTTAGTCTTACATAATCTAGTCTTCGTTAGATACTGACTCTAAGGACCAGAGAGGATATGATCACCCCCCCCACCCCCCCAACAAATCACTCAGTCTAGTCACTAAACACCAGAGGCGAGATTCTAGGTGGAGGACTGGAGAGTGTGTGACCCAGGGAGTCTGAGTCCCGAGTCAGGGGGCTCAGCTGCCCTGCCCCCCGGTCCTGCCCGTTGCCTGGCAAGGGCGAGCTCCCCAGGACAGGGGGTGACCCTAAGGAAGGCCCCACCTTTTCACATTCTGCACTGCAAACATTAATGACAACGCCGGGGTACCCCTCAGCCCCCGTTTCCATGCCGTTATAACTTTTCTTCAACTAAATTTGGGCAACTCTCACACAGCACGCCAGCAAAACAAAATATTCCGTTTCGTACTTGACAGGAAGAAAAGTCGCGGAACGTGAGTAAGCCAGGAGCACCAGCAGCCCGCTAGAGCAGTAATTCCGTCCTGTGTTTAGCAGGGGGTGCTTCCTCATTCTTATTTTTTTATAAGTGTAATGAATGATCATTAAGCCAGAAATGTCAAGTTATCTTTGAAACATGAATGCAATGTTATTAGTGCGGAGCTTAAACAGATACTAATGATATGTTAATTGGTTAATTGCACATTTCAATAACAGACTTACAAAGCCGCAATTTCTTTGTTTAAATAATGTGATTGTGCGTCAGTTCTGTTTCCAGTAAACACTGGGGTGTTTTGATCCACCTACACTACTCTCTCTAATTAACTTGGGCTGCTCCTCCTCCAGCGGTAATGGAGCCTCGCGTCTCTGTGAGACAGGCCTCACCCTGAGTGATCTATTTTTAGTGCCCTCTCTGCGATGTCCAGATCGTGTTTGGGCTTCCAGATAGTTGGACTGACCCTTGCGGAGAGGCTGGTACTTTCAGAAATGGAATGACTGCCCCCCCTTGGGTATTGCCAAGTCCAAAAGCAATCCCCTCCTGCCAAGTAATCACGCAGAAGAACATAAATTATAATTCCTGGAGGCTCTGTGGCTTGAATAACTTGTCCAACAAGGTATGTCACCCAAGTCCCATGTCATTTCAAATGCTCTAAAGGCATCCCAGACGTGGGTTCTATTTTTAAATCCCTTTTCTTCAGGAGTTGCCGTGGTTGTCACAGAAAGTGGTGTGATTACAGACGCCCCGTTAGCCTTCAGCGTATCATTCAAGGATGTGTGTCTCTGAAATCATCTCAATTCTCTTCAAATATATATTTTAAGCGATTTAAAGCTGGCTTTGCAAAACATCTTCGCCAGGAAATATACCAGGAGATTCGCAGCACCCGCCCAAAGCCTGGGTAGTCAACACACTCAGAGAAATCAGCGTTGTGGGTTTTCTGGCGTTGCTGCTCCTATGTTGGTCGGAACGTCTCTTCAGGAAGGGCACATTCTGGCAAACTTCGGAATTTTAAAGGTTTGAAAGGTTGACGGTAAAATGCAAACCTGTTAGGAAAACCACTTTTTTAATCGACTCAGCAAAAACTGATTGGGGTGATCCTTCCAAAATATGTGTTTCTCCCTTTAAAAGTTTACCGTGATGAGCCTCCTCCGCTATGAACGGAGGTGAATAGGCTGCCGCCCTGGCTGCTGTTGGGTGGTCGGGGCTCTTCATATGTGTTGGGCCGTGACCCCTAATCAGAGGCGTTGTGTGCAAATACCTTCTCCCGTTTGTCCAGCGGGCAGTCCTTGGCTGTGCAGAGGCTTTTTAGTGTGATAGAGTCTCGTTCATTCATTTTGCCTTTTACCTCCCTTGCCTTTGGGTCCAATTCATGAAACTCTGGGACCAGGTTCCGTAAGTTTAGTGCCCGGGCTTTCTTCTCTGCCATTTCATTGTTCGTAGCCTCGCAGTTAGGGCTTCGGCCCATTCTGAGTTCACGGGAACACCGATGCTCTGGTTCCCTTCCCGTGCGTGCGGCCGTGCAGTGTTCCCAGCACCGGTTACTGGAGAGGCTTCCTCCCTCCCTTGTGTGTGGGGGGCTCCTCCGTCAAAGGTTCTTTGCCCACAAACATGGGCCCTGACTTCTGGACTCTCAGTTCTGTCCCTCGATCTGTGTGTCTGCTCTTCTGCCACCGCTAGGCTGAAGTGGCTGGTGTCACCTTGGAGTATAATCTGAAGTCGGGGAGTGTGACATCTACAGCTTTGTTCTTTTTCCCGAGGAGTGTTTTGGCTCTTTGGGGTCTTTTGTGGTCCTATACAAACCTGATGATTTTTTGTTCCCTTTCTTTACAACATGCCATTCGGGTTTTGAGGGGGGTTGCCTTAAACCTCTATATTGCTTTGGGAGATATGGCCATTTTAAAATGACCACATGATTCCAAGTATTTGTAAGAAAGAAGGGAGGACTGTGAGCACAACCCACAAAGTCAGGGTGGGAGTGTAGGGGGCACCATGGAAAACTGAAAACCGGCTATAACTTTGGGGCTGCCACTTAATTACAGATGATTAGAGCTTTAGAATCCCACCTGTGCCTTTGGTTCTTACTTGTTCTGATCCAAAGAACATTCTAGAGAACAGTTTTCTTCACTTTGGACGGAGGGAGAGTAGACACAGGCACCAGCTTGTACCTGCTCTGGGCACCTGCGCTCCTCCCACCGAGAGCCTGTGGACACCTTGGTAAACCAGTCCTCTGACTGTCCTTCAGGAACACGCCCTTTTCTCTCCAGTCCAAAGCGGGGTGCACCTGACCCCCAGGTCAAGTCTGAAGGGCGTCCACACTGTCACACGTTTTCTGCTGCGGGACTGGACACAGGACCCAAGTCAGAGCACTTGTCACCATGGTCACCTGTTTTCCTGCTGCATTTGGAGAGGAAAGACATCGGCTGGGGCTGCAGCAGGCAGCTGAGGACGCCAGAGAGGGACAGGACCTGGGCCGAGAGATGGAGAGACAGGGCTGTGTCAACACTGACAGAGCAACGCCACAGCCAAGTCCGCCCATCGCCACCCGCTGACGGGGACCGTCACCCTCTGCAACACGGCTGTAGGCTCTGCTCAAGCCGCTGGCGGTGGGACTTCTGGTCACCTGCAGCCTAAGCCGTCGTAACAGAAGGTGCCTGCCGGGGGCCAGGAAGGCGCTTCCTTACCGCTTCCCGGAGGGGCTCGGCCCGCGGTCGTGCGCGCGGGCTGCTGCGTCAGCCCCTTCTTACCCGCGCTGGGAAGGAGTGTCCCCGCGGGACAGGGCGGGCTCTCTGCAGTCACCGGGGTGGCTTCCTGAGCCTTCGTGTAACCGTGTTCTTGAAGGAGCACAACAGAGCTACTTTCCGGAATATGTTTAGTTTTATATGCATACCCATATGAGATCGATAGATAGATAGATATGAACACATACATATTTAGGTATTTAAACAGTGAATTGTTCTCATACAATGAAACAAAATACAAATAATGCTTTTCTTACAGGAGGCATAGTAAATGGAAGTTCATAGAAGACATAAAATACCTCCACAATGATTTTGGGGTTCACAGTACCACGGGGACAACTCTGAACTTGGCCCGCCGTGAGCAGTGGGTGAGGAGGTTTGTTTTCTGGGTGCAGCACCTATGCCAGGTGGTTATATCCTCGCATGAAGGAAGCACGAAGACGCTGTCACACCGAATTAGTCATTAAAACATTTCACAGTGACATGACTGGATTCCACGGAGACCCAGCGCTTCACGGGTCATGGTGTTTCGGAACGCCGAAAACCAGGCCGTGGGAAACCGTTCAGAAGTGAAGCTGAACTCAGCTGTCCCTGAAGTCTTGCCAGGGAAGGAATGACTACTTACCCGATGAAGACCCCGGAGGGCAGGTACGTGGGTGAGCCATCCCCGCACGGGCCGCAGGGGAGAAGAGACAGGAGCAGAGCTGCCACTCCTGAGAAGGACGCGGCCTCGGTCCCGGCTGTCCTGGGGGCCCCTCCCCGCCCCCGCCTGTTCGAATTAACCCAGGGTCAGTCACCAGCAGCCTCCGAATTAACTGCCTTTCCTTTAAGGTGGCCAAGAGGTTTGACGCATCCCTTTAATCAGTCCCCGAATGAGCCAATGCGGAGCCGTTTAGCGACATGCCGGTCCACTGCGGTCATGCTAATCACCGTTTCGTCCTTTTGGATGACATCAGGTTGCCTTCACAGCAAAGCAGAGAAGCAGCACAATTTCTTGGGGAGGAAATCGGGGATCAACCTTAATATGTCACCCCTAAAGTGGTGGCACAATCTCATCTCAGAGATTCCGCTGCATGTCCTTACTGACATACGAAGGTGCTGTCATCACGCACCGGGCAGGCCAAATGGGGCGTAAATGCCAGTGTATAACACATGCCATTGTATGAGCTCAGGCATGTGACATTGAAACTCAAGCCATTGAAACTCACAAATTGTAGATTTAATTTTATGGAGATTACTGCTCTTTATAGTAGATGTAACTGACATTATCAGCATTTGCCAGTTCCTTGGATTTCTGTGTAAATATGAAAGACAAGCTCTAAACTAGGTCTGTGATCATGTTTAAACATGCTATCAAAGAAACAAAAGAAAAAATGCCTATGTTTTTGGAAAAACTAATAGTGCTTTGAAATGATAGTGGAATTAACATGGTGCTAGAAGGTCCGGAGCTGATGGACAGTAGGGGAATCACGCATTAAAAACAACCAGACCATAGACTCCCGGCCTCTCATTATTGATCACGGCTTCTTCATATTCTTACCCACCACCGCTTCCGTTTCTTTGAATTTGGAGATGCTCACACGCAGATTACAGATGATCATAAAAACACATTGTTCTTTTGATCTGCAGCAATGACTCACTGAACAGATCTCAAGGGGCTGACGTCTAGCCTTTGAAACACAGTATGCGGCAGGGAAATTAAAGCCAGCTTTCACGCCACACTTATTAAACAGAATTATCATCAGAAGTAAATGGAAAGAGGAAAAGGAGAAATGACGCATTGGACCAGAAACTTCATTTATTCCTCCAATAGGTCTGCTTGATGAGAGCGCTACAGCATCGCACTTAAAGCCTTCAGCGAGATCTGGCTGCGTTATTGGTCTCCCTGGGTCATCTCTGTTCACGAAAGCTCTCGCCTCCTTGGTGAACTTTGAGGCTGCGCTTCCCCAACTCTGCCTGTGAACTGAATTAAATAATAGTCATTATAATTCCAGTCTGTACTCAGGAAGAACTGCGCAGCGCTAGCATGATTATACGCACCTGTCTCCGAAATCCTCGCCCTCCTCCCCAAGTTATCATAGCGGTGAGTTAGAGACATCACAGTGTGTTCTTGGAGGTTCTTCAAAATAAAATAAAGAGCACGTACGTGTAGTACGTAGCTGATGTATTGCCGATAGTATCTGTTTGAACAAACCAGTTAACAGAAGGACGTGCTACGACTTTTTCACCATGAGGTTAAGCGCTTGACGCAAACAGTCGCTACTGCAGGTTCGAACCCCACTGACTTATTCTGAATGTGCAGCTTTCCCCGCCGTGGGGTTTCCCGGACGTAGAACCACGGGCTTAATATCCGCGCAAACACAGTTTTCAAAAACCTTCTCTCGTATCCGAGTCAGGAAGAGCCCTAACCTTTACACGGCGGGGAACTGGTGTGCTTGTTCCCAGATACTGTAGATGTGTTGGCCTTGCATTAGACCGAACTGTATTTCACTTCCCCGGCTCCTCCCTAATCTCTCCGTGACCCTTCACCTTCTAGGCAATGGCCGAAGAGAAAGGTAAACCAACTAGGAAACACACAAATAGATTCAAGCCACGCCTCTTAGTTTCGTGTACGAGGAGAGCAGGGGCCACAGGAGAAAGAGGGGGAGCAGGTGAGGGGAGAAACCCGCTGAGGTCAGGTGTCCCGCGACAGGAATGCAGCAGCGCTCTGCACGGGGACCAGGCACCCGCCTGCGGACCCCCCAGCCAGAGGCGTCCGACCTGCGTCCAGAGTCCCGACACACAGGGGGGGCGAGAGTCCTCTGGCCTTTAGGAGCACCCCCACATCGGAGACTCACGTGAAGGTGCACTCGGGGGCCCTGGGGAGGTGCCCTGCGTGTCCGAGTGAAGAGTGTGAGGAGGACGTTCTAACTGGGGAGCAGCGCGCTCCCCCCTGCACTTCCGCAGAGACGCCTCCTTGCCGGGCAGAACGAGGCGTTGCAAATGGAATACCTGCGGCCTGCGAGGCTGTGCCCACTGTGGTGCGGCGGAGCTGCCGATGTACCTGAAAGCGGGGTTCTGAACCTCTTCCCAGCTCCTCCCCTTAAATGTGGTGGCCGGCCCGCACCACGGAAGCCCGGGACCGCAGTGGGGTGTCCAGGGACCCTGGCGGCAGCCGTCAGCGGACAGCGAGCCGTGTCCCTCCCTGAGCTGCCACTCTGGTGCCTCCCAGAGAAAACAGAAACAGACGTGAGGACCTCTGGGCCTTGCCTCCCAGAGCTGCCACCTCTGGTCCGGCGGCCACCAGCCCGCGTGGCCCTGAGTCCGTGACAGGCGATGAGTCTCAGCAGAGTTGCCCCATGAGTGAAACATGCAGAACAGCTTTCCTCAGCGTAAGAAAGAAGCCTGGGGAGTCGTTCAGTGTTACGTTTTTGTGCTGGTCACATATTGAAACGAGATGTGTTACATACCGGGTTCATATTCATACATTTCACCGCCATGAGTGTCACCTGCTGACTTACTCTTTTTGAGTTGGCTCCTGAGCCACGGGACCACACGGCTCTGGGGGGCCACCTGATGGGCCATCCAGCAAGGACCCCCTTCCGGGAAAAGAAGAATTCTAGAGCTTTCGTGGCGTTAGTCTAGGACGAAACAAACAGCAACCCTGCTGGATCTGACTTGTTAAATGACTATTTAGTACCGATGAGGTGTTTTCTTACGCCTAAAAGATTGAACAGTTGCGCTCAGATGCTGTGAGGTCTCGTCTTTCACGAGGCTCTGCTGCGCTCGGCGGGGGTGGGCGGGGAACCCTGCAGGGCAGGCAGCTCTGGGGAAGGTCGTTCGCAAGGACGCACATCGGCCGATGGGTCCTCGTGTCCCATGGGGCCGCGGCGGGAGCAGTGAACGGAGTGGGTGCAAAATCACATGGGCTGGGGGGCTGGGGGCGGCTGCACGCCGGACGAGGAGAAGAACGCAGGGGTGCAGGGTGCGGGGTGCGGGGCTGGTGCGCGGCAGGAAACGCCCCAAACGCACCTGCCCGCCGCGCACCGTGACCTCTGCGGAGACTCCGCAGCCCTCTCGGGCCCAACCGCTGCTTATGGAACGTGACCTTGGCAGCGGATTCGCAGCTGGAGGGAGCCACATGCCCTGTGGACGGTCACCATTTTCAGCCTGATCCAGATGACGAAGGATTGGGGGGCTTCGAGTGCAACGTTGCCTTGAAACAGACTCCCCTGATTATAGGCTCATCGTCCAGCCGGGCCAGGCGGGAGGTCAGCGTCGAGTGACAGAGTCGGACAGAAGAATTGCTCTCGGGGAACTTCTCTCGGGCAAGACTAAATGCAGCGTTTAAGCCCGCCCTCTTCACCCCTTTATCCCGCCGGCTTTCTTGAGGTCGACCTATCGTCTTTCGCCTGGAGACCCACATGGACTCCTTAGTGAATTCACTGGGAGACCTTGGTTAATATAATTATACAGGTCTCAGGGGTACAGCTCTACAGCACATCATCTGTACACTGTATCGTGTGCTCGCCACCCCAGTCACGTCTCCTTCCATCACCCCCTTTTGTCACATACAAGCTACTCGCCACTTGGATTCCGCAGCAGGAAGTCTGCTGCCAGCAGGGAATCGTACAGAGAATATTTGTGTCCACGTGATGCTGCAGAGACTTAAAGCCCTTGAGGGCTGGCGGAGCCGGGCGTGGTCCGCAGACAGGTGATGTTGTACACGTGGCCAGCCCGGCCAGGGTCATCATACAAAAAGATACCACGTCCAGGCGTGAAAGAGGTTGATATTGTCTGAAGGTGGGGCTTGAAATGAGTTATAGGAGTGGTTCTTGCTCGAAATTAGCCTGAAAGGCAAATTTCAGGGGAAGTTCCCCAGGAAACGGATTGCTGAGTAAAGACTCAACGTGACAAGACCCCAGTTAACAGAGGATAGACCTAATGGCAGGCTCTGTTTTGCTCTGTTTCTGTGACAATCCTTGTAAGGCTTAGAGGTCGGGGACCATACAGCCACGTCAGGTCCGGTGTGCCAGGTGGCTTGTTGGCCGGTGTTCCAACGGGCTCGTAATCTGTCCTCAGGCTGAGTGGAACCCCCCCTGCCTACGGCTGGCTCCCGGCTCGTCCCAGCCTTTCCCGTGGGTTCCGTCCTTGGGTGTCTTACAGCCAAGCCCTCTGTCTCTGCAGCTGGGTTTGGGGGAATAATCCCTGTCCTGGTCCTGGATCATCTCTTTATTTAAGAAACTGAACTAGGATGTAATATTAGGAAAACCCAATGATGAATGCAATCCTATTTTTTGAACAGTATTCTCTCTGCATTAGAGGACCCATTACAGAAGAAAGCCTGCATCAGCTGACATCGCTTGCTCATTAATGCAACTATGCTCTTTGATTTTGAACTATTACATGTTTCTTCAGTAGGCAAACTTGCCTTTTGTTCTTGAGGTGGACCCAAGTTGGCTGTGGGCCCCCAGAATTCCGATGTTGGAAAGGAACCCCAGCTGTGACATTGTCAGGGGGTAAGGCCTTGGGGGGGGTGAAGAGCTCATGAGGGTGGAGCCCCTTGAAGGGGATCAGTGTCCTTATCAAGGAGACCCCAGATTGCTCCTCCCTAGTCCATCCCCCCCTGTGAGGACACAGGGCGACAGATGTCTGCCAGCTGGGGGAGGGGAGATCCTGCCACCCTGACTCCTTGACCTTGGGCTTCCATCCTCCAGAATGATGAGACATCAGTCTGTTTTCTAACCACCCCCAGTGGACGGTGCATGGTCACAGGAGCCAAAGGACCGAGCTAGTCCCGAATTCTCTGTCAATAGCTAATATGAGCTATGCACACCCTTGCCAAGTTATATTTGAATAACAGGTGGCTGGAATCAAAGGCTCTGTATAAATAGAGATGATTAATCATGAATAAAGATGTAATATTCTAAAAGGCAACCTGTTCAGGTAGCACCTGTATGTAGAAATCATACAATATATATCTGGCTGGGAAAAAAAACAACAACACTTTTTATTAAACTGTTATTACAGCAGCTCAAACTATCCCTGGACTTTCCTGCTATGATTCCTAACTCAAATTCCCCCACGACGCCTAGATTTCCCCAAGGTCCTGCCATAACCCTGCCCTGTTTTCTGCGAAACCAAAGCCCAAGATACACTTTCGATGACATCAACGAAATGAACTATCCACACAGAGCCATTCTTTCCATAGAAACCTCTTCAAATAAGAACGTCGCTTTGAAAGGCAGATAAACGGGATGTAGAGACTTGACTGTGAATTTGGTCCGGAAATACGTGGTCGACCCCTCGCACTGGTCTGATGGGCAGTAATGGAGAGCGGAATGGGTAAGAACTGCCCTGTAAATTGTGGCCAGTTGTACCGACACGTGGTTTTAGAAGTCGGCCCCCTGCCTGCTTGCAACGCGCGTTACAGAGCAGGAGTTCCCACGCACTCCGTCGGCAGGAGCAGACAAAGCAAACCAGCAGTACCGTAAGCACGGCTGAAAAACAAACCAGAGTGTGTGTCTGGACGTGGCTACAAAACTAGGGACGCTGGTATGCAGAGTGATGTCCTCATGGGTGGCAAGACTTTACCACGTGACGGATTTGTGGGCGATGTACAAAAATCCACGCCCCGGGAGCTTCATCGCATCCTCTGCGGGGCGCTGCCAGGTACCTGGGAGTGTTCTCATTAAAAGTCGCTTAACATTTACAGACAACCCAGGTTTAACCAGCACACAGGCTTGACGGTCCTCGCTAGCAACGGCACCCTTGCTTGCAGGAAAAATACACTGTGATGCTGCGCAAGTGCCCGTGGCTCTTCTCAGTGTGCTTGTTTTTGGTTTTGAACACCTGTCCCCACTCCCACTTAATTAGACAGCATCTATAATTAAGGATCTGTTAGGATTTTCATGGAATGCTTGGTTTTGAAAAAACTACATTAACATATTGTCAGATTCCCACAGATTCTGAGTACAAAAGATAAAAACTACATGGAAATAAACCCCAGGTGGACACAGGAAAGAACCTGGTCTTTACTGGAGTTTCCCAAACTGGTTCTGTCTGCGCTGCCCCTCCTCACCTCTTCGTATCTTGTGCCACAGTCTCCCTGCCTGTCTCTGCGGAGCTCAGCCCCCCCTCCCTGCCCGCCCTCCAACCAGAGCCGCCGTATCTTCTGCCCCAGCGCCGGCCCAAGCGCCATCTCTCTGTCAGCCTTCGGGCAGGCATCTCTCAGGGGCCTCACGCTTTTCCCCCTCAGCCCTTTCTCTGTATTAGCCCGAAAGGTGTGATTCAGCACGAGCGGGGACCTACCGCTTTCCTCCTGAATGTCCCACTCAGCTTCCGGTTGAGCCTCAAGGGAGAGCCAGATTCCTTGCGTCTGGTTACAAAACGCCACGAGATTTGGCCTCGTCTCCGACCCTTGGCACATCGCTAACCTCCCGGCCCACAGCAATGGCCACCAGCTCACCTGTGACGTCACCACCTGGCCTTTCTTCTCACGGTGGGCCAACCCATGCCCTTGGTTCTCTAGGAGTGTGCTCTGTGGTGACCTTGGCACTGCCAGTCCTTGCTGCTCAGAACTTGGTCTAGAAGCCACTTCTTCGGAGGGGCCTGCCAGGGCCACGATTCATGGCCAGATGGCCGGATGGGGGTGGCCGGTCCCCAGCACAGCTTTGGGGTCAGATGTCCTGCAAGGCCTCAGTTGTCAGCCCTGCTGATCCCTGACCTGCCTCCGAACACGATCCGCAAGGCCAGGGGACTGCTAATGTTTTCCTTGCGGTAACCGCAAGCATCTAAAGCAGTAACTTACAGGGAAAGCGAGCTGAATACCAATGCGCAGAACGGATGAGGAATTGAAAGTGCTCCGTGAATCCATGCGGTGGGATCGACTAGGCCCGAGAAGCGTTAGCCTAAGAGAACCAGCTTTCTTCCTTCGGCATTCCTCCGGGTTTTTCTTGTGATTTTAAAGGGAGGGGTCGCTCCTGCGATGCCGCCTGGTTTCCTGGGTTTAGAAGCCCCCCACCCCCCATCTGCCCCTTCAAGCCTGATGGTAAAAGGAACGAGGGTGCTTTGAGGTCCCGCGGTGGGAACGCTCAGGAAGGCGTTGGTAGGTGGCCGGAGAAGGATGCGCAGTGACCGCTGAAGGGAGCTCAGTCCTAGCAGCCGGCCCTGCCCCCACGTGCCCGGGAATGACCCCCGGTCCTCAGCCCTTCGCTCAAGAGTCAGTCCCCCAAGAATATCTCTCGTGCCCCCCAACAGTCTCCACTTCCTTGCATTGCCATTTCTGTGTAATTACACGCTGACTTCTGGGTTGTTTCCACATTAGCTTGCTTCTCGAGGCTCTGAGTCCCCTGCAAGTGACCGTCATGATGCTGTAAAGGCTGTTGCACCCCTCACACTGGGAAGGGTTCCGGGCAACTGGGGGGCACTCACTATCAGCAGACGTTCGCAAAGCGCGTCGATGTGAAATAACGAGCTAAGTCTCTACCCTGGCCAGTGTCAAAGGGCACAGCAATCCGTATTCACACCATAGGGAGGTAGGTAAGATCATGAAAGCTCCTTCCGATTCTGCTCAGTTTGGGGTGTATTCAAAGATAATCATCGTCGTAAAGCACGCTGTCCCCCGAGAACAGCCGCGCGCTCGCCGGTACAGGTGCCGCCTGGAGTGAGGTGCTCACAGGCCTTCCTGGGGGGTCGCTGTGCTCACTGAGCCCAGAGCGCCTTCCTCTCTCCCTGAAGGTCTCCTTGGGGGAGCGTTTATATCAAGACAGCTGGCACACAGGCCACGTCTCTCTCTCACCAAGGGCCTCCTGCTGGCTCCCAGGGGGGCTCGGTCTGTGACCCCGGCTGGGTGAGGGGCATCCGGAGAGGCCATCGGCTCCTGAAATCGGACCACGGAGAACTAAGTTAAACGCTGTTTCCCAGATGCCTTTGTAATTCAGAAGGAAACCAGTTTGGGGATGGCACATGGAGGGGTACGTTTTTCACAAAATGATGGGAACAGTTCGGTTCAGGGAAGTGTGGAGGGAGCCCTGTGATTGGCTGGCCCTGCCCCGTGGGAAGCCGACCCGTGTGGGCGGCGTGTTGCATCGTGTGGATCCACCGTGGCCAAGATTACACAGAATTCTCTCAGGGACAACCCAGGGGGAAGCCTTGTGTTGTTACTAAGTCGCACCACGCAGAGGCTTAGAGATCAGTGTCAGAGATCCGGCGGAGGGGGGTCAGCATTAACCCGCCTCTGCGCTCCCTGCAGAGACTTCCAAACGAAGGGAACGTCTCTCTTCGCACCCCCCTCCCACGACATTTACAGCGCGTGTGGTTCCCTCCAAAACCCGTCAGTGAGGAGCTAACAGCTCTGCCGGAGGAAGGCAGGCCAGAATGGGGCGCAGTCACCACTGAAAGGGGGCAGGCTTCCAACCCTGCCCTCGGGGGGACAGCGCCGCGCACACTCCCGGACGGCACTCGGGAGCCGGGTGGGTGACGCTTCGCGGGTGTCCAGCGGGGCCGCGATGTCCCCGCTCTGTCGAAGCACCTTGCATTCCCTCGCTCGGCGCGGTGGCCTGGGACTGTGGAAGCTGAAACGCTGTCCCTCGTTCGGGTGGGAGGGTCTGCAGAGTTTGTTAGGGTTTCAGACTGTGTGAGGCCGTCTCCCTGGTAACGGGTGCATCTCCCCGCCACTGTCCTGGGGGGTCCCTGTGCAGAGACCTGCGGCTGGGAGGCTGGGAGAGCCGTGGTCCTGGAGGGGTGCGTGTGAGCCCCTCGGACACTGGGGTAAGGCAAATATTAAAGGGCCCCCCATGGAGCTTCCCGGGGGTGCTGCCCCCCATCTGAAAGATGTGCTCCTGGCACGGTTCCCCTGACCGCAGGGCTCGCGGAGCGATCGTCCTCCCAAGTTTAAGTCAAGATGATGCGCTGGCTCACCATGTCGACCCCTAATCTCCTCCCTAACGCAGCTCTCTGGCCTCTTTTCTTCACACTTCCCCAATTGCATCCTTTTTAAAGCACTTCTGTGAATTTCATTATAAGTCACAGTTGTGAAAAGCAATAGGGTTTTGTTTCTTATTCTGAGTACATAACTGCAATTCTCTCTTACTTCATGTTACTTTTTTATCTCCTTCTTCTTATTTTATATTTCTGAAGCAAAAGCGTCCTAGGAAGGGAAATATTTAAAAGGCCACGTGATAGGGGCGTTTGGAAGCGTCGAAGGTTTCGGGTGCTTGTCAGGAAATTGAGACTGAAGGACCCTGAACTCTGCGGGTTCATGGCTAAGCTTCAAGAGGAAATAAAAATGGAACTTGGACGTGAGAGGCTTGTGCCGTCGGGGACAGGATCCTGTTTTTAATTTCCCTTCTGACCCAGATTAGAAACGCTCCTTTTTATGAAAGATAAGATGAAAACTCAGTTTGTGCTGTTGCGGCTAAAAGCAGAACCATGTATGTGGAGAGACGAGGGAAACCCAGGCTGCATGAACAACACCAGCAGGAGTTGAGTATTTATCCCTCAGTGAAACAATTATGCATCTTAGGAAGTGGCTGCAGTCACTGGGCAGCTTATACAATGTTCTGTGTTTATTTTAAAGTGTAAGTTTATAAATGAGTACCGGAGCCACTGAGGACTTTCAACTTAATATCTGACCTTCTGATATTTTCAGAAGCAGCTTCCCAAGAAATTGTCAATTTCTTCTCTTTTTAGGGAAGTATATAATCACGGCAATTTATCAGAAAATGTCAATCCAGTGCTTGTGTTTACTGGAACTCCAGCTTTATTAAATGTATTTATTGTACATGTGTATTATATGCATTTATTGCATATTATATATTTATTATATATGATGTTAATATCTGCATTTTGTCATTACAACACTAATTTCTATTTACTTCTTATTTCTAATTTCTCCATGTAATAGTATCATCCTAAGTATCTGAGAAATTTAATATAAAAACCATAATATTGCATAACATAATTCATTATGTTCAACTCCCTTTTATATTTCATTTTATAATTTTATATTACAAAATTACTAGTCATAATTTTTTTATAAACCGTGCCTTATGTCTCTACTTTAACAAAACCATTTCGACCTCCATAATTATTTTCAGGGAATACGGTCTTTTTTATTTTCTCTAAGTGGTGACGCTTCTGCTTTTCATCCACTGAGAAGGACCTGAATAGTGAGTTCAGAGCTGACTCAGACCGTGTAGCACACAGCACTCAGCGGCTCCCACACATGGGATCCTTTCCTGTGACGAGGGCTGTTCCCATCAGCTCTCCTAGCAGGCTTCCAGCACGCAGCACGTCCTTGCGACCGTCGTGCCCACACTGGGCTTCCACCCGTGACTCGTCTGTTCTGTAGGAGGAAGGTGTTACACCTTTTCAGCCCCACCCTCACTCCCACCCCCGCTGCCACGGGCAGCCACCAGTGCTGATTTCTCCACAAAACTCCCCCTTTTGTTTCCAGGTCTGTCTTTCCATTTCTTCCTGACCCTCCCTTAGACTTGAGCCTCTATGACAACTAGGAGCGCGTTACCCCGCAGGCTCCAAAGCTGGAGTGGCATCGAGAAATTCTTTATTTTTGATTAAATGGATCGATGTTGTTTCTAAAACTGAAAAACACCGGGCAGGTCACTGAGCCACGTAGCTTCATTTTCACAGCGGGGACGGCCTCGCGCCGTGAGAGCAGAGCCTGTCATCCGACCTCTGGCGCTCCCATAGCTCTGCTTCTAACCCTCTTCCCTCCCCTCTGTGGAGACTGGGAGCTGAGGAGCAAAGTACTATTAACTGGAAAGCATGTTTTTGCTTTGAAACCCATTTGGTCGAAGGGACCCTGGTGGCCACACTGGAGCCCAGTGAGTGCCATGAAGGGAGGACCCTGTCAGCTCCCCACCGGGAAGGGGACTCCGCGAGTCAGAAGGGCGTTTGAGGAAGCAGAGCCTTCAGAGATGGGGTCTGCGCGTACGTGCAAACACGCAGTTTTCTCCTGCCGCGGCGACCTGGAGGCAGACATGCTGGGGAGCCTCCCAAGAGCTGCGTTTTAGGGTCCCTCCCAAGCCAGGCCCCGGGGTCGTGTTCCCTTGCTGTGTTAGCACACGCACAATTTTAGGAGCACTTTCTGCCCCGGTAAAGACACCTGTTATGAACAGCTGGCTTCCCTGCACATAATGTTTCTTCCACATGCCTGAGCCATCAGCAGGGCCTCGTGAAGCCACTAAATGGGTCTGCAACTTTGAATCTTAAAACCGAAAATAAGGCAACACATATTAGCCGAATGGCATGACAGATGTCCAGGGAAGGCCATGAATGCTCAAGGAGGTGGTCAGCGTGCCAAAGAGCATCACACTGTCCCTTTCACCGGGACGGCCTTGAAAACTGTACTGGACACATGTGTTGAGTGGGAACGACAGTTGTGATAAGTAAATAAAATTGAATTTTATTTTATGATCTTAATAGCAAGAACTCCTATTTCCGTGAACAGAGGAAGCACTCGACAAATCGTTGACTGAATGAAGAGAAGTTACCCACACACAAAACAGAACGGCGGCTTGCGTTCCTGGAACTCCACATAATTCATAAATGCAAGTGCACCCCCTAGAACTTTGGAAGAAAATGGGGGCTGTGCATGTGCGTGTGTTTGAAAAGTGGTTCCCTTGATTCTCTGGTTCATGAGAGTCAGATCTTAATTTCTGGACAAATGCTAGTTTCCCCCGGGCTGCTGTGAAGCCAGGCGTTAGGAGAGACCGCCCTGGGCAGTCCGTTACTGTGGGTTACGCTTCTGAGGACGTCCCAATGGGATTGCTGAAATTGTTTTTAATCTCTTTAACGGGAATACACACAACAGCATTTCAATGAAAAAATTGCATTGCTTAGTTTTAAATAACTCATAAGTTTGATTTTGAACTACCTTCAAGATCAAATTTAAGAAAACACATGACTGGCAGAATAAACTGTCATCAAAGGCACATTCTACCACACATGCACTTCGGGCCCCCAACCTCAAGCCAGAGTTTTTACCCAATTGTATGGGGGCCGGGGGTGTTCTGCCCTTTGCCACACTGGAGAGCAAGTTTTGCGTTACCCGTTACTCTTCATTATTTTTCTGTGTTTCGAAGGAGCATCTATACTCTTTTAAACTTCCCCGTAGTACACAGAGCAATTAAGTTGCGTTTCACAGAATCCACTAAGTGTTAGCAAGGGATGAGATATTAAGGCTGGTAACCGACTTTTCAGATCCAGCTCTTTTAGAGTTAAAGAAGCACACGACCGTAATTCTAAGTTAGGGACCCATTATTAGAACACCAGCATGATGCCAGGCCATACAAACTCACTCAGCTTTCGGGGAAGTGTGTAAATCATAGTGTGCACGTAGCGTTTGGGATTACTGAGTACGTGCGGTCAGCCCACGGTCTGCGCGGGCCCAGCGGCTCCCTGCGGGGAGGAGCGTGGGGACAGGCTCGCTCCGGCCGTGGCAGGGCCGGTCCACGGGGACTCCCTTTGTCCTGCCTCGGCGGCGTCTCCCTGGGCCAGGCCAAAGCCACTCTGCGTGGTGTTTGCAGCACCGATTTTACACTGAGCTGAAAACTTTCACATCCCTCTTGTTCCCAGTCTTCATATTTGATGAAACGCAGAATAAGTGTGACAAGAAAAAACACAGGCCTGACAGCACCCAAGTCGGCCCGAATCTTCTACCGTCTAAACAATTCCTGTTTTGTTTTGTCTTTTTTTTTTAACTTTCCATGGTGGCCTGGCTGTAGGTCTCACCTGCACTCAGGCCTCTGTGGTAGGGTCGTCCTGGCTTGTCGGTGTCTTCATTAGAGATTCCAAACTAGTTCCAAGTCTCCCCATGAGACTCTTAGGCTTTTTATTCTAGAACATTCTATCCATACAACCTGACTAAGTTACAGTTTGGAAAGCCGTGTTCGTATTCCTCCCATTTCACCCTGAACCTAAAATCCCTCTGGCTGGTCAGGGGTGGGGCCTGAACTCCTGTTTGTTTATATCAGCTCCTTGGGGTAAAATCGGTTTCATTGCAGGACGTTTCGCTGAGAACTGGGTTCATGTTGCCTCATTTCACTTTACTGGTGACGACTGGACGTGAGCAGTTACTGTATTCGCCATCTTTGACCTCGGCTCTCGGGGGGACTGGGTTCTGATCGAGAGTTCCGGCGCAGATTCCTGCAGACCCCGGGGGTGCCAGAGCCACAGCAGCACGCGGTCCCCCGCTGCGTGGAGCCTGCGTGAAGCGGACGCCCGCCGCTTTTGCGTCTCTTACTTAGAGCATCTGTGAGCGCTGTGAGGTGTCCCAGGGAAATAGACATCTAGGCCAGAACGATAAGAAACTGGCAAAAATTGAAAAAACAACATGTCAAGATGCAAATTGGGAAAACAGCAGAAAGGGGCTAATGCTCAGTTTCAGAGCTGCCTTTCGGAAAGTGACATCAGT
Source organism: Furipterus horrens (assembly GCF_987537825.1). Lineage (NCBI taxonomy): Eukaryota > Metazoa > Chordata > Mammalia > Chiroptera > Furipteridae > Furipterus > Furipterus horrens. The sequence continues at coordinate 98,120,250 of NW_028327182.1, forward strand.
CCTCGGTCACGCAGTCCCAGACGGCTGCGGTCCTAAGTGGGCCTACAGTGTACCCACACTCCGTTCCCAACCTTGATGCTGAAAGTAAAACTATCAAAGGGCTTCGGTGTGAGAACGGCGTCCCGAGGAATGAAGGAAACCGCCAGCAGCCATATGCGTTTACTCGGCTGATTAATTTACCTGGTGATGTTTCTAAAACAACACTCAGCCGTAACACGGCCATTCACATTGGACAGGTGATAGGTGTCACAGGATGTTTTCCTCTCAGCATCTCTTTCTTTTAAAATCAGAAACATCGTCTATGTGATTAAATGACGTTTTCTAATGAAACCGACTCTCAGTGACCCGCTCTGTGAATCTCTGTTTTCCCTCGGAGTCCGCCAGCCCATTTTTTGCAGTTAACACAAAATCATCTGCTTCACTGAAAACCCGTCCGTCACGTGTTCGTGATTTCCTCTTTCCACACCATTTTTGCTTATCAGAAAGCAAGCACTTCGAAGGCTTCATTGATTTAATATTTATTGAGTGCCTACTATGTGCAACTGTAATTTTAAAAAGTGCTTGTTTCATTCAGAATAATTAAGAATGAATGGCCATCCAACAACAAAAGTAGCGCATTAAACCCGGACCCTGTGCACAGGACACATATAACATATGAAAATCTCTGAAAGGTTTAAAAACCATAAATTACATTTATATCGAAAGTGAAAGTACTCTTTGGTGGATTGGTTCTGAAGAAAAAAACAGAACAACTCTGAGTCGTGAGCGCTTCTGTGGCAGCTCATCAGGGTGGGGACACAATAATTAAGTGGTTAAAAAGGACATAATCAGACACCACGGAACACATGTATTTTTAAGTGGCGGCCAGCAGAGCTGTCGAACAGAGCCCGTGGGGGCCAGAACGGGAACAGCGTCTGCGCGCTGTCCGGGGCGCCTGGTCTCGGGGACGTGCCTTCTCTCTGCGTCTCAGGTCCATCGCCCGTGAGGCGGGAACGACAGCGACCCCCCGTGGACACCTGCTTTAGGAAGCTCGCGTGATGCTCCCTGCAGAGCCGCGCCAAGGACACCCGTTGGGAGGCAGCACGAGGGCAGCGTCACCCCCACGGCTCGGAGCCTCCGCTGCACCCAGTAGGGCTGGGGCGGGTCCCGGGGACACCTGCGCTCAGAGCGCTCGGCCCACCTCGCCGCCCGGCACTGCGGAGGCCCAGCTGTCCTTACAACACAGTGACGTGATTGTGACCTGAGCCCCCACTTCGTTAAACAACATTATCCAAAGCCACCCCCCACCTTTGTTACCCCCGTGTAACAATATAGAAGAGCTGTCCTGTAGGAATTAAACCATCTCTTTTTAAAAAATTAGGAAGGGTCGATTTTTATTTCTTCTCTCAGAAGAAGGAGGAGGAGGAGGAGGAGGAGGGGAGGGAGGAAGAAGAGACGGTTAAGTGTGAGTCTGGCTAATCGCTCAAGTCTCAGGCCAGCCTGACACGGCGTGATCTTCAGTGAATCCAGGAAAATTAATGATGCCGCTGGCGGATCAACGCAAGCCCTGGGTGGAAAACAAATGACAATGACTTGAAATCCCCAGAAGCTCTATCGGGTAGAGAAAGGCATACCTCACCTTTTCAGGCGAACCAGTAAAGAAGAGCGATTTTAGGGCTCAGCTCTGTGATCCGTGGTGGGAGTGACAGAGAACTGAGTTATGTGCTCCGGGAGCACCATCTGTTCGGGATGTGACCAACTGCGACTTTATCATTTTTTTTAGCAGAATTGTCACTGGGAAAAATTGGATTTTTAAGAAAGTAATAACTGGAGACCCACATCATATAAAAAAGCATGCGAGGAGACCTCCTGTCTGCAGGGAGGGTGCGTCCCAGGCCAGCACCCAGGCCCTCGGCATTTGAATTCATCCCTGTCGGGGGTTGAGCCGGACTGACTTTCTTGCCCATGGACGGAAAACAGATCTCCATTGGCAGTGAGGTGGTGTGACCTCCGTGACTTCTCAGCAAAAATTCTCTGCCTTCTGAAAATATCAGAACAGATTTTCTTTTCTTGCAAAGGAAGAAAAAATTGTCGCTTAGAGGTTACAGCTGGTTACGATGATAACTCCCTCTGGAATTCTTGTCAACACTCCTGTATGCATTTAAACATGGAGAGCCTGAGGTTCGATTTTTATTTTCAATGGTGATCTCAAGTAAGGAACAAATAAGCACAAACTTCAGAAGTGAAGGGGGAAAGATTCTCAATATACTGCCGCTTAATGAAGGTCTTTTGTGAATCCCCTCATGTTGGCGTGCAGAGGTGTACTTGAAAAAAATGTCAAGTGTAAGGCCAGTCTGTAGACATTGATCGACGCCAGGGGCATAGTCTCTGAGGACATGCAATCGCATCTGACTAGGAAAACAATGCACATGAAATAAATATATCACGTCTTGGTTATACGGGAGTGTCCGCACGAAGAGGAGAAAGCAGACTGGGAAGAAGCTCTGGCAGAGAGACGGTGGGAGCTGAAGGACACAGGGCGGGCTATGCCAGGTGTCCAAGGACACGCGGAAGGCGGAGTCAACCATGCCAGTCACAGTAACAGGCAGTTTTACCTGCATCTGAATTCGTCGTCGTCGGCAGCCGTCCGTCTCGAGAGACGATGGCGTAGCTTCCTGAGAGTCTATCTGCACCGCCGAGAATGGCTGTGCAGTCCGATTCGGGAGTGACAATCCCTGCCGCACTTGGTGCAGGTGAAGGCAGATGGCTGTTGTTGCTGCTGCTGACGCTGCTTCCGTCTCGATCTTTTCTGGACCGCCTCCTCGTTGCGCACAGCCTCCGCGCGTGACGTACCTTGCCTGATCGCGAGCCTCCAGGCTAGGCGGTCGTCTGCTTGAACTTCCCATGTGTTGAGATTGATGGAGCATTGTGTCATGTCCTTTTTGCAGATGTCTTTGAACCGCAGTTTTGGGCGCCCTGTCATCCTCTTGCCTTCTGCTAGGTCACCGTAGAGGAGGTCTTTGGGGATACGGCCTGCATCCATTCTTTTGACATGGCCGAGCCACCTGAGGCGTCAATCTGAATTGTAACCCGTAAAATAAGGACATACAAGAGCAGCTCAGAGGTTGGAAGGGTGCCTTTGGCAGGTGTCTGTACCCGTGATGCAATGAGTCCCTTCAATGCTCCGCGTGGACCGTCCGCAGGCCACCTCCCTGGTTCATTGGAAGTCCTAGTGGGAGGTCAGCTGGGGTGAGGTTGTGAACCGGTGACAGGAGGACCTGGTGGGGAACAGAGGCCTTTGAGTGTTTGGAAACCCTTCTAAAAATAGATCTGAGGATTAATAGCTTTAGGGTGACGTAATGAAAGAGATCGAGTCCCCTCACAGCATTGATACGTTTGCAATTCTTGCCTTCTAAAGCCACCTCCTCATGAATCCCAAGGGTGTTCCTTGTAACCGTGTGACTGCACATGTGCCCTTACATGAAGGTTCCAAACCCAAGAATAGAGGACAGACAGGCGAGTCCCCTGCTGGGGTCACAGTTGTACTCAACATACGCCGTTTCCGGTGAGTCACTGTGGTGTCACGTGTCCTGCCTGCTCCCAGTTGTCCCTCTAAACCACATCACGTGTTCCCTGCTTCATTCCGCTAAGCCTGTCATTCAGTCACTATTTAAAATGCATGCTCACATACATCCTCAGACTGCAGCGTAAGAGTTCGTAAAGACCAACTAAGTAAACATCTCGAATGCTATTAAAGGATAAACACTTATACCATGAACTTGATGGGAAAGATACTGTACAGGCATAAAGAAAGACTGTCCTCCGGTGCCACCCTTGAGAGTGTTTTCAAAGGAGATTGACTCTAGAAGATTTTAACCTCAAGGAACTGGAAATTACTTATTTTAAGTTCTTCTGAAATAAATTTAAAATGAGCATAATAGAGAGTTGAGTTTCACCTTAGATAGCACTAGAGTTTGCTGCGTTGGTGTTAATACCATAGCTATGATTTGTAGAAGTTACCATGGGGATTTTTTTAAGTATTTAGGATTCATAGTTTTTCATTTACAGTCAGATTCCTGATGGAGCTGTTCATGACAGGATTAGTATGATATAAATTTTCAAAAAATGAACATGGTCATTATTTTATAAGGCAGGCCATTCCGAATGATGACCCCGTCTGACAGCGGTGTGTGTCCGAGCCCCGGAGCCGTCTGAAGGACCGGCCTTTTCCCACGGAGCGCGCACACACAGAAAGGAGGAGTGGTGACTATATATGTAAGCGACTCTGCTGTCCTAGCCACTCTCCTGGAGAACAAGACAAGACAACAAGACACGGGCACACAGTGTAAAGAATAAAAGCTTTACATCTCAGAGCTTCTAAGGCAGATATGCTGGAGTTGGGAGGGGTCATCTCATGGGTTGAGAAACGTACTCTTTAATTGCCATTCTGCCTCTGTGGGCATCAGTGAGCTCCGCAGCAATATTGATTACTGCCCCTTTAGGTGGCACAATGGCAGGTGGCTGATCTGCTCATTTTCATGCCAGCTTACCGCTTGAAACACGAATTTGATTTTCCCGATTTCATTCATTACAACTGTAGGTACCGTGTAATAATGTAAACACTCCTCACAAATTTCATTTTCATGGGTCCTGCAGTCCTGAATCGTAGTTCCCTGACTTCCTGGGTCAAGCTGGGTTTCCGACAAATTCTCCCCGTGGGGCCGTGTGCAGCCCCCACGGACTTCGTGTCCGGCCGCACGGGTCGTAGCACCTGGGGACACTGTCTTGTGTGTGGGTGGGCGCCGACCAGCCTGCACAGGTTGGCTAAACCCCGGACCCCAGACGTGTCTTATTATCGAATAGTTCCCTAATCCCGGCAGGGACCAGTCTCATGCTTCCCGCTTTCTCTGATAATCTAGATAAACATGCTCAGGCTCTTACATCGCCCTCGCCCTCCTGGGGGGACACCCTGTCGCCCTGGTGCCGAGTTTGCCAGGAGCAGAGGAGCGTGGACACCCCCTGTGGTTTCGCCACCGAACACCGAAGGCCGCCCAAGTCCTGTGGCGCTGGGCTCTGAGCGCGGAGACCGTCCCAGCCCCCGGTCCTGGTGCTGCCCGCCCCCCGCCCATGGCAGGAGCATCTGCTGGCTGACAGCCTCGGAGATGCCCGTTGGCTAGTGGAACAGGTAGAAAGTGCGAGACGTTCGCTAGAAACCGTCCAACGCCAGCGTCTGGTTCGCTGCTGTCCTTTCCCCCTGCCCGGTGGCTGCATCATCCATGAGCCCAGCAGTCACGGGTCATGGCTGCGCGACGCGTGGCTGCACCGATGGCCAGAGGGTCGGAGGAGCCTGGACGTCCTGTCCTTTGCTGAGAGGAGTTTACTGCAAAGACCAGAGGTGACAGAGACGCCCGCTGAGACCCTCCCGTGTTTCCGGGCTCCGCTTTGCAGACACAGGCGTGGCTCCCGCCTTGGGCTGGGCACGCGCATACGTGTGAATAATGGGCTGGTACCCGAGTGGCCTCGGCCGGCGCCAGCACTGGGAGGAGGGCGCGGACGGGAGACCAGAGGGGGTGTCCCGATGGGCCTCCCACATCAGGAGGGCTTTCAGGTCGGGGAGGCGAGAAGGGCGTGGCGAGTTACATTTTATTCCAAGAGCAAAAGCGGGCGCAGCGGGTCCATAAAAGCATGGCAGCAAGTCAGAGTCAGGGCTTTCTAGGACCTCGGAGGGCCCGTGGCGAACGCCCCACTTCTGTACAGGAGGACACCCCAGTGCTAGTCCAGGGGGCGGTCATGTGACCTGTCCCCAAGACTGCGTCCTGGGAAATGGTCCGGCAGCTCTGGGGGCTGCCCCGTGGGGACGGGTGGCCGTGACGTGGAGGGGGGGCCTCGGCGGTCGGTGGCCAGCCCGACTGGAGTTCCAGTCTGTTTCCTAGACCCTCTGCGATCCAAGAACGCCTGTGTGATGGTTGCTTTACAGACACAGTTCTCAAGACAGACTCTAAAGGTCAAGATGTCGAGAAACGTGACATGGGGAAAAGAATTCAGCATTAGTCCCGAGCTGAAATGAGAACTCAGGAGAAAAGAGTTTATTTTTTAATAAAAGATCTAGTCACCTTCATTTAATGAAAGGTTATCTGGAATAAAACAGATTTCTTCAGTCTTTAAAAACCATCACCCTCTAGAGCCCAGCTAATGCAGTAAAGCCTAAATTACGTTTTAAAACATGATTGTCTGGTTGAAATTGCTCCATGTTTGTGTTTGGGGGGAAATGAGTGATTCTATTTTGATACATACAATATAAAGAATATACAATATAAAGATGCAACTTAAGACTGTCAAGTTGAATTTTAATAACTTCGATCTCAGCTAACTTTCTTTCATTAGAAATATAAACAGTTTTGCCCATGGAGTGATGTTTTTAAAAAACACCCTAAATGTCTTCATTCTCTGAAATCATCTCTCAGAGTAAAAGTCAGGCAACGTTTTCCACGAATGTGATCCGCAGAATCAGTGTGGACTTTATCAAACCCTTAGGATTTCATTAATAGGAATAAAACCTTCAAAGCCACTTCTGCACAGAAGAATGCTGAGAATATGTCATGCCTGCCCTTGATTTCACTGAAAATGCGTTCTGTATCATCACCTGCCTTTTTCATCGGTTTGATTTTCTGCTTCATTTCAGCAGAACACAAACACTACTTTATCTTTACATAAGAAATCTAACCGTTGGTAGGACTGAAGGCCTACTTAATTACGAATAAAAGTTCATGGAATGAGGTTTAAATATGTATAAATGAACCATATTGAAGAGGGCTGTTGAATTATTAATTTTTCCTAAATGCCTGCAGACCAGACCTGTTTAAAAAATCACCTTGTTCTGTGTATTCATCACTGTGTTTATGGTCTTAAAAGGGGCTTGTTTGGTTCACCCGAACTAAAACAGTTCACACGTTACGTCACGTGTTCAGTGCCACTTTGGACGTGACACCCTGCACAAATTACGTAAGCTACCAACGTCACAGAAGAATTCTCCTCATGTTCCTGGGGATAATGGCACTTCCTGGCCCCGTTATCCTTCAGCAGAGCATCCCAGAGGATCACATTCATGGTGACTGGGTCACTTCGGATATTTTACCAATGGATTGGGAGCTGACTGTGGCCAGGCCAGGTCGGGGGAGCTGAAATAAGGACCCAATCTCAATTCTATTCGAACCTTCGGGGGACTGTGCGATTGTCCCTTGCAGTGCCGACCACAGTGACTTCCACATACCTGTGTGATCGTGTCCATACCTCTCAGCCATATGAGCTCAGGGACCACACCCACGGACCCACGGGCACACGGCCCACCACGGGAGACCCAGCAGCCCCCAGAGCACCGGGCAAGGCCACCGGGGAGGGAGTGAGAGCAGACAGTCAGCCTCTCGGGACACCACTCACCTGGCCTCCCGCCTGCTCTTCCTTCCGCTCTGTCCCCGTCTGTCCGCGGTGGCCTGGGCGTATCACTGCTTCTGTGATATCTTTTCTCTGTAACGCTTTAGGCCCAGGAATAAGATTTTTGGGAATAACTTTTGAAATAATAATAGTCTATTTTATTTCTGGAAGGTAATTTTTGTCACAGCTGGGAGGCATCTCTGGAATGGGGCAGGCCACACCTGAGGATCTATGGCTGGGGGTGTGGCCATGCTGGAAAGAGCAGCACCCCAAGATGCAGGGGGGGGGACTCTGGGTCACAGGAACCAGCCGGCCCGGAGACTGAGCTCAGGCAGTTGGGGTAGCCAGTCCATGCATCCTGCTGATGTACCGAAACCCCAGTACGAGGCTCGGTGGCGCAGGTCGGCACTGCTGGCTGGAATCCTGTGTGGTCACTGTGCACCTGTGCTGGGCCGGCGAGGCACCGGGCTCCAGGGAGTCGGGGGAGAAGCTTCCTGCAGATTCTTCAGGGTCTGCTCGCGGCCTCTTCCTGGCCTTTCAAGCCTGTATTCTGTCCCTGCGGTCACTGCAGCTTGGCTCCTGACGGCTTTCCGTGAGCTCTGAGCTCCAGGAACTAGCAGACCCCTGGGGGGTGGGGGAGCCCCAGCCTGCACTTGGTGTCAGAAGGGACCGTGGCCGCCTGCAGGCCTGTGCTCCTGGTGGTCAGACTGGTTCACTCTGGGTCACGGGTGACCCTTGAAAGCCTGACTTTCACACGAATCCCGTTGGAATCATAGAATCTGACGCACGTTGGAACTGTCGTTGGGCACGTTTGCTGATGCAGCTGAGACTTTGACAAGAAGCCCAGAGCCACCAAATGGGGCTCCAGCTGCCCAGCTGCCCCCCTGCTCCTGCCCAACCATTGCCACATTAATTGTCTGTTCTGAGAACTCTGCACTCTGGGAAAGCTTAGGACACACCCAGGTCTCCCCACCTGTCCCCTGGCCAGGACGCGCCGGCAGCTTCATCTCTTTTATACTATCACGTGAAGAAGTTAATATTTATACTAAGATATGTCAGACTGAATCAATGGATCTATATCTCTGTAGCAATAATGCTTTTTATTTGAGCGTGGATGTTAACTTAAAGAAAATCTAATGTACTTGAAACTCTTCCACACAGGCTCCTGCTCATGAATTTCTCAGGTGGTCTGGCTCTGACCATGCTTTTAGAAAACATATGTATTTATTCATGTATATAGTTAACCAGGGGAAAGTCATGCTATTCATCGTGGATAAAAGTAAGAGATACTCATTATTTTTATATTCCTCAAATTTTGTACAAAAAGTGGGGGAAGCAAGGATCGGTCCCCTCTGAGAGCTGGCCTAGGTCAGTCCTGTGTCATGTGACAATCCAAATTCGCTTGGATCAGAAGCGCTTCCCACGCAGGGTTGGTGTGACTTTTGAAACAAGGGGGCGAGGGCTGAGAACCGAGCATCCCTTCCTGTTTCCCATCGCAGCAGCGGCAGAAGGAGAACCGAGGTCCCAGTCCCTGGGCCTGAGCTGTGTGCCTTTTCGCTGCAAGCTCTTTCAGAAGAATATTCTCTGAGGTTGACCCCAAACCCCGGGAACGTATTTTAAGTGTTGGCACTACAAACCCTCTAACACACGCCTCGTGGATGCAGAATAAGTAGCCAAATCACGTTTGCAGTCTCTGACGAAGGATTTGCTTTCATCCGTGATGCTAAAACCTGCCCAGGAGAGAAGTTTCTACTAGTTTTTCCATTTAAAAGTCCTGTAATCTTTCTATTTTTAATGCAGTGTTCAAAAAGTTTTAAAAAGCAGCAATTAACTCCATCAAAAAATAAAAACCATTTCATTTTCCCTGTTGCGTTTGGTTTAAGAAACTAAGCGTGCCTGCTAACCTGGTATACTGTGTACTTTAGGGCTGCTTGAGAAAGGGTCTCCGGAGACCTGGAGATTTTATTTTATTCTATTTTATTTTATTTTATTTTATTTCTGTAGCTGAGGCCAAGCAGCCCGTGACCGCCGGTGGGTGTCAGTCTTCCAATGGTCCCTTTTGGTCTGGGAAAGGCTCTGCCACCCCCAAAGTCAGGTCGTCCCTGCTCTCTGTCCCTCGACGCTGAAGTCGGGGTTTGGAACAGAATCCTGGGGAAAGGAGCTGGGGAAGCAACGCAGACCGAGTTCTTCTCGAGGCTTTTCTACAGGGTGGCCGGTCCTCGGCCCTGGTAAACCAGAGGGGCCCCTGGTAGACCAAAGGGACCCCGGTAGACCAGAGGGACCCCCCGGTAGACCAAAGGGACCCCGGTAGACCAGAGGGACCCCCTGGTAGACCAAAGGGACCCCGGTAGACCAGAGGAACCCCGGTAGACCAAAGGGACCCCGGTAGACCAGAGGGACCCCCTTGGTAGACCAAAGGGACCCCAGTAGACCAGAGGGACCCCCTGGTAGACCAAAGGGACCCTGGTAGACCAGAGGGACCCCTGGTAGACCAGAGGGACCCTGGTAGACCAGAGGGACCCCTGGTAGACCAGAGGGACCCTGGTAGACCAGAGGGACCCCTGGTAGACCAAAGGGACCCCGGTAGACCAGAGGGACCCCCTTGGTAGACCAAAGGGACCCCGGTAGACCAGAGGGACCCCCTGGTAGACCAAAGGGACCCCGGTAGACCAGAGGGACCCCCTGGTAGACCAAAGGGACCCCGGTAGACCAGAGGGACCCCCTGGTAGACCAGAGGGACCCCGGTAGACCAGAGGGACCCCTGGTAGACCAAAGGGACCCCGGTAGACCAGAGGGACCCCCCGGCGACAGCTCTGGCAGGGCTCCAATTCCAGAAGACTCCGTTTGCATGTTTAGTGTTAGCAGTGTCTGCCCATGAGCCACCCTTCATCCTTCCGCAGGCGCGTGGCTTTGGTGCGGATGCGCTCACGGCCCCACGCTACCAGAACCGTTGCCGAGGCCGCTCATTCGCGATTCCTCTGTCAATCCTCACTCTCACGGAGCCCGTGGCGACATTACAGTGCCACACGGGCCATCGGCCTACGTGGGGATTTGGAATTATCATAGCTGTGAGTCAGCCAACCTTTTCGATGGTATTAATACCTTTGTAGAATTGCTGCTTAATTTCCATTTAAATTGAATCCCTCCCCTTTGATTCTAGGAAATTAGGACAAGCACTTTGATTTCATTCTTTTAAACTTATTTTCGTCCCTGTCTCTTTTTCCCAGTGTGTTAAAGGGAGAGATAGGATAGTAGCTGCTCGCTGTTCTTGCCCGTGGGCAGTGAATGAAAGGCTGATGCAATTAACGGATGAGTTAGTAACTCGCTGCCCAGCTAGAGAGCCGCAGAGGCGCGCCGCGCCGGGGAGAGACAGGACCAGTGCCCGGCCTCATAATTACTGCAGTCAACAGGGAGTGTTACAGGCCGGCCGGCCACCGGGTGTTCCTCCTAGCGACTCTAACATGCCCAGGCATGTCCTCTGTTCCGTGCTTGTCAAGATTCTTATTCAAGAGGGACCTGCCTGGGTGTCTTTCTGGACCACAGTTTAAATGACAAACCAGATGGACTCATTTGGTCTCCCCTCCACCCCCCATTCTGTTCTTGGTCCCTGGGACTTGTCCCACCACCGGTGACCCCTGTGTGTCCCTCCTGTGCTGCTCAGGGTGAACGTCTGATACAGTTAACAGCCATTTTGCATTCTGGGAATGCCTGCCTTCGAGATGTGGCTCACTGACCAGCCAGATACACAGGGCGAGGGGAGGAACGTGGCAAAGCCGTGCCCTCAGGTGGCTAGTGGCCAGAAACAGGAAACCACCCTGCCGGCAGGCGGCACCTCGTTCCCTCCCAGCACCCACAGCAGCACGCGCTCGGCCCCGGCAGCCAGGCTGACCTGTGAGTGGGGACAGTGGGCATGGCCAGGTCCCTCTGCCCAGCGCCCGTTCTCCTCGCTCTCAGGCTTTTGTGAATCCAGCTCCCCAGTGTGACTCTGTATCAGCAGTGCCTGAAGGTCACCCAGGGCCATCACCTAGTTTGAGGTCAGGGTGCTCCAGGGATCACACGAGTTTTCGTCTGGGGTGATCATGGTCTGTCTGTCAGATACGTTAAAGTTGCAGAACACAGGCAGAATACAGCCGTACGGGAGGGGCGTGCAGGTGTGCGCAGAACAATCGCCGGCGTCGTGACTCAGCTGCCAGCGTGCTCCCTGGGTTGACCGACTTTTCATGGTTACTATCCTTCCAAATAGCGTGTTGAAAAGAAGCCCATCACTGAACTGGTGCTTCTACAACTGAAGCTGTGGTTAGGTCTTCTCCAGAGGCCCAGAAAGATTTGTCATGCCAGGGGGAGAGACCCGGAAACCCCAGAACGTATTTATTAAACATCGCGTATTTATTCTTCCATGTTTAAACTCCGGTCGCCTTCAAAGCGCTCTCCATTCGGCGCACTGCGCCTCGAAAGATGTTTTCTCCACGGCTCAGAACAGTTTTTGAACTCACTGATTTTGAGGCCTTTTAGGGCTTCTGCCGTTTTTTGTTTCACCTCTTCCACATCGGCAAAATGTTTTTCATCCAGGGAAACAAAAAGAACTCACTTAGGGCAAGATCAGGTGAACAGGGAGGGTGGGGCACAGGGGTCAGGCTGTTTTTGGTCAAAAACTGCTGAACACTCAGCGCGTTGTGGGCAGATGCACTCATAAATCACCCGTCATGAAACGGGCAAACGTGTTGAGTCTTAAAAAAAAAATTCACTGAAGCCAAACTCAGCCTCTCACAACAATGCCAGCTGGTGCCCTGATCCAGACGGGCTCCTGGAACACTCACCTAGAAGGGGAAGCCTGGACTACAGGGGGCCCGCCCTCCAGAAGATAATGCTGAGTCTTTGGGTCCCCCTCATATACGTCTCTCAAGAGGATAAGTGGATGCTGAAAATCCATCTCTGCTGTCATAGAACGTCAGTCCGCCCACCTTTGCAGGACCTTGATTGCTTCGTCGGTGCCATGTGGACTCTGGCCTGGCGGTGGGGTAACCAGCCCCTTAGGGGTGCCTCCTTGTTACCCACTGTCACATTACACTGGAGTCGTACATGTGCCTTTGCATGTTTCCAAGTATTTCTGTAAGATACAGTCTTAGAGTTGTAATCACTGGGCAAAGGCAGAAGGAAATTTTGAATTTTCACAGGTGCGGCCTAATTACCCTACAAAAAGTTCCTATCAGTCCGGTACCAACGACTTGTAAGAGAACGTCTGTTTTTTGAAACCTAATTGAACATTGATATATAAATTGTGGATCCATATATGCCTATATATAAATTAAAACAAATTAACTTCAGCTATTAAGGTAATTTAAATCAAGTTAAAATAAATACAAATTATAATATCATTTCATCTATAAAACTCATTGAAACAACTAGTTAGAGTTATTTTAATTTTTATTAGGAGAGTGTGAGCAAGACATTAACCATTATTTAAATTGTAAGTTATTTGCATAGACTCCCCTGTTAATACCCTCTTCCTTGACTGTATTTGTTCATTTAAAGCACTCAGGTAATGTGGGATTGCATTGTTATTATAAAACAAAAAAGGGAAATGAAGTATTATCCCTTTTCTTATTCCTGGTCTTATTCTACCAACGGAGCTAGTGTTTCTTTTTAAATGCAAGCTTTCCATGGATCTATAGAATGTAAAATATTGCTTTGCATTTTTAATGATAAACTTGGTGTTTTTCATTAAACATCATGAATTTTAAAACTTTAGTTCATGTAAATCTTTGTATTTTTCCTCTATCAAATGTGTAGTGTTCCAGGATATGGCTATATTAAAGCTTATTTAAAAATTGTCCTACCAATAGAGATTTACAATGTTCTAAATTTTTATTGGAACAATGCTTCACTGAGAATTCTTATATTTCCCTTCAGTGCAGATGGGCAAATATTTTTCTAGAATTAACACCAAGGAACGAGATTAATAAATAATAGGGAACAAGCATCTTCCCACTTAATAATCATGCTCCAGGCCCTGGCTGCTGTGGCTCAGTGGATTGAGCATCAGCCTGTGAGCCAAGTGCCACTGGTTCGATTCCCAGTCCGGGCACAGGACTCGGATGCACGTCAGGTCCCAGGTTGGGGGCGCGAGTGAGAGGCAACCACACCATGATGTTTCTCTCCCTCTCTTTCTCCTTTCCGCTCTCTCTAAAGATAAAGGAACAAACAAACAAATTAATAAATTATTAAAAAAATAATAATAATTATGCTCCAAAACGGACACACCAGTTTTAAGTCCTACTATTGGTGTGTGAAAAACATATTGCCTGGTCGATATAACCACAGATTGCTCCTTCCCCAGAAGTGCTGGGTCAGATTAAGCCGCGTCTCACCATAGCTTCGACCTGCATGTCCCTCAGTTACCAGGAAAGTTGAGTGTCTTTTTGATTATATTTAAAAATCTTTTTATAGCATCCTTGCTGTGAGTGCCCAGTGTCTATTTTTCTTAGTCACTTAGCTTATTAAGGACCTGGGAAATTCTTTATATATTTGGAATATTAATTTTCACATTCATATTCTACACGAGGCAGCATTTTTCTCACTCTGTCCTTTGTCTCATAACTTTGTATCTTTTTCATAGAGACGGCAATCGCTTTCACTTGGGCAGAAGTACATTTTCTGTTGTTCCTCCCAAAACCCAAGCTTTGCTCTCTGGGAAGTGGGTCCGAAGGCAGAGCAGAGGGTGACATGGGACGTGTGACGCTTGCAATCACTGCCTTACAAACACCCGGGCCGTGGACGCCCTCCTCCAAGAAAGTGGCAGCGCTGGGTTTTGAAATCGACAGCCACGTGTCCCCCCTTCTCCGCACACCTGGCCGCGCTTTGCGACGTGCGGGGGTGCTCACTGCCGTGAGCAACGCGGTGTCTTGGAAAACGCTCTGTTGCTATTTCTGGATACAACTGGCTGAAGGTCAAGTCCGTCTCTCGGCTTCCTTTCTCGCCCTGCTTCTCTGTTCCTCTCCTCGCTGCGTGACCAGCCGCGTGCTCTGCTAGGCAGGGTGGCCGAGGCAGCGCTCAGGTCACGGGTGACAGAGCCCGGCTGCGAACTGAATGTGGGTGTCCCGGGTCACTCAGTAACTTGTCTGTGTCCCTCTCCAGCCCCGCCAGCGTCTCCGCTGGCCCAGAGCCGGGCGCCAGCCGGCTGCTCTTCTGCTTCAGCCACCCCCCCCATCGCCCCCGCCCCCCGACAGTCTAGCCACGGGCACTGTCCCAGGCTCACGCTGCAGGAGAAGAGCTCTGTGAAGACACCAGTCACTCCTGTCCCTTAAGGAGGCGCCTCTCAGGAACTGGCGGTTCCTGTTTCAGAATTTGCTATGGGCCCCCGGGGGAAGCAGTCACTGCCTGACTCAGTTTCCTCCATCCACATCCTCTCATCGGTTCTTCATTTCCTTGAATGAGGACCCCTCCAGCCCTTCACTACTCAGACCCCGTTTTACACGGAGAGTCTCACTCCCAGCACTACGGGTGCAGGAGGAAACCCAGGCCTCCGTCCGAGCAGCGCCCCGGTGGATGGCGGGGAGCGGGGAGTCTGAGGGGGGCTGGAGAACAAGGGCAGGGAGGGCGGCTGGTCCGTGGTCTGTAGGACGTGCTCCTGTGCCCGCCCTCGGGGCCGGAATCCACCCGTGTGGGTTCTTAACACGTGGCGTGCCGATGGCGAGAATTCACGTCATTTGATTGCATAATTTTAAACACTTAGGTTATTTAGACATTCAGTAGTAATTTTTCATTTGCTTTTTTATTAATTAAGCATAGTAGTAGCTTAATTGTTAGTTTTGTGAAGTGATTTCATTAATATTAGCCATCTTAAAAACCTGCCGGAGCAGGATTAAAAGGCATTTCAATACCCCGGTACGCAGTGTGTTCATGTCAGGAAGACAGAGAAGTTCGTTTAAACCAGACTGGCCCAGGCGTGGGGCTGGGGTGGCCCGGATCCTGGAAACAAGCAGCTTTGAGTTTGGGTCCTGGCAGGAGCGAGGCCGTGGCCTCAGGGACTGCGCTGGTGAGTGAGGTCGGTGCCCTGAGGCTGCAGCGTGTCTCTCCTTGCCGCAAGTCTGTGTAGCTTTTGGTAAGGGCTCTGGGGGTGGGGGGTCCCCTCCCAGACACTCCCGGGCAATTCTTGGAGCCCAGCCGGGTGTCCTACAGCTGAACTCAGTTCTGAGGAAAGGCAGCTGGGGACGGCACTCCCTGCCCCGGGCAAAGGGCGCAGTCGTCCCCACGGCAGACGCCCACCGGAGCCCGCCCGCGCTCCCAACTGACAGGGTGCCAAGGTCACCTCGTTCGCCCGTCACTGAAGAAAGCCCCCAGGCTCTGGGAGCCAGGAGCTGGGACCCAGGGCCGACAGCGAGACACACGTGAGGACGTCCCGCGGTCACCGGAATGACCGCACACAGGTCCTGCCGGTCCCAGGGCCACCCTGTCACACCCAAGGAAGCGCGTCAGTGGGAGGGGACCTTCAGCGAGGGTGCAGCCGTTAAGAAGGGGCTTGGGTGGCATGACAGACAGTGACGGTGGCCACCAGCAGTTCCGTGGGACTCGGGAAGGCCAGCCCGCCCAGGGAGGTGGCCTGTGAGCCGAGAGCTTCCGCGGAGAATCGGCAGGAGGAAGGCTGCTGCCGTGACAAGGACCGACGCAAAGGCCCCGGGCTGAGGCCACCGGGAGCCCGCGGGAGAGCAGGCATGAGGACAGACGGGTCACGAGGGGCCACGCCCTGTTTGACAGTGACGCCACAGGGAGGGTGGGATGTTGTTCAAAGTCAGTGCAGACACCGGGGAGGGGACCGTGGGGGACAGGGACGGGTCGGATGGCTGGGACGGCGCGGACAGCCGCGGGGACGAGAGGAGACGTCTGTGCTGAATGGGTCTGGGTTCCAACTCAGGGGAGGCGCTGCTGCGCTGGGTGAGGGGCCCGGGGTGGTGAGCGCGCTGCGTGGCACCGGGGTCTTCAGACGATGGCAGTTTGGGGCCTGCATGCGGCCCTGAGGACAGAGTGGGAGGGGGGCTGGGTGGGCTCAGAGGCCCAGACTGGGGAGTGCAGGGAGAAGCGGCCGCTGGGGAGGGGGACACAGGAGGGAGGTGCCTCAGGGGACAGCCTTTCAGAGGAGGGTCACCAGCTGGGACAGGGGCGACCCTGGACGGTGAGGACGGCCTTCCCTGGGAGCGTTGCCGGCTGAGGTCCCAGCCTGGGGGCGGGGGGGGGCTGCCTCAAGGATGGGAAGGAAGGAAGGAAAGACAGCAGCCGGGGGGGACCCTCTTCAAAGGTTTCCATTCGAGGGGCCTAGACACGAGGTGGTCCTTGGGGGCCTTTGGGGGCCGCGGGAGAACTGCCTGTCGGAACGGCTGACCCCTGGGTCTCCGCGTGCTCGGGAGCCGCTGGTCCGTGGCCTGCTGCTCCTCCTGGGCCGGGGGGCGGGGGGGCAGCAGCAAATGCGGGGTCTCGTCAGGAACGGTGAGCGGCCCTCGACCCTCCCGATGCCCCCCCAAAACACAGTCCTGCCTCTCAACTTCGTAGCCTTCAGTCTTGTCCCTTAATTTTATATTTTGTTATTTACTTCTGTAGCCTCTGCTGCCCACTCGCGCTGCTCCTTTAAAAACTCTTTTTATAATTTCTAAGGAAATAAGCAGCAAACCACTAGTAAACCAACAACGGAAAGTTTGTTTTATGAAGAATGCAGCCACGGGAGGGAAGAGAAAGGGGGGCTGCCCCCAGCCCCCGGGATCACGCCCCAGGAGCCCCTTGTCTTAAATAAAACCCATTCGTAGAGTATTGGATTTCCTTCTGAAGTGTCCTGAGGAAGGGAGGGACAGGGAGATGCCTGTCTCAGAGCTCCGAATGACCGCGCACCGGGTCTGCGGGCCGTCCGTTCCTGTGCTGATAAGGGATTTTGCCTTTAAACGCCGGAAGACACCATTGGGTTCCATTGTTACGTTTTAGGGGCGCGTCGTGACACAGTGTATGGGGGATTTATCAGCAAAGATTCACTCTTTTGTTTACTCTTAGAGAAATATTAATTCCAGAAGGAGGCAGTGAGGTTCTAATATGCCTGGTTTTTTATCCTGAGTTATTAGACGTATAACAGGTGATTCATAACTCCCAACACGACCTTAACCAGGAGCTCGCTTCATGGAAAGTGTGTGCACCTGTATTTCAAAAGTGAATTAAAATAGCACTCCTTCTTCCGGCCACAGCAGGAGGCTCTGCAGGGGTACTCAGCCCTCCCGAAAGGGGCGACTTGCCCCACGTGACTCCCTCCCTCGCCCCTGCGTGAAGAAAGGCAGGGCGCAACGGCACCTGCCCCCCTCCGCCCTCTGGGCCCCCACCGCTGGCCCGGCGCCCTGCCCTCTGTCTGGTCCTCCGTGGGCGCCCGTGTCAGGTGCGTGAGAAGCATGTCGGTCACAGCGACGCGCTGGCCCAGCTGCCGCCCAAGCCCGGTCCCTGTTCCAAGCCCCCGAAGGCGGAGCAGCAAAGGCGCGCTCTCTCAGTCTAGGGGGCTCTCCGTCCCTCTGCCGTCTGGTTCTCATTGGGGTGCGTGAGAGGGGGGTCTGTGTCTAGAGGCCCTCAAGCCTCAACCCCCCACTCTTCTCAGCGAAGCCCAGGGAGACCAGGGCAGGTCCCCGGGTGGCACCCTTCCATCCGGGACCAGCACCCAGGTCTTCTGCTCTGGCGCATGTTTTCTAAACAAGGGAGCTTCTGTCTTCTGTTGACACGGCCCCGAGCCCATGGCCTGCCTGTTAACAGAACTCCACATCGAGTGATACAAACAGTGAGCAAGCTGGACTGTTAATAACTCAGTCCGATGCTCCGATTGAACATGAAATATTAAAGCGATTATAAACACTATCACGGAGAGTGTGTAGTCGTAGAAATTATTGCGGTTTCGTCAGTTTTGTCTAATAGCCATGAACAAACACTATTAAACCATTCATAAGGAAAGTATTAAAAGAAAATTGCTTTATAGACCCTGGACAGAATCTAAAGCTTCAACTAAATTAGAGCTCACAAACGTCTGTCATGTCAGCCGAGGGCAAATGATTCATTTCTACCCAAGACTGTGATCGTGACGCCCACCTTGTGATGAATCTGTGCTGGGGGCCAGGGACGGAGCGTGTGGGCTCGCATTTCTTCACCTCTCTCTCCCCCGCCCTGGGAGACTGCCTGAGTCTCTGGTGTTCCCTGCATGGGAGGCTGGAACAAGAATTCCACGC
Organism: Furipterus horrens; assembly: GCF_987537825.1. NCBI lineage: Eukaryota > Metazoa > Chordata > Mammalia > Chiroptera > Furipteridae > Furipterus > Furipterus horrens. The sequence continues at coordinate 98,138,897 of NW_028327182.1, forward strand.
GGGGTAGTTTCAAGACAGAGCAAATTCCAGGTAGGGAGAGAGAGATTACACACGCCATCTGCAGGGAGGGGTCTGAGGGAGAGCCCGCCATGTTCTGCACGCGGCTCCCCGAAGGATTCCTGCCCGTGTCTCGGCTCCATCTGATCAGCAGAGAAAATGCTGGAATTGGCTGGACAGGGCTCCCCACTGATGGTAACCGGAACAAGAGTAGCAGCAGTAAGGATCCCAATCTCGCCCTTCAGTCAGAAAGGTGAGCGGAAATTTTAATATTAGCTAAATGAAACAGGAGTTAGTTTTGGTTCATTTGCTTTTCTGGGTTTATTAAGAGACCCGTGGAAAAGGAAATTACATAAACAGAACACATGTGGCCCATGTGTGAATTCTTTCAGGTATCTGTATCTACAAATCTCTGCCTGTGATCCGTGCACGGGCTGAACCCAGAGGAGGGCCCGGAAGAACACCTGTTCCGAGCGGGTCTGCGCGGCCGCGCTGCCTGGGCTCCGGCGCGGTGCAGCTGAAGGGGGACAGGCTGGCTCCCCCCCGCTGTGCTCGCCTGTGCTCCCCGACTTTGCGCAGGCAGTGACTACGTTCTCGTCACAGATTGTCTTTGTCGGGTTTTCTCAAGTGTGTCCAGACCACAGATGACAAACGCAGTCTGAGCTTCGTTCTTCCATATTAGACGTGATGTCAGATCTGAGAGAGGACATAAAGGGAAGTGGTTTAATCAGTGCCTCTGAGAGCCACTCCTCAGGCCCCCCATGCAGACCTTGTATGACATTGTGGTCGCACCAATGCCTACGCCGCGTGACTTTTCTGGAATACGACCTTCTGATAGGTCTCCCGGCACAAGGGTGCGTCTCTGAGAGTCTCGACTGTTTCAGAATTTAGTTGTGTTCTGGACTCAAGCAGGCGTTCACAGAATCATCATATTTTGTAACTGTTATCAATTCCTCATTAAGGCGGTTGCAGGTCATAACTACTTATTAATACGTAAGTTACTAATAAATAAAAAGTATTATCATTTTCTCTGTGTGGAAAATACAGATACCTACATGTTAGCCTGTATATTGTATAGACTCCATCAACAGATGTCGAAAATGCTCCACCGTCAAATGTTAACCAAGAGGACATGGTCAGATTCGCTCGGATGCTCTAGGGGTGCTGGAAGCAAAAGGCATTGTGGGAAAAACCCCGAAACGTGCTTGTCGAGGACAGTTTCCCGGGGAAAGCTGTCCTTCGTGTGACCGTGACGATGCACAAGTCACGTTTGAACACGGGCCTCTCCTCTCCCGTCTTCACGGCTGTCGCCGTACAAACCGCCCAGGCGTCGGGCCTCTGCTGGTCGCTCACTGCTCACTGGCGCCGCCCGTGACAAGGCACACACCCCTCCTTCTGCGTCTGGGCCCCTCACGTTTACAGAAACACGTGAAAGGCCGGTTCCCGCCCTACTGAGAAAGAACGCCACACGGGAGCCAGCGCACTTCACGCTGCGTTAGGGTGTGTTTTGTTCCGTGCGTGTGTGCATGTGTGCGCGTCCCGTCTATGGTGGGGACTGTTCTCATCATCATCACATCCATGTCAATGACACGGTACTTGGTGTGTGGTAAACATTTATGTATTTGTTCAACAAATACAATTGGACATAAGACAGACTGGGCTGTACAGGATGGTTTTTAAATAGAGTTCCTACGCTAACCCGCGCACTGCCACCTGAGTTAATGTCCTGCCGTGCGTTCCCGGTGTGACGCCGGATGCGCTCCGTCCCGGCACCGAGCACGTGGGGTTCAGGCCCAGCTGAGAGTAGAGTAGGGGCGCAGTGCCGTCGCTGTCACGCCTCTGCTGTGAGTGGCAGCGTGTGGCCATGTCTCAGATTTGGTCCCCAGGCTGCCGTTGGTGAGCGACTCCTGAGATGCATCTTGTAATGATGACAGTTGTCCACGTGAAATCCGTCTACAGCAGACACTTGCTACCCCGTCTCCTGGTGCCCCATGTCCTACGCGTCCGCGGAGGCCGAGGCTCACGAGGGGGAAGGGCCGTTCCCACGAAGCCAGAACTGGAGCAGAGCTGAGACCTGAACCGCGCTCGGCGGCCACACTTTCCGTCCTCAGTGGCTGCACTGACTCGCTGAGCGTGACCCCGACAGTAATCGGGTCCCCGGGCCACTTCTCAGTGCTCCGCTGCAGCGATGAAGCCGCAGGAAGCAGTGGATGTGGGGGAGGACCGTGACGTCCAACCTTTCCGAGCCGCCCCTCTGCACTCTCCCACCTTTGCCTGGGCCCTAAGGCCAGCAAGCCGAGCATCTCCGTCAGAAGCTGAACGTTTCGCCCGGACGGCACCGAGTGGGTGACGGCGGCAGCTTTAGTGGAGAGCGTCTCAGCCACTGCAGGTGTCGCGCCCCCAGAAGCGCTGATTCGGGGGAACGGTGGCCTTGCTGCACCTGCACGGTGGTAACAGAGCCACTCGGGAGACACACAGGGCTCCCTCCTTCCACGGCAGGTGAGCCTCTCCTGAGACCGCAAGGGACCAAAATAGAAGCAGGACAGAGCCCAGGTGATTTCTGAATGAGTCTGAGAGCGTGTGTCTGACACATACATGCCTATTAGGGAACGCGTCCGCAGGTGGGAATTAATTTAGCTCGTGACCGCTGGGTCTCAGGCTGGCTGCCCGGTGGCAGGTCACCAACACCGATGCCCAGGCTTTCTCCCAAACTAATTAGATGAGAACCTCCGTGGGGCTGGGCAGAGGAGAAGAGAAGGAAAATTTAAAACCCTCCAGGTGGTCCTCACATGAATATAGAAGTGAGAACACGGGTCTAGGTGTGAAATTGAGACGCACTATCTTTGTAACTGAAGAACGCAGAGGCTATAGATTGTGGAGAAAATCGCTTTATCCAGGGATCAAAAGACTGGTGTTCTCGGGCATTGTCACATGTCAGTAAGTCCCCTGCCCGTGGGAGGTGCTTCCTTGTGCCTCAGCTTCTTCGTCACCAGAGAAGGAATCAGCGATGTGAGGTCCCCGTCACGCTCGGTGTGTGGCTCACTTACCCAAAGTCACCATGATAAAAACGGTGCTTTTAATGAGAAGACAGAGTTAAAACAGAACACAGTGCTGCTTGTCACACGAGCCTAACTTCTGGGGAGAAACTGAGAGCACAGGACAGTGAAAATCAGGGCACGGATATTAGGGGGCATCCCGTTCAGTGAGGCGCAAGCTGTCCTTTGCCTCGGCGGGTGGCATGGGCGACATCGCTTGTGTGACATGCTCGCCACGCTGTGAAAGCCGTGTGACGCCTCCCCTGAACCCTCGAGCTCAAACCCTGGAGACCAAGTTTGGCACAACGTGACCGTGACAGTGAGCTGATCATGGCGCCCAGAGCGTGCGTCCCGGGAAGCCTGACGCCTTGATCTGCAAGGCAAGCCTGTGCCTTCCCCTTCGACCCTGGAGATTACTCAGCTGGGCGCGCTGTCACCCAGCCTGTGAGGAGCCCGTTCGGTTCCACACCGACCCCCTCTTTCTGCCTCAATGCAAAGTTCCTGTGCAAAGTGCGTGATTACAGAGGAAAGTCGTCGAGGAGACCATCACTGATGAGTTCAAGTGGCGCCCAGAGGTCGTGGGCGGCCCTGGTTGGCACACATGTCCTGCCAGGCGGCCCGCTGGAGAGAATCGAGCCGACAGCTGCCTCGTCGGGGAAGATCCCTGAGACACCAGCAAGGTCCAGGGCCTGCCGAGCAGAGCGTCCATCTTGTTGTGCACCGAGAGAGCGAGGAGCTGCCGGGCCGAGTGGGGTTCCCGGCCAGGGGGCGGCCGGCCAGGTTGCACGGTGAAATGAGCGCACTTAGGGAAAAGCCGAGAAAGACACTATTCTAGAGATAATGGCTGTTGGTTAATGCATAGCACTTCAATATGCTTCCCTGCGAATAATTTATCTCCCATAATTAAAAGCGTTTTATTACACTGTTCAGTTTTATATACATATCAATGTTATTAATTGCATTTTATTGAAGGAAAGTTCTCTCTTTTGAACAAATGTGCGTATAAGCCCACCCAACTGCCATAACTAATGCAATTTCATACACAACTTTAAAGGGATCTTAATATCCCAACTAGACATTTTATCAGCTCATCACCAACTATTGAATCCTGCAAGTTAGAGATTTGACGCCTAGTAATTCAAAAGCCAAATATCAAGGTCTAGAGACTTACATGAAGATCGTTGTCAAAGTTGGAGATTCCTTCAAGACTAATTTATAAACAACAACAGTAATAAAACAATGGCCATAAAGCCATCCAACTGAATAACGATAAACTGAGGAGGTTTTGTTTTTAAAGATTGAATTTTTAGTAAACTATTGTCCTTAGTTTTAGACGTTAAATGAAAAGGTAAACTGCCAAGTTTTATGCTAATAAAATTTTGATAATTTCTAATTTTTTGCTGAACTGATAAATAGCATATTCTAAAACACAGCCATTACATTACAGGGCCCTAATCTCATGAAATCCAGAAAAACGCACAGTTAGACAGACTGTCAGTCCACACAGAGGAGAGTCAGAAGGAAACCGAGCTGTTGCTTCTAAGGTGGACGCCCACCCCCAAAGCGAGTTCCAACAGCCTGCGGGCCACCGTGCGGGGCGCTGCCCGCGTCGTCATGTGCGGCGGTCTCGCTTTCCGCGTCTGAGGACGGAAATAAAGGCGTGGATGTCCACCAGTCTTCTGTTCTGCTTCTCTGCTGACTGTTTCACAACGTTAAACCTCATCAAAGGGCAAGGGCACTGAGATCCCAGCCATTCTTTCTGCACCACTGATGCACCCCTGGGTTTTCTGTGGTTTCAGGGATTCGGAGTAAATTAAAGGATTTGATACTATACTTTCCTAATTTATTAACATACGGACTATACGGTCCCTAACCGTGGAGCATGTTGGTAACTAGAATGTTGTGCACATGAGCAGGGACGTCTGACGCTGATACTTGTCCGGCGCGTTGGTGTTGGGAGTGTCCGGGGACTGAAGTGCAGTCCTAGCGGAGTAGTTTTTAGGGGGACATGCCTGTCCTCCTGAGGGCTGGGAGGGGGGAGAGCAGCTTTCCTGGCGCGCCGGGCGCGGACGATGTGCAGCTGGGGCTCCCCCGACCCCGTCCGAGGTCGCTGTTTCCGACAGCACTTGGGCAGGAAGATGAAGGCGGGTCCGCAGTGGAGCAGGTGTGGAGGCGGGGTCCCTCCTTGTGCCACCCACGTGCCCCACTGCCCGAGCTAACCGCCAGCCTCACAACTCCGATCAGGGTTCCGCGCACGTGGGTGATTCTGTACACCTTATCCCTCATCCGTGAGCCCATTAGCAGGGGCCCATTGAAGGCGGGCGGCGGGTGTATTTGTTATTTCTGCATATGCTTTACAAAATTAGCAGCATGTCATCTCTGAAGAAAGATGCGAACATTTTCCAATTAGTTTCCAATAGCCTATCATCAATTATTTTGATATCAGTTCCCGGTAATATTACTAACAAGAGAGCAGAAAGAAAATATTAATGTGGGTCGCGTTTAGAAAAGGTTTTATAGTGCTGGTGCGGAGAAGTCTGTCTTCACAGGAAGGCAACACAGATTTGATATATATATATAAGTATATATTTATATACACTTTATATTTATGTATATTCTATATATATATTCTAAGACAGCCTTAGCAAGTGAAAGGTAACAGCCCCAAGTGCATAACGCATTCAGACTGCTGCGAATGTGCAGTTAGATTTCCCAAGGTCAAAGCCGAGAGCGGAGGCCAAGCATGACCTCAGACACCTGAGCATCCTCGTCCCTCACCCCTCGTTGCCAGAAAGGGAAACTGTCTTCCGCCTCGCTCCTGGAGAAGACGTGTGGGGGGAGGCTTCCTGCTTTTTATACCCCAGCACGCAGCGGCGCAGGTCAGGAGAGGACCCGCCACTCACAGGCCGCCCGCTGGGCTCTGGAGGAAGCCCTCGCGCTGTGTGCCTGGGGACCCCATGGCTGGGATCATGAAAGCAAGACACTTTGAATACGCCTGGTAAACACTGCTCTCTGCCCCCCGCAGATGAGGAGGGGGCTTTGGGGTCCAGCCACAGGGACGGTAAGGGCCAGTTTGTGCAGCGGCCATCAGCCGTCACCTGACGTCCCAGGACGATGGAACACTGTGCTGGGGACGCGGCTGGGGTCGTGGCTGGAGCAGGGACGGAAGGGCACGGAGCTGATAGTGTGTCCTCAACGCCACACGCTGGGGGAGGCAGGCAGGGGGACGGAAGGGTGATAAGGACCCAGCCAGATGGTTGTCCGAGAAATTACCTGGTGGACGTTCTCTCGGGTGTGACCACAGAGCATTACCCTAGCCGGCCATCACACCGAACCCCGACTTGTCAATAGTCGTGACCCTGTGTAAACACGTTTGTCTACAAAATGTGGCTGAGAAGAACCCGGATGAGCTTTCTAGTCTTCCTACACGGGACAGTACAGAACCACAGGCCCTCGTGATGAGGTGACGGTCAGGGTTCAGCAGAGCTGCAGAAGGACACACATGCTGGCCTGTCAAGAGGGAAATGGTAGGAAGTTTTGTTTTTAGGGTTTTTTCCCAATATTTCTGATGACAATAGTATTTTTCAGCCTTTCAAACATTGAGCTGTGAGTTTCTTGTCCTCTTCTAAAGAAAATATAGGAACTTCCGCACTTCATATAATATTCATAACTGCACCTTTCTTTTCTGGGAGGGTCCCCCACATTGTGTGACCTCGGAGCTCTGAAAACTGCTGACAGTTTGCTCCGTGTTCCTAACAGTACAGAACAGGTAAAACCATCCCATGTATGAAAATTCCTTCTATTACAACAGAATTCAAGAACGCGGTAGAGTCAAAGGCCAACGCCGGTCTTCCGCTCCCCGTGGGTCCGTCCCGCTTCCTTCCTGCCCCAGAGGGAGCTCTGCTCTGGCCTCCTCTCCCCCCGGCGGTGGTGGGGCCGTCCGCATCCTGGGAGGGGCGCCCCGTGGGCTGGCCGTGCGCAGCGGACACGCTGGAGTTGGTCCCGTGGGAGGAGGACGGCTTTGCTCTACCCGGAGCTCCCGTCACAGCCCCGCAGAGAATGTCACCTCATTCAGGAAATGCAAAGATGTTTTCCTCAGAAAGAAGCACCTAAAGTAGTTTCCCACTTCCGATCGACCTGCCGTCGGCACTGGGCTGTTTGCAGGAAGACGGATGCTCCGCGCTCGGTGTTAATGCTACGCAGGCCTGACTGGGGAGGGCATCGATCCGGGCCCGCGCCTCCCGCTCTGCGAGCAGCTTTCCTGGTCAACTGGGGTTTCCGAGGACGCCCCTCCCGCGTGGCACACGTCAGTGGGAAGCGATGGTGGCTGTGAGCTGCTCAGGTGTCCTGCTTTAGCCTCACAGGTGACGTTTTCCTTTGGTTTTGTTGAAATAGAGCATTGATTTCACACGCATCCTATAAACCCTCAAAAACCGCAGCGCGTTAGCAGTCCTCAGATCTGTCCTGTCCAGGGGACTTAATTTCCAACACGATCACCGTGGTGATGAGACCTGTCAGTCGTGAGTGGCCACTCGGCTAGAAACCAGCTTGACAATGGTCGCGGGCGCGGCGTTTACTGTCTGAACGGTGAGCCGGCGACCCACGGGCGGTGACGTCACGGCTACACGGCGCTCCCATGCGCTGACGGGCCCTCTGAATCCCGGCCCCACCCCGACGTCCCAGCTCCAGAGACGCCTACAGAGAATCCCTACACAGTAAGGAATTAAATTAAAATAAACGTTAACTAATTGATGTTTTAAACTCTGATTCTCACCGCAGCACATCCTACTGCACGCTGTTGACATTATGGTTTATCGGGCCCACGTGTGTAGTGTGTCACTGACACAGTGTTTGAAGTTTTCAAGGAGAAGACTTATGACCCCGGCAGAATGGCTTATTTACTACATTAAATAGAACAGTGTGTGATAGTGTTCATTTTTGTCCCCGTTAATGCAGTATAAGAAATCCAGGAAATTTAAGTCTTAACACGCAGAAAGTAGACCATCTATGGATCAGGCCTATTTTCAACTTACGTGTACCTATCCGAAGTTGAAAATAGGCCTGATATATAGATATATATATTAAATATGTATACACGGACCTACATTTCTCACTTTCAGAGACTGTCCTGATCGTCTCAAAAAGGGAAGAATCCTGCATTAAATACTATGTTACACACAAGTATTTATAGTTTAAGGCATTCAAATAGCTCCCAGCTTGACCATTTCTCTCGTCGTTCACTTGTTGATGCATTTATGACTCACGTCGGCAAGTACTCACTACAGTCTCCCCCCTCGAGACGGCAGCGGCGCAGGGGCCGCCATCAGCAGCTTGGGGCCCCTTGGCGTCTCCAGCCACCCCCGGCCTCCCAGCCCGGCCTCCGAGTCATTTAACAAGGTTCCCAGCCACTCCGTGTGCACCTTCCAGGCAGGGACGCGGCGCTCTGTGTGAGGGGCTTAGGTCACACCTGTCCCAAACGGTGCCTCTCCCGACCTCGTCCTGTGTTGTGACCATCGACACAGTGCAGCTGCCTCTAGAGGAAGAGGAGGCACTAGTGCCTTCTCTATGGACCCGCTGTCGTCAGTACGCCCTCGTGTGCCTGACGCCAGTCCCGTGCGGCCTGGTCTGTGCGTTTAACTCAGTCCATCTGACTTAGTGAAAGTTATACTTAAGGAACTACTAACAGATCATCTTCAAACCCGTGAGAAAAATCTTCCAATTCTGCAGACGTTGTTGATGCGATTATGCCAGAGCACGTATCTGTCTGTGAAGGGATTATCCTGGAAGAAGAAAAAGTATATACCCACCTTTGCTGAATTAACAATGTGTTAAGAATGAAGAGATCAAAAAATACTGAAGATGGTGATCGCCTCACATGTGAGAATTCCAGCAGATAAAGATCCTGAAACACTGAATCAAATCCATAGGGCACCAAGTACATTCACTTAAGAGCTGCCAATAATGTACTGAAAAGTCCCATGTTCTCTAGAATCTGGATTCTCTAGTTCTAAAAACCCTAGAACTAGAAATTACAGGAAGGAGGAAGGATGGAAGGAAGGAGGGAAGACATGGTCCCCCTGTAGGCAGTCTGGGAGTCAGAGAGGGCGGTCACTGGGACATCAAGTTTGAGCCGAGAAGACCCCAGGGGTCTGTCACCTGACTCGTTTCTACCTTCGGTTCCCCAATGCTGTAACCCACCCCCTCACAAACCTCCTCACCAACTTCATCCCTGGTACACGTGACAAAGCCTGTCTCCGATCCCGGCCGGAGAGCAGGTCAGCTGGCCGCGGGTCCGGAGCGGTCTGCTCTCGCTCTGCACCCCCCGTTTCCCTCCTGGTCCGAGGCAGTGACCACGCTGGCCGGTTCCGGATGTTGCCCGTGATGCTGCGTGCATTCACCGCAGCACCCGCAGCGTGGGGTCCTAACGGCAGCCAGTGCTGTTAGAGCAGACGCCTAAGTTTCCATGAGATGAGGACTCCTGGGAGAATGGTGGCCAGAAGTTCTCAGGACACAAAGACTGGTCTGAATGACGCGCGGCTGCCCACTGTGGCCGGACCCAGTGTCCTGTTCCGGGAGCCCCTTGGGGACTGTCATGGCTCCGGGCGGTGGCCATGAACACCCATCCTCCTGCCCTGAAATACGGAGACATGGAAGTCGCCCAGGGCTCCAGGCTTACTTATTCAAAGGTCACGCACAGACCGGTTTGAATCCACATACTCTCTGGGTGATCGTCCATTTGTCCCCCGCTCGCTGTTCCGGACGGTCAGCTGTGTGAACTGCCGGGCAGAACAACCGGAGGCGTTGCTGCAATTTCACCAGCAGAGAAAAACGGAAAACCAGGTGCATCCCACCCCGGTGCCAGCTTAGCGCGGGCCCTGAATTAAATCAGTGGGCCGTCCAGCATTTCTGGACGGCTCAGGACCAAGCTGGTGGTCCTCGCTGCTGGGCACCATCAGGGAGGCTGTGATTGAAGCTGCTGGTGTGGCTTAGAAACCTCTGCTCCCAGATGTCCATGTGGCACCACAAAGCAGACGGGGCTGAGGAGCGTACGCTTTAGTGCTCAGGTGTGTCCCGCAAGCCACCCACGCCGTGGGACCCGGGCGGTCGCGCAGCGTGGAACACACTGGGCCGGGCTTGTCTTTGGTCTAAACACCACCTGGCCTATTGGGGAGCGCTGGGGAGCAAAGACCCCCAGCACAGTCAGAGGTGTGCAGCCTGGGGCGGGAGATGGGAAGGACAGCGAGTGACAGTTGTCACCCAGGGCGTGAGGCCAAGAAGGGAGACGGACCCCCCTAACGGATGGAGCCTTCAGAGCAGCCCTTCGGGAGCAAAGCCACTTCAGAAGACGGGGCGTTTGCCGGCGGCTCCGAGCAGAGCCCATGGGCCGGCCCAGAGGGCGGCCTGTCCGGGGAGCAGAGGAGCAGCGGGTCGGCTCGTGCCGGACAGACAGGACGGGGCGGGGCGGGGCTGTGCACCGACGGACGGCGAGGCTGTGAGTCTGGGCGCTGTCCTGGGAAAAGCAGGAAGCGCCTTACAGTGGGGGTAGTGCGGTGAGAATTCTGGCTTGTGGGGGGGCAGCACAGCCCCCGTACAAGCTGTGTAGCGCAGGAGGGGCTTGGGGGGCCGAGGACGAGCTGAGCGTCTGCAGGATTGTGGCGGTCGGCGGGGCGAGGGGCCAGGGCCGCCACCCCGGGAGCGTTTCGGGGAGTGCAGCCTGGAACTGGGGTCTGAAGGTGCCTGCAAAGATTCTCCCTGAGGTCCCAGCCCTGTGGCGAGTGGGGTTCCAGAATCCCCTCTGTGTCTGGGAGCGACCGGACCTCGTGCCTTTTATCCTTTGATTTCATTTCTTACTTCCGAGTCCTGACTCCCAAACCCGTGCTCAGGACGTATTCAAAATGTGATTTTAAAGTCAAAATTTTAATAACTTGCCCCCCTGGGGGGACGCCCCCACCCCCAAGGCTGTGGAGCTGCGTGGGCCCCGGCTCTCCGCCCCAGCTCTCCCTTCCCGTTTCAGGGCGGTCACCGCTGGGGGACCAGCCTGCTCCCTCGGGAGTCTGCTCGCTTCCTCCCGCGCCCTCGTGCATCTGGGGCGCCCGGACAAGTCAGGGAGGCGGTGTCTGCGCGGCCGAGAGCCCCGCCTGGAGCCCCGCGATGCTTCGTTCTGGTTAATCTCGCCCTCGTCACTGAGGTTACTTGGGTAACAGGAGGAATACTGAGAACCACTTTCGGGGAAATAAAGGACATTTTCTAGTCCAGAGTCCAAGCCTAAGGCACGTGTGTTTTTGTGGAGCCGTGAGCGTGCTCTTCACCCCTGGGAGACACGCTTGCTCCCTGTGGGACAGCGGCCAAGTTCCGAGTCGCCTCTTGCCCAGTAACGTTTTCATTTCAATGATTAATGATGTTCTTCTCCAGCGTCACTGAGAGTCCTGGGCTTGACCTCTTTTTCCTGCCTCAGTGACATCATGTGACGCTTCCGCCCAGCCCCCGGCTTCCCTCTCTCTGAGCTTCTAGATTCCGGCGGAGGTCAGCGTCTGTCCCCGGCACCGTCGGGGTCTGCGCGCTCACACGTCAGTTCACTCTGAAGCCGCGCTGGTGTTTCATGAGGTTCAGCTTCCAAAACATCGCCAGGGGCCCCCCGAGAAAGCCAGCGTCCAGGAGGTGGACAGAGCCCTGTCAGAGCTCCTGCCCGCACAGCCTTCCCGGTGGGCACACAGCCTTCCCGGTGGGCACACAACCTTCCCGGTGTGCGCACAGCCTTCCCGGTGGGCACACAGTCTTCCCGGTGGGCACACAGCCTTTCCGATGGGCACACGGCCTTTCCGATGGGCACACAGCCTTCCTAGTGGACACACAGTCTTTCCGATGGGTACGCAGATTTTCCAGTGAGCACACAGCCTTTCCGGTGGGCACACCATCTTTCCAGTGGGCACTGGTGCACCCTCCCTGGGATGAAGCCACCGAGGTGCAAGAGGTGGAATGGGGCCGGGCTCCTCAAACTGAGGCCCGTGAATGCAGTGGTGGTGGTCAGTGGTTGATTCGGTTAGATTCCGAAATGGCAGCTGATGGAACGACTGTCTCCACCTAGCGTGCTGTGCGGTGACGTGGACGAGCCGACATCAAGTCTGGCATCACTCTGGGCTTTCCTAGGCTCCTGAGATGGGAACAAACATTCACTGCTGTGTCCCAGCCTTGTCAGGGCTCGTCATTCTGTCCTCCGGTGCTTTTCCCATTAGATCATTTTCGACAGCGTGCGATGGCCGGGAATGTACGCCACAGGACGAGACATCTCGTAGGGCAGTGCCTGGAATGGTTTCGAACGGATGCTTTTCTTAGCTCTGCCTCTTCCCCTTCCTGTTCACTGCGTTTATTCCGTTTCATGCTTCTTTTTCCCGGTTTTCTGTACGAGTGACAGCAGTGTCACACCATTGTCTCTGTGTCTCTAACACCGACCTGACCTCATCGTTAAAATGTCCCCACGGCAGGAGTGACAGGACAACCCTTGACTGCGGCAGCAGCATCACTATGAATAAAACGAAGAGTCGTAATTCCGGTACTTCAGGGTTTCGTGCCTTTTTCGGATCGCTGACAACCTCCTGGGCTCTTTCCCAGCAGCCGGGGTGCAAGGTGGCTCTGCTCCGGGTCCCCAGCCCCACCCCCACCTCACTGTCCGCTCCTGTCCTCAGCCCACTGCCCAAGGAGGACTTCCGGGGAGGAGTCTTGGCTTTGCCGTTTGCCACAACGACAGAGTCTCCCCTGGGATATTAGCCCGTCTCTCTAAGGCAGCAGCTTCTCCTCAGATGGAGTGACGCTGTCGGCTCTGCAAGGTTTTACGAGTGTTAGTTCTCATAACGCGAAGCCTGGCCCACCCAGGATATTAAACAGAGAGTGGCCACGTCCGACCCTCCTTCCGTCCATCTGTCCCTCCACCGGCCGTCCTTCCCCCGAAGCGCTGAAGCCTGGCCCTGCGCCCCAGCAGCTTCGGCCCCCGGGACACCCCTCCCATGCACCTCAGCAGCCCGACAAGTCACAGAGTTTTCGTCCCGTCAGAACGCCCTGGGTGTGACCTTGTGGCTGCTGCCGGCTCCACTGTGGGCCCCCACGGGTATTTCCTGGAAACCCGTCCGGGGTCTTCGCTCCCCTTGGGCTGGTGCAGTAGGCCACCTGCGCACCCCTGGGTGTGACTCCGAGCCTCCGAGGCTCACTCCCGGGTGCCCGTTACATCTGGTCAGCGGCGGTTTCCCTGCTGTGATCCCCCCGTGTGCTTTTAGCACACCCAAGATAAAAACACCCTGTTCGGCGGGAAGCAATTGCTTAACCCACAGGGTTGAACAAAATAATCATGACACAGTCATTGTGCCACTACAGCCTTTCACAGGGTGGATTATTAATACTAAAGAAATATTACCGTAAACTCATGTAGAATATTATTATCGAGAAAGCCTGAAGGAGCCTGGTACCAGGAGGAGCGCTTTGACTTGCAGAGGGACTCAGTATGGGCTGGTGTTCTATCCGCTGTCCCAGTGCCAACTTGTAGGCTATTATTAGTTTGTTACGGTGCCTTTCCCTCTGTATGACTCCCTACTGCGTTCAGCACGCGTGGGTAAGCTGTCAGCCGATCCAGTCCTTCCTGTCTAGGGCTTAGCCCCGGCATTTGGATGACAGGAGACTAGTGCACGTCTGTTACACAACATCCTAAGTGAGAGCCAGCAGGATTTTGTCATCTCTCTGATCACGGGCGTTGCCATCCCCCTGTTGAATCAATATTTGAGCCCTCTGCTCGCTGTTTGTTTGTTTTTTTATCTCTAGGGGCTCTGAGAAGTCCTGGGGAGTCTTGTTTGTGATGTGGTCATTGGCTTCACTTACCTGCACAGGAGAGTGGCGCCTACTGTCCCCTCCACCCCTTTGGGTCACTGTTTGCTTCTTGTAGGTTGAACTTGGAACCTGGGACACCCTGTCCGTGAGCCCCACAGCTGACAGCCTTCCTACCTGTCTTTCCTGACTTGGCCTTGATGTCCCTTCCTACCACTGATTTCCCAGCAGGCCAGGAATCTTCATTCTGAAATTCACGCCAGTTTGTTGACAAGTCTTCTAGACAATGACGTAGTTCTTCCTTATGATATCTGTATAAATATTTCGTCTCATTCTGAAGCATCATATGCATAATAGGAGCTGAATTACAGTATAGATTAATAGGCTAATATGATCTTCCCTTCCCCCAAAGGTCCTAAGTTCTCTTGGGAAGGATCTCTCCTCCCTTGCATCACAATATGAGGTTCAGCATTTCTAAGAAGCTCCTGGTGACCCCAAAGTTGCCTTTGTGAAGCCCGCTTGGAGAGTTAGGAATTAAATCATCTCAAAATGTATTTCTAACACCTGACCTTTTATGCCGATGGAATAAGTGCTGAGCTTCGTACACAGTGTCCTTCCACTAGAATTTGTCCTGGAGCCTGACCTTCTCTGCGTTTGCTTTTCCACAGAGTTGACATCCACCTGCATCTCTGTGGCGAGCTGGCAAAACGTCCTTGCTATTTTGTGAGAGATTAAGAAAGAGTCCTTCCACTTAAATAATGATTAGCGATAAGTAAATACATAGCCAGTGTGTTCACGTGAAAGGCCACGCACCCTTCCCCACGATATAAATGCTTCACGTCCACGCACAGAAAAGTACGTGTGGATTATATTCCTTCCTACGCAGGCGGAGAAGGTCCAGAGAGAAAATGAAGGAGACCCGACGGGTTTAACCCCGACGTAGGAGTGCTAATCCCCCAAGGAAAGCATCCCTGAGCTCCCCTCGGTGACTGTGAGCAGCGGTCTGGCTTCAGCGAACCCCACATGTTGCACAGACCCGGCGCGGGGCCAGGTCACGCCCCCAGAGGCACCTCGGATACCTCCGATCTGCCTGAACGTGGGAACCGTATTTGCATCTACAGCCCAGCGGTCCTCACCATCCAGTGCACGTCAGGACCCGGGAGGACCCCTAAACACCCGGTTAGGAGCCACGCGCAGGGAGGCCTGCTTTCGAGGGGACCAAGGCGTCATTGTCCTGCGTGTGACGTTGCTTGTGTCTTGTGTCTTCTTCAGGAAAGGTCTCTGTTTTTCATATTATGTGGCTGGATACCTTCTGGACAGACTCTGTATGTATGTGTGTGTATGCTCTCTATCCATGTACATACACATACGGTTGGTGTGCCCCCAATTTACTCTTATTTTCTGAAACCTGATCATTCACCCGATGGTTCTCTCGTGTGAAGTGTGTTTCTTTCTGCTGCATCCCCGACGCTCAGCGATGCAGGCAGGGAGAGACTCGGACCCCTCCTCCTCCCCACGCGGTGGCGGTCTGAGCAGGAGCTCCTCCACGGCACCCGCACACGGCCAGCCCTGGGTCTGCAGCTCTGGGGCGCGTTGTTCCGAGTAAGTCGGCGCGACCTGACTGTCTCGATCTGGGCCCCCGTGTGCCCTGCATCGCATCGAATGGCAACGTAGGTCTGCACCAGGTAGAGGCAGCAGTTGGAGGGAAAAGCCTGGAACGTCGCGTCAGCACCGTGATCACTGCCCATCCCACGGTGCCCCATGGCACACGCTGCAGAGCCAGAGCGTCACGCGCACCACTGAGTACTCTGGCTCCGAACGTGAGGTCGGGACGCGCCACACGCCGGAAGCAGACTATGCGCAGACTGCAGCCCGCAGCCGGAAGATAAACCGGGCTGTGTTCAGGCTACATGGCTGAAGAAGGGCGTTTTTAGGGGGAAAACATAGGCCCGGTACAACGGGATCCCTGAGGCCGTCTCACTATGGAAGGCAGTCACCCAGCACCAGATGGGACTCCGTGACTTTTCTCAAATTTGCAGAGTACTCTGTCCACAGAGAAGTGGAAATAATTATGTAAAAATCAAAGTGGCAATTAGTGAATAGCACCTCTGGGAACAGAACTAACCTCCAAGGAGGAAAATAATTTACACATATGTGTATATATATATATAACTTTATATACATATATTATATACAAGATACATATGTGCAGATAACATGTATTTTCCATATAGCATATATACATACAGTGTGCAAATGCATATATGACCGATGTACGTGCAGGTATAAAGACGTTTTCACCCTCGTCTTATAAGTGACACAAAAGCACGAGGGCCAGGTCCGCACATTCAGCCCCGACATGATCCCAAACTCCGGGGGGAACAGCACCCAGCAGAGCGCTGCTCAGCGTTACTCTGGTGTTGGGTCCCCTACGCACGTACCAGGCAACTGAAGCTCCTCAGAGGCTCTGCAAATAGGTCTCCCGTTGCCCTTTCAAAGGCAAGGAACATGGTTAAAAAAGTCCTCACGTCCCGTCAGCTGGTAAATGGCCGAAATGGTGCTCAAATCCAGGCACCGCGGACTCAGACCCGGCCCCCGGCCCCCAGCCCCTGCTGTGCGCAGGAATCATTCTACGGGTCCCTCCAAGCAGCAAACACACACATCCCGTGAGGCTGCAGATCAGACCCCAGGCAGCGAATGCAAGGGTGGCCGTTTGTGTTGGAAAAGCAAAAAATAAAAAGCCCAGCTTTGTCAAAATGTCATGGTCTTCAAAGAAAAGCCTTCAGTCCACGCATTCGATGTGCATCTTTAGGCCCATAATGAACCACGAAATGCTATAAAATACACACTGAGTGTTTAATAAAAGCAATACTTAGAAAACTATTGAAGTGTAATCTTAGGTGAATGACCTAAATGTGGCCATGTAGACTCTTCTCTGTTTATTCCTGAATAGCATCCTCCGGGTGCGCTATCAGCGGTGACGCAGAGGTCTCGGGGCGCGCGCCACGGTCACGGCACGGTGAGGGGTTCAGTGGCCTGTCCAGGCAGGTGCCGTACGGTCCCCGAGCAGGTCTGTGCTTCATGTGCAGTGACCCCCCCCTCCCGCCGAGGGTCAGCTCACCAGCACTATGAGCGCAGGCGCTGAGCTGAGGCGGGCCGGCAACGCCGCCCCCCCTTTAGTGTGTATCAGGGGGGACTGGGGCAATTCTGCAAGTTCCGGCATGGGGGATGCGGGGGTGGGGGTCTCAGACCCCACCCGAGGCCACTCGGCATCAGTCAGACTCTGAGAGGTCACTCTCCGCGGCTCTGACCCACGGACGGCCCAGGACGCCGCTTCCACACTTGCTCCAACCGTCGGGTGGGAGATGGCCCAGGGGGAGTGACGCGGGGTCTCTCCGTGGGTCATGGGCACACACACGTGCTCACAGCTGCGGGCCGTTCACAAGCCCCCTCCGCTGTCAGGGTGCGTGTTTTCCCCCGAGCTGAACACCTGACCTACGGGGGCCCGTCTGGTGGCTACAGACCTCACACTCGCCTCTGCCTGAGCCCTGAGGATGCTTTCAAAAAAGTGCTTGCTCAAAAAACTGCTTTCTTTTAAATGGTTCTGCCGGGCCCACGGAAGCGTCGTGAAGCAGCTCTGGTGAGGCGATAAGTTGGCAGCAGCCGGAGGTGTCCCGGGTGTTATTGACGGGACCTCCGGAGCGGCCGGACGGGCCCAGCGGCATTCAGAGACTCGGGTTCTCCGCGACGACCCGGCGGCAGGCTGTGTACGTGGGGAGGAGCACATCTGGATTTCTCCGGGATCGCTCGTGGCCGTGATGTGATAACACCCCTGTCCTAAGGGAAGGCTCCCTCCCATTACATTTGCGTCGCTCTGCGAAGCCAGGAGGAACCATGTCCCTAGTTAATGGTGTCCCAGTGGAACTGCCCCCCCTTCTTCAGGGCACAGGGCAGAGGAAGGACGCGTCTGAGGACGGCCGTGGGGAGGGCTTGTGAACACGGCGCAGGCCAGAGAGACGGAGCCCTGTCCTTGCAGAAGCCGGAAGGGGGTGATGATCGGATTGTCCGCGGTTGGGTCCGGCTGTCACTCGGGTAAGCTGCTGTGAGGAGCCCAGAGACGTGCCCCCTCCACCACGTCCCCGCATGGCGACGCTGCTGGTCCACAGAAATACGCAGGTCTGGCGGCTCCTTTTCAGGTTGCCTTCTGCTCTTCTTACGTCTTCTACGGCGACTACCTGGGCGGCCCCGGCGGAGGAGCCCTGGTCTAAACGGGGGCCGTGAGTAGAAGGAAGGCCAAGTGCACAGGCAGGGCGAGCTACCTGGTCACAGGCAGGGTCGGTGCGAGGGCGGAGCGTGCAGCCCGCCGCTGAGACGCGCCCGGGAGGGAGGCAGCCCCGTGTGTTTTCTTCCGTCGCATAAGCAAGAACGTCACCGCACGGCACGATCGCTGTCCCCAGATGCGTCAGCCGTTCTCGAGCGTTTGCCTTCTGATGGTCTCAGCAGACACATTCCGATGGGGTCCTCTGCTGCGTCCGGGAGCTTATCTGTGACCGTGCAAACGGGTGACAGTGCAGCCCTGTATCTTTGTGTTCCTCTCATGACTTCAGGGGTCTCTTTCCTAAACACCTGGGATGGGGGAGGGGGCGGGAGCAAGCGTCCTTGGTCAGTCTCCCCAGAGGCACAGGAGCAGTTGGGGGAGGCACCCTTGATTCTGGAGCTGAAATCAATTCTAGGGATTTGAAAAAGAATTGCTAGTTTTCATAACCATTTGAATGGTGTTCGTAATAAAATCACTATGTATGTCCTACGGGATTAAAGCTGACGGAACAGGCGCAGAGCAGTTGCGACCAATTCCTGTAGCAGAGCTGCGTGCCTTCCACCCGGATAAGAAGGGCAGTCGGCTTTCTGAGTCATCTCAAAGTTGGAGGGAGACGAAACTGGGTTTTTTTTCCCCAATAATTCCCTGTGTTTTGCTCTCAAATAGAGGCGTCAGTAGATCCAAGGTCAAATGCTAACCTGGAACAGTTTTATATAAAATATAAAACAAGGGTAATAACAGTGTCCATTTTAAGGCTGGTTTTGGCCACACTGGTTACACTGGGAGGAGAGGAGTTAGATATTTCCATCAAGACCCATTTCCTGAAGGGCAGCGCGTTCTCGTGTGGGCGTGGACGCAGGCCAAGGGCACGCGATGTCCGACGTCCCTGTGCTCGGCCCTCTCGCGGCCGTCAGAAACGGTGACGGAAACTGGGCCCGCCGCTCTGCGCGGCCTGCAGACACCCCGGGGGCTGCCGAGAGAAGGGTCAGCGGGAAGGCCCCTCACAAAGCCAGGCAACTCCAGTCACGGGCTTTGTTTATAACATATCACATGCTTTACACGTGAACCAAAGAAACATAACTTTACCAGGACGCAAGAGGGAAACGACGCGTTCCTAAGAACGGGAGCGGACGTGCCTACGGATGTGTTGTTGTCAAGCTTCCAAACCGACAAAGACAGAGGATTTTAATAGGAAGCTCTCATGGGCAATAAGAAAACAGACCAGTACTGCTAACTGCGTCATGTGACTTTCCCGACCACTGGGGCGTGGAAACAAGCCCAGTGCGGTGTGGAGCGGCGTCCCGCCTGTCCCCAGAGGACACCGTGACGAATCTAAGTTGTTATTGAAAAGTGCCCCCAACCGGCCGCCTCTCTACCAGCGCCCTGTCTTCCCGGGTGGAGTGGGTTCCAAAGGCAATGGAAAAACAGTTTCCCACGCGCGACCTGCTCTAGGCCGTGACTAGCTTGATTGACAGCGGTCACAAACGCCTGCCTCGGCTGATTTCTGGAGCTATTTGCAGGCACACGGGCTAAGTTCCTCTTATTCAGGACTCCCGGCTGGCCCTTGGGGACAGTCCTGTGCTCCAGAAACCTGAGATGAGCAGGGCACTCTGTCGGATTACCTTGGCAGTGGTGGCTTCCCGGACAGGACGCCAGTCTCAGCCCTCAGAAGGCTCCCAGAACGCTGCCCCGTGCAGGCGTCCCCTGGAAACAGAGCGCTGGGGACCTGGGTGTCACAGCAGGCTTGAAGGCATGTTCCAGGGTTAAGTCACATTATTCTTAAGGGTTTTCTTCTTACGTTAAGTAAAATCTCTCTTGTCGATTCTGGGTTTTTCTCCTTCCGAAGCAGCCATGTGTGTGTGTGTGTGTGTGTGTGTGTGTGTGTGTGTGTGTGTGTGATGCAGTGACGGGAGGAATTTGGACACATTGATTGTGAAGTGCTCATGCTCATCTGTGTGCAGACACTGAGTCTTGGATGCATTTGTTGGAGCTCAGAACAGACACCAGGGCGGGAACCCACCTAAGGGGACTCCTGGCATGTCATCAGAACCTAGAGCTCGTTTTCTCAAGGGTGGCCAGAGGTCTAAGTGTTTCCCTGCTAAACAGAGATGAGCCAAGCCAGTCAGGGGGGTGCCAGCCAGAAAGGGGTGAGTACCCCAAGTGGAAGAGGGAAAACCATGGAATATGTCCCAGAAGTGATGGGAAAAGAATTTTGTAAGCGGATGGGCTGACGTTGAGGGGATGAAAACTGGGGCCACTGAAGAGCCCCCCCGGGCACGGTCAGGGAGGCCAGGCACCGCAGGCTGGGGCTTGCTCAGGAACGTGAGCATGTGGGCAAGGCAGCAGCGAGTGAGGGGATCTGGGTTCAAAGGTGAGTTGTTAAAGGTAGAAGCAACTTGAGTTCATGCCAAGGAGCAGAGTGGGAAGGAGGTTGGAAGTGGCTGTGGCTTCTACTGGGAAAGACGGCAGACACACACGGCCTTCCTGAGAGTCGGGGAGACAGCAGCACCCAGGGGCTCACGGGAGGTCTGGTCCCTCCTGTAGATGTAACGGCAGGTACGTACAGATATGGAGACCTGCGGGGAAGGAGCAGAGAAAGCGCCTCTCTCAATCTTCTGTTTCTGCTGTGAATCCTGAGGGGAGACGGTATCTTGAGAAAGGGGGGGCTGTGCATTGCCTGTAAAGGGTGTCGTATTTATGGCTCGTAACTCAATGGTGCAGTCAAACACCCACTTTTGACACAGACGCTTTCTCCTTAAAGTTAATGTAAATTAAGAAAATGGTACCATTTCCTCTGAAGTCACCTTTTCTCCCAAATGTCCAGCTCATGGACAGGAGTGTACATGGAGTCCATTTAGCTGTCAAGGTGATAGATGTCTTTATTTCTTATAGTCCTTTTTATTTTTAGTGCCTTTGACTCTTATCTGGTATCAGTTCATTCTTCATTCGCTTGGTTTATGCCTTCGACAAATGTGCATTGAGTATCCACTCCGCCGTGTGCCCCGTTAGATTTTAAATTCTTGGGAGATGCAGATCCATAGCCCTTAATTTTCTGCTGCGGAAATCTGCCAGGGTAGCTCACTCCCAGCTGCTCACTTTAGCAAGTGTAGCAACTGCAGCCCCATGGGAGCTGTGGGACGATGTCCTCGTGACGTAAAGGTGTGGTCGGGGTGGTCAGTTCTACACTGGCATCAGGGATGTGGAGTGAACGTGACCATTGACTAGATCCATGGGGAACCCCTGCTGACAAAGAGGGAAAACTCTCAGTGGTGCAGTGGGATTAGAAGACCCCTTTCGAGCAGTTAAGGAAAGGGGTCAAGGAGAGGACAGCAGACATGCTCATCCTGACTCCATCACTCCGTCAGACTCTACAGCAAGTCCTGTCTAGGAGGAGTAGGCACAGAATTCTCTGAATATTCAGTAGAATTCTAACTAAAGCATCTGAAAAGTTTACCATATGATTGCATTTCATGTTTACATAAATAGTGTGCTTAGTAACGTATTAACATTACTGAATATGGAGAACTTCATCTCCCTTGTAATTTATAGGATGAACATTAATGAACTCTCTCCATTTCCATCACACCTGTTCCTATGAATTTAACATCAATTTTATTATACTTCTCCAGCTTGCCTTCTGAGGTTTAACATTTCAAATATCACCCCAACCAGATACTTTTATTCGTTTTGGAATTAAAATGAAATTAAACACCATATGAACTGTCTAGCTGAATTATTCGAGGCAGAGCTCTGGGAACTTGCTCTGAAATTTAGGGAACCTGCTAAGAGCATTTTAGTGAGGCTCCTAAGATCGATACGGGGCAATTAGTTGGGAAATGTCACTGCAGACGGGAGATAGATGAGCAGCACAATCCTCTGCTTTTCGAAGCACCAGCTCAGGAAATGTCTTGGACTCAATGATTCTGTCAAACAAGGTAAGACGCAAGTAAATTCCCATGAAAACAAAGCACTAAACACTCTGTTCCTACAAAAAAATAAAGACAACAATAAAATGATGAAAGAGTGGCTTCCAGACATTGCCCATAAACTCATTTATGTGGGGCAAGGCAGCCACATACCCCCGAGCCCCAAAGACTTTCTGTAGAAAATGTCACGCTGGTTGAATATCACGCCTCTCCTCGTGCTAGTTCATTTCATGATAAAACAACTCCCAATTTCTAAAGAGGTTTTCTAAGACCTCATGTTTTAGAATAGTTTTAGGTTGACGACTTCGAACTGTGAGGGAGGTAGAGAGACTCCTGTGGACCTCTTGCCCCCACCCCCACGCACAGGCGCTCTCACTGGCAACCGCCCCCACGTGAGCGCGACCTTTGTTACAATCAGTGAACCTACGTGGACATGCCCTCGTCACGTCAAGTCCACAGCTGACACTAGGGTCACTCTCGGTGTTGTGTGTTCTGTGGATTGGGACAAATGTACAGTGCCATGAGTCCACCATGACAGTATCATACACAGTAGTGTCTGTCCGTCCGTCCCTCCTCCTCTCCACCCCTGATCGGTCACTGCCCCCATAGTTTTGCCTCTTCCAGGATGTCACAGGGCTGGACTCAGATGGCGAGGAAACCTGGCTCCTCTCACCTAGTCACGTGCACGACTCGGGGCTCTGACCCTTGTGGCTCCATCCATGACCCTCTTGTGTCTAAAAGCCCAAATTCATGTCACGTGGCCGTTATTTCCAATGGCCATGGTCCCTGAACTGAAGAAATGTGGGTGTTTTCTGTCGAAGACGTCTAGATATCAGAGTAAAACAACTGGAAGTGGCCAGAAAAAATCACAGTCATTACCTCTCTGTATTTCATGGGCGCAGAGAAATCTTTGATGGGTTATTAATATTATATTGGTAGGTTGGTATTGCAGTGTGTGGTTACATTATAAGCCAAGAATGTTAAACACACACTTTAGGCTTAACCCTATCAGCATCATTACCATCATCGCCACACGTGAAGCCACACCCAGTGGGTGCCTGGTGTTTACCGTCAGTCACGCAAATGTTCGTTTCCTCCCAGAAAGGGTTCTGCGGGGGCCGCCTTGCCGCCGGGGCACCTCCGAGTCATGACCACAGATGCAGGTCTGTAACAAGGAAGAGAAGCTGGGGGGATTCGTTTTTATGTTTTAAAATGACAAAAATTCTCTGATACTTTTCTTTAATATACCAATACTGGGTCTTCAACGGGTTTCTGGAAATGCTTGCATTTTTACTAAACACAACAGTTTTCTCATGTTTGATCAATGCTAAACAGAGTCACACATGCCTTACGAGGGAATTTTGAGTTTTCACCATTTTATTCTTTAGAGAAATATGTCAAAGAATAACAGAATTTTTCAGCATCCTCTAGATGTATGTGCTTTGTTTAGTAAGCAAGCGAAACTATTATCTATAATTTATAGTGTTAAACTATATTCATAAAAACCGAGTGGTCGTATTCATAACCTGGATTCCACTTCTTAGTAAATGATCACGCGTTGCCTTCAGTCACAGCTCGCGCCAGCAGGGACAGAGCACACCGTCTCGTGCCTCCAAGAACCGCAGGACGTCCGTACAGACAACCTGGGGTTTGGAAAGCGACAGCTGGGCTTGGAGTCCTGAGAGGACACCCGTGAGCCCCGTTCCCGGGGCCTCGCCTCTCCCCCTCGCGGAGCCTCCGTTTTCTCACGTGTAAAATGGGCGTTGTCACAGCATCTACCACGCACTGTGAGTCTAAGGTTACACAAAATCCAGGCGTCGCCGCTTGTCATATGTTGTTATCACTTCTCCCTTTACACCGGTATACAGACGTGAGGGGACCCGTGGCGGGGAAAATGCTCCGTACGCTCTCGGCGGCCACCGCGATGGCCCGTGTGTCTGCGTCTGCAGGCGTGGCCGCCTCTGCGCCTCTGTCTGCCCCCTGCCTGGGGCTGTGGCCGGATTTAGTTCATCTCGGAAGGCCCCTCAGCTGGACGGGGCAGTGAATGCCTGGAGGGGCAGGTGGCCGAGCGAACGGCTGACTGTCCCCTGCGAGATGGAGGACAGAGCCGGGCCCGCGGCTCCTGGGAGGAAGGGGACGGATTCCGAGTGCCAGTCAGGTTCCCGCATCTGGTCTCAGCCGGGAGCCCAGCGAGGGTCTCAGAGCCTCGGGTGAGAGGCAGAGGCTCTCTGCCCAGCTCAGGGAACCTTAAGTAGCATTCCTTGACTTCCTGCTGTGTTTTTAAAAATTGCTTAGCAAATTGCTAAGAGAAAATTTATCCAGGGTAACTGTGAAGCCACCATGTTTTACATAAAGAACAACTGCTCCAGCCTCCATAACCCCGATTACGTGCAATGCCACCAGTGTGCTGCGTCCCCCACATGGTTTCGTCCCAGCTCTCGGGGATGTGCGGGGAACATGTCAGAGCCAAGTGCTGGAAGGGACCTAAGAGTCCATCTCATGAACCTGATGGACAGGCTGCTGCCTCAGAGTGTGATGTTGGGACTTTCGCCAAAAACCTCTTCTCTTTTTCTGGAACTAAAAATCACAGGTCACCGTTCATGGTGCAATGGTATCACGATCCACGCAGGGCTGCGCCCCTCCGTCCCTCTCCCAGCCGCATGCAAGGCTTTGGTGGCTGCAGATGAAATGGCACTGTTACTGTGTGCAGTAGGCCCGTGGAATGGCCTTCTAGAACATTCAAGGTGCCAGGAACTTCAGTTCCATGCTTGCACGCTATTATAAGAGTCCCCAGCTTGCCCATATTATGAATATAATAGAGATTTCTGGTTGTCTAAAAGCATATAAAAATGCATGAGCAATATTAGATTGGAATTGCCAGGCTGCTTTGTTTCTCCTTGGAATACACATAATTGCACAGCTTTGATTATTGTAATAATCATATCTTTCATTAAAGTACCTGGGAAGTCTGTAGTTTCTCCTATGTTCATGGATATTAATTTATCATAATTGTTATAAACCTCTTCTGATAACCTGACATTCCACTTGATGAATCATTGTTTTGTTTTCCCGTGAACAGTTATAAATCTTTTAGAAAAAAAATCATTGAAATTCATGGATTGCTTACATGTGAGAATTCTGGTTTTCTGCTGATTAAATTGATTTTGAAAATAAAATAGTATCAAACATGGGGCTGTGTTTTCCTACAGCTTCCAGACTCAAATGCCTATAAAACCTATCTATCCTATAAAATTGCATGTGGCTCTTTTTACAACCCATGGCTTTTTCCAAATGCTTAAAACATGTTTCTCTTCAACAGAAAAAAAATGAGGAAAAGAGGTTATACAACCTTCTGTTCCCCATGGCTCTGACCTTATTGTTTAAGTTTCAGCATCTCCTACCGAACACATCAGGTGGGCAGAACGGTAGCTCCGTGGATAGTCATACCTTCAAAAACCCAAGTGTCTCTGCACCTCCCTGCCGCCTCCCCAACACACCTCTTCGTTCGTGGGCTTGGTGTCTGAGATTCTAATTCCTGATGCCCAAGTCCCTGCATGCTAGAGAGTGAACTTGGGTGAGAACGTGGAACAGGAAAGATGCTGTTGAACAGACGGGTCCGTGGATCTGAGAGAGAAAAGAGATGCAGACCCGAGCCTCGCAAGGCGAGCACTTGCTCCTGTCCTCGCGGCCTGTGCTCGCGGCCCCGCCCTCCCGCGGGCCCTGCTCCGAGCTCCCTCTGCCCACGCTGGAACTCCACGGGGGAAGGTCAAGGGCAGAAGCCCCGGGGGGGTGGGGAGGACACAGCTCCCCCCAGGCACACCCCATGTCCACCCGGGCAGCCTTTTGTGCCTCGGCCCCTGGCTGCGTGTGGTGCTGCGGGAGAAGCCTGGCAGATGTCGTCCCCTTGGTGAGTGAGGTGCGTGGGCAGAGCACCCCGCCGTGACCCGCCCTAACTCAGGGCCGCCCGGTGGCTCTGGCAGCTCATTCACCCCACGGTCTCCTGAAGACACTGCCTGGGCCGCGCGGCCGCAGCGCCGGTTCCTGAGATCTGCGCATTTTATATTAAACACACAGAAGGCGATACTATGCTAACTTCACCCAGCCAGGCGAAGTGAATAAGAAATGAAAAAATGACGGCGCGTAGGAGCGTTTCTTGGGACGGCACGTTCTAATTTATGGGGATGAGCAGCAGTGGTGAATTTGAGAACTTTGCTCCGATCATTCACCGAGCGCTCGGCGCGAAATCTCGGCGTGTCCTCCTCGCGCGGCCAGCTGGTCCATGAGCTCCCAGGGGCGGAGGCTGCGGCTTTTCCTGGTCCCTCAGCCCCGGCCACGGGGCCACCCATTTAACAGGCTCGTAGCTGTTTGCCGCTTTGCTCTGATCGGCCTTGATTTAAATAACGCTTATGAAATATTGAATTCGTTACTCCAAGCGGTCAAACCAAAAGCCAAGGGCATCCCGGGGCACGCGGACAGACAGCTGTAAAGCCGCCCCTCGACGCTGAGGAAGCCACAGTCTTTTCCGAGTTCTGCGGAGCTGCCTCGCCCCTTCCCCTCCCTGTAAATCGCAAAGCGTCCAATAAGCTGAGGAAATCATTGGGGAAATGGTTTTGAGAAAAAACAGTAGTGCCAGCTGATTGGATTATTTTCTCGTAGATCGGTCTGTCTCTAAGAACGCCTCCCAAGAGGCTAAGTGGGCTCCAGTGACAATTGCCCGTGTCCTGACCACCAGGCTGCATTCTCTCCGCTGTCAACTGACATGGTTGGTGGCCGGGAGGGGCTCTGTCACCTCCGGGCGCTGCAGAAACGTCCGGCCCCACATCGGCTTCAGTGAGGGACAAGATGCGCTTTAGTGCTGGTGAACTTGGTGGCCGACATCTGTCCGTCCCCAGCGTCACTCAGCAGTAAACAGCCCAGGGGTGTCCTGCCTGCCCCACAGAGGTACGTCCTGAAACACCCTGGCATTTTCTTCCTTCAAAACGTACCGAGTCAGGATTGGACGGCTGGGGCTTGTCACCTTAGACGGGATCTTTGCAGCTCCTGAGCGCGCTGCGTGCCGGCCCGCCGTGGGGAACACACACACGCCGCCCTGCTGGGGGGTCGCAGCACCCCCGCAATGCGGGAGACCCACCAGGAGATGACAAGTGACCACTATAGTTCTAGAATATACTTTTGAGACTAGAAACTAGTGAATGATAAAATAGTTTGCCTTTTCTTCGATAAGCTGCTCCGTGTGTAACGGTGGAAAGAATATTAAAAACACATTAATAATGAAGGATGGGCTTGGTGGGGGTTGGGCGAGGGCCGGTATCGCAGTTACAGGGACAAGAAGTTACCGTGGTACGGAACACAGATCACGAGGGCTTGGGATGGTCAGTCCCTAAACGCAGGAAAATAGAACTTTCTTCCTAAACGATTTCCCTGCAATGGCGGCAGGAGCCTCTTAACACTTCCTAGTATTTCCTTTGCATCCGGGAAGAGAAGCGATGCACAGACGCGTAATACTTTACGGGGACTCTCACGGAGCGGGCGCACCCCTTCTGACCCATACCCTTCACTTCCAGGACCTGATCCTAAGGAAATGAGTGCACTGGTTCCGGATTCACTCATCGTAATGTGGTTTGTCGTGAAGTTCATCAGGACACCAGAAACAACGCCGCTGAGCACGTGTGAAGTCAGTGGTGGTGTACGCACTCACTCTGGCCGTGCGGAAGACTCACGAATTAGCCCTGTCCAGGCAGAAGGAGTAGTGACGCGCTCTTAAAGAGGGAAGAGTGGGTTTCTAGACTGTGTACGTAGGCATACCGTTTTATATTTCCCTGCACGGATCTCAGATGCACGCTGCTGTGTTGAAACTGGGACTTCAGTGCCACGCACGGCCTTGGGCCCGGGTGGGAGGCAGGCCCTGCCCCCACCAAGCAGGCGTGTGCGGCCCCCAGGCCAGGAGGGAAAGAACTCCCCTGGCTGGGCCACTTCTTGGCTGGCCTTCGAGAGGCCCAGGGGATGCTACACCAAGGAATGCTGCCAGGCAGGGTCTCTTCACGGTCTAATCCTATTAGTGTTTGGTCTGAGCCATTTCCTGGGCTTTGTTCCAGGCAATTCCCTGACATTGGGTCCCTAAGCTTCAGAGGACAGGATGTGTCCTGTTCTCTCCCAAGCTATCCGCTCTGCTTGACCGGCCCAGGAATGTCTATGGCCTGGTCTCCAAGCCCCCTCGCCTGGGCTGAGCTCCTCTGCCCCATCTCTGCTAGGTCTCACCATCCTCACACATCAAACCGCTGGAGGGACCCGCTTCCACGAAGAGTCTAGAAAAGCTTTCTCTTGATCATCTCCGCCTGTCCTAGTCTTGGGGTTCGCTGTGCTTTAGTAGGTCACGTGGGACCCTGGGGTGCGCAGAGGCCTCGGGCCCGTGCGGATATGAAGCACTGCCCCCTCCCCCATTTCTCCACCACCTGCTCTGCTCCACCTGATGCTGTAAGGGAGTACAAGTCTTCCCTCAAAGAAAAGGTTTGAGAGCAATGCCACCGTGGGAACACGTGGCCCAGGTGCAGAGTGTTAAGGTCACTTTCTACCCACTCACCTGCTGCGGGCTCAGCCTGTAAGTGCTACACGCCCAGGACTTTGCTCGGTGCTGGAGGGACAGTGGGGATAATGCCAGCTTCCAGCGTCACAGGAAAGATGGCCGACTGTTCACTAAATAATCACACAAGTGACCAGGTCGTCACTTCTGTGACGTGTTCGCGTGAGACATGTCTGCAGAGGAACAGCCTCACCTTGGTGGCCCAGCCAGGCTTCCCGGAGGATGTGACACAGTGTCTCAGGTCTGAAGGGTGACCTGGGATTCCTAGAGGGACAGGTGGTGGGAGGAGATGGGCCAGACCCAGGCAAGAGTGCAGCTGAGCAAAGGCCGTGAGCAAGGGAGGGGCACAGGCTCCCCGTGGGACTGAAGTTGAGGACACTGAGCGTAGGGACCACTGGGTGCGGCTGGGAGACCAGGAGCCATTGCTGGAGGGGGACCAAGGGCTCATGAGACCACAACTCATTTTTGCAAAGAGCAGAGATGACATCAGGGCAGGTGGAGAATAGGGAACGTGATCGCTAGTCATGACAGTAGATAAAGCTAATGAGAGGGGAGGGCAGACCGCTGGTTTCCACGAATGATGGAATCTGAAAAGTACCCGGAGAAAAAAGAGTCAGAGAGAGAAGCATGTTGTCCGGGAGAGAGAAGCTAATCACAAATGCCATGCTCTGGGAAAGAGAATTCCAATAGAAAGTGTTAATTTTGATAAAAGAATGAAAAGAACCAACATGAGCTTCCAAATAGGCTATGGGTGGTTTTTTTCTGTCTTTGTTTTGTTGTCTTTCCCAGAGAGTTAGACATTTACAATGTGTTACAATGTGTTAGACATTTAGGATACATTTCTGCAAATGTTTGCATATAATTATGTAACTATTGTATGTATAGATGTACGTATGCACATGTATTTGTATACATTTGAGGTCTGTATGGGAAAAGCCCCGCCGTTGTTAATGTAACAAGAACAGTTTGTGCTACGTTGATATAACCTGGCAGCCAGGGAGAGCGGACTGGAACGTGATGCATGAACAATGCCGACTTCACTGTACTAGTCAGTGGGGGCAGTAGATGCTGTTGGGTGACCATGTGTACTGCGTGGCCTTCACATTCAAAATGGCTGAGAGAGTAGAACAATGAATCAAATTTTGTGTTAAGCTTGAAGATTCACCCATGGAAAGTATTGGGATGATTCAGAAGCCGCAGCTGTGGACAGCTGGTGACTGACAGCTTCATCACAACTACACACCTGGTCATGCCGCACGTCTCATACAGAGATTTTGGTGAAACATCAAACCACCCAGGGGACTCAGGCCCCCTAGAGCCCCGGTTTGGTGGCCTGTGACTTCCCAAAACTAAAATCACCCTTGAAAGGGAAGCAATTTCAGGTCGTCGATGAGCTTCAGCAAAATACAATGGGACAGTTGATGGCAACTGGGAGAACCGTGTGAGGTCCCAAGGTGCCCAGTTTCAAGGGGACTGAGGTGTCATTGTCCTGTGTACAATGTTTCTTGTATCTTGTATCTTGTATCTTCTTCAATAAACATTTCTATTTTTCACAGTATGTGTCTGGATACCTTCTGGACAGACTGCGTGTATTTATGTGTACACACATGCACACACGCAACTCTTCATTGCTTTTCATGTTCTTCCCAGGGAAAACTGCCTTTTCTTCCATGTTACTTTCTTCAATGTGCACCATAAAACTTGGAGTCCAGGTGTCAGAAACTCCATGTATGTTCACAAGACAGCGGGTTTCACGAGTAACGTGACTCACGACCAGTTAGAAACGGCACTTCAGCAGCACTTTGATCAGAGTTGTTCACTTAATTCTGACAAAGCAGCAGCCAAGGAAGGACCACTCTGTGTCATGTTGACGTCACGTGCACAGGAGCACAGGGAAAATCACAGAGCTTCTAGGTGACCTTGTCCACGAGCTCACGAGCGACCGCGGGGTGATTAGACCCCTGAGACTCCGTGGGGAGTCTGGGCAGATCGGTCTGTGCTGGTGGAATAATGCTTTCCGGCTTCTTAGTCACCCTGGTTAAAGAGGTTCAACTATGAGCAACACCCGGAGATCTACAACGACGTTCTATAGACGTGAGAGATCTGGCTTCCCTTCCACGAAGAGCTCCCGCACAGCGCGCTCAGCCGCACGCGCGTCTCCACGTGCCTCTTAGGAAAACGGCTCCGTAAGTTGACTCTGTATTTTCCAGTGGCCTGAGTGAAATGAATGAGCTGTGATGTTTCAGAATAGTGTGTTCACCCCCTGTGGCTACCTCGGAGCAAAGCGAGGCCGGGAGAGGTGAGGAGGGGAAAGGAGTCATGAACGTTGTATAAATAGAACCCTGACATTTATGGAAAAGCTATTTGGAGAAAGTGGCACAGACCAGCCTGTTCTATTTTGGCTCAAGGAAGGTCATCTTAACTTTCAAGCTCCACGTCCCACGAGTCCTCCATCCGTTTTAACTGTTGGCAGAAGCAAAGCCTTGTTGAATCCTCTACAGGAAATGAATTTGCCAGTGGATTAACCCGCTTCGTTTGGCTTAGTTAAAAAAAAGTCAGAACGACCAGCTCCTTTAGGTGTGTCTGCAGGGACTGCCCAGCCGCCTCGGCCTCGGCCCCACGGGCTTCCTGGGGGAATTTGGGGGGCTCCAGAAGGGCCTCGCGTCCCACGTTCCGCCAGGTGGACGCGTCCCAGCCTCTTACCTGGAGATGCTCCCTTTCCTCACCGTTTCCTTTCACGTGCGTTCGGATATCTTAGAGTCGCCCACTCCTCCAGGCCCCTCGATCCTCGCCGTTCAGGATTTAGCGTCGGTGTGCTGTGAGCACACGGACAGACCCCGCTGGCCCCCGGCCTCCCCTTTTCTCTGTAAAACGCCTCCGCTCGGGGCCTTAGGCTCAGACTCCTGCCCGTTCTCCACCCCGGCCGCGGGACGGGCCTCCCACTGGCAGCTGATCTAGGAGAGCGAGGGCCGCAGACTTAACCGCAGGACGGCTGAGGCCCGGGGAGGACTCTGGGAGCCCTCCCTCCGACCAGGGCCGGCGTTCAGTCCTTGATGATTACAGGCCCAGTGTCGGCGGCACGGGCTCTCCGAGGTGACGAGTCAGTGCAGGTGGGTGGCATGTCCTGTGTCCTCCCCTCCTGGACTCCTGGAATGAAGAGTAGAGTTTGCATGTTGAAGTGCTGTGTCACCTCCCACTGCGGCCACAGCAGGCGAACACGAACTCCACGCATGTAATCCACCACAGGTTTATTAACCACGGTTCTGCGGGCTATAGCCCTTGCCAGGTTTTGGTGGAATAACGTCAACACGTCACTGAGGCTGTGTCTCTGGAGGGTCGAGAGAGATAATGTCGCCCATGGCCTTCTCCAGACTCTGGAAGGCCCTGGGTCCCTGGGCTCACAGCCCCTCCCCCATGGCCAAGGTCAGCAACCTCAGGGGGGGTCCCCCACATGCACACTTGGACCCCCACCCTAGGCCCCTTCTGCTCCCTCTGCCACGCTCCTTCTGCCTTCATCGCTGCTGTTAAAGATCGTTTTGATTGCGTTGGGCCACCTGATGAGCTGGGATAACCTCTGCATCTGAAGATCTGTCCCTTTGTCCCATGCAGAGCGGCCTGTTTCCCTGTGAGGTGACACCGTCACAGGTTCTGGCATCAGGACGTGTATTCCTATGGGAAGCATGTCTTATCTGAACTGTCACATGCTTAGTAAACCCACCATGTCACCCTCGGGTTTGCATGTAATCAACATTCTTCAAATTCATTTGTAATGAAGGACCGACCGACCGTACAGGAGCTGCGTACGCCGTGGAACTTTAGTTGTCAAAGTTCGCTTCCTGTATGACACATCATCTCATCATCTTCCTGCCCAGCATCTCACAAACTGCCTCCCACGGGCCACAGCGGGGGCAGCAAGCCAGGCCCACGAGCTAAGAACGGCTTCTCCCTTGCTAAGTGGCCAGAAAAAAAAATCAGAAAAGAATAATATTATGTCACCCAGAAAAGTTAAAAAATACAGATTTCAGTGCAGATGAGTAAAGGTTATCGAAACCCAACCGCATGGATTCCGGGGCTGGGGCTGCCCAGGGCGGGGCCGTGCAGCCGAACAGGCTGGGGCAGAAAACCCTGCCATAGTCCCCGCCGGCCCTTTCCAGCCGGCGGTACAACACGCATTCCGGGAATAAGCATTCCGCTCACTAACGGGGACGCGAGCTGGAGAGACCGAGTTGCTGAATCCAGAATTTAGTTCTCTCTTGGCCGTCGTCAGGGTCAGGCAAAGAGGCACGTGACCCACTTCTAACAGAATTTGTAACACACCCTCACGGGGAGGCAGGACGCTCTCCAGCACAACGCTACAATCCCAGGACGATGAAACACTCCCGGAGCCACCGTCCGTCCTCCCCAGTCAGAGCTCCACGGAAATCCAAGCACATAGGCAGAGCTGAGGGGCGCGTTCCCTCTTACAGAAGATTATTTCCAACAGCGGCATAAACACCATCGCAATTGGTTCCAGTCAAGGTCTGGCTTTGAACTTCAAATGGACGCCGCCCTTTCTGAGCCTGAGTACCGGACTGGCGCACCCGGCGTCAGACAGCGCGCAGACACGTTTTGCCTGATGCTGCTTGTCCTCGGTAGAGTGAGAAGGGAAGCGCCCCGCGGACCCCACCATCCTGGGCGGGGAGCCCGCTCTCCATCCGGCCTCGCCCACCGAGTGTGCCACAGGACTCAGGGACAGCCAGCTGCTCACACCTGGCAGGTCATCCCCACTCACAGACGCCGCTTTGAAAACAGATTTGTGAGCAGAGGTGCGAGGTAATTATGCGATGCCTGGCCACGGGGAAGGAACATTAGAAACGAGCTTTAGGGACATGACAGGCACATCTATGAAACTGTTGTAAGGACAACCTGGACACCCAGTGGCTCAGCCAGTGCAAGTCAAGCTGGTACGTCACCGTAGGTCTGACGCGTCCCAGCCCAGTGACACTCACACCGGCCAGGGGGTCGGGATCCCCGTGCCCCCCACGGCCAGGCCCTTCGCTCCCGGGGAGGGCATGGACCCCGCAGCACTGACACACATTTCCAGTATAGGAAGGAAGTGACAGGGCTTTGCTTTCGGACACCTGCCCTGCCCTTGTCAGAGGGCGGACCCTTTCTACAGCTTGGCCGCAGACGGAGCGCATCTGCCGTGGGGAAGGTTCCGTTGTGTTTAAGACGCTCCTTCACACGAACACAATTTTATCCCATTTCAAATCTCTCCCCGTTTGCGCCCTGGCCACGGGGCTAATTCTGTTGGTGCGTCGTCCCGGACTTCAGAAGATTGTGGGTTTGCTACCCGGTCAGGGCACTTACCAAGGCTGTGGGTTCTGTATCCGGCTGGGGCGCCTAGGAGAGGCAACCTGGGTGCTTCTCGCTTCTCTCTCTCTCTCTCTCTCTCTCTCTGCGTCTCTCTCTTGCTCTCAAATAAACACACATATACTTGGGTCCGAGTTACAAAATCTCTACCAGTTCTTCTCACCAACGTCATAAACACTCCCCCTCTTCACAGCCCTGGGTGCGGGCCGAGCCGTGCATAGCAACGCGGGGCACGTGGCGCAGGACCTGCTGTTTACCGAGCACGCGGACAGTTTCCTTGGGTCGACTTCCGGTGAAACAGTGTTTCCAGGGGTTCAAACAGTAAAGGGCAGAACTGAATCGTTTGCAGGTGTTTTACTTCTAGAACTCATTGTGGTTGAGGTCCTGATGAAAAGAAATAAGGGATGAGAAGATGATTCTCCCACTTACGTGTCTCTCATGAGGAAGAACCAGAATGTCCGTTGTGTGTGAAAGCTTCCGTTCCATCGGGAAGAAGCATAGTGTGTGGGGGAGGGGGGAGCAGAGAGGGGTTGCCCACATCATTCTAGGTTTCCGTGCCGCTGACAGATGACTCTGGTGGGAGCCTCCTAAAGTCAAGGCCGCGCAGCCCCTTTGAAACGCGGGTTTGATGGAAGTCCTTTGCCCTGGTGTTCACACGGCACTCTGTTCTTTGTCCCCTTCTCCAGGCTGACCGGCATGAGCCTGCCCTCTCCCGTCATCAGCAGCAGGAACTGGCTACGGCTCCATTTCACGTCGGACAGCAACCACCGGCGCAAAGGGTTCGCCGCTCAGTTTCAAGGTAAGGACGTTCCATCTTATAAGGAAAAAAAAAACAGCAGGAGACCAGCTGGTCCCTCCCGATCCTGGAATGTTAGGGTTCTCTTGCTAAAAACGGGACAAAAGATGCAAGCTTGAAAATACCTTTCATCTCTTTATGAACAGTTAACATTAGAGGTTCTATCGTTAAAAACTAGCAGCTGATTGATAAAGCTTTTCTGCTGTGACATATGCAGTAGATTTTCCTTATTTTGCGGGAATTAGTGCCAAGTTTTAATCAATAAGTATTGATTAGCATTAATGTTAATTTCTATACTCCTAACCGGTAAGTATCCCGGTGGTCTGCTGATATGTTTTTATCCATATCCGAAGAACGGCCTGGCGTAGAGGTTGCCTGAAAATGCTTAAGTGCATCATCTCATCACTTTTAGTTCTGAAGCATGTTTGCACGACACAAATCCCGGTACCCGGTTCAGTGATCTACACGTAAATGAACCTCTGAGCAAAAATGCCATTGGAGCGTCTGTAGTCGGTTATCTGTAGGGTTGATTCTGGAACTTTCCTTTGAATCTAATTTCTTGTGTTTATAACTGTATAACGTTGTCTCATTTCCTACACGTTTCCGATAATGAATAACCTTTATCAACGCCATGAAAAGTTCCATCTATCCAGCAGTCTGTTGAAAACAGCTCTGCTTTCTTTTGCAAATAAAAATACTATGACTGTTAAAAAGTAGGACAGTTTTCCAAACAAACTTCCCTCGTGTCCCTGAAACATGGCCACAAGAGTGTCATTGAGTCAAGGCTGCGTTCTCAGGCATGAGCCAGGACCCCCATTGGGAAAATTATATAGCACCCATGCCCTACAAACCGGTCGGCCGGACGGACTGTCGGGAAACAGCTTCCGTGAACGGCAGAGCAGAAACAAACCAGGCCAGCCACCTCGGGAGATTTTAGTCACCTTCCGGCAAATCGATCCGAATCATAAATCAATATTTACAATGCCAAGTGGCTGATCACATAATTCGGTAGGTGAATCTATCAAGTCACTTCTGAACCAATGATTGATCTTCTCCGAGGGTCCCGATGATGTATGTGATTGGCACTGAGCCACAAAAGAAGTTTTAGGCTTCGTCCCCGAAACCTGATCGGTGCAGGGGGCACCTGCACGGGGGACTGCAGGGAAGGCGGGGAATAGCGTATCCAACCTGAAGACGCTGGAAACTGGTGGATGTAAGAAGCATACCGGCTCACAGAACATTGCAGGCGCTTAAACTTGTCAGATGTTGATTTATTTTTTGTACGTTTTATTGATGATGCTGTTACAGTTGTCCCAATTTTTCCCCTTTGCTCCCCTCTGCCCAGTACCCCCGCCCCCCCCAACAATCCCACCCCCTTAGTTCATGTCCATGGGTCGTGCCTAGAAGCTCTTTGACGTCACCCTTCCCTGTACTGTTCTCAACATCCCCCCGTCTATGCTGCACCCCCTACTGTGCTTCTCAATTCCTGCATCAGCCACTGGTTTTTCAAAGAATATATATAATTAAAGCAGTGAGTAGAAAAATGGGCATGTGAGTCCCAAGACATAACAAAGCTGCAAACGCATGACATCGTGCCGACGTGGCCTGGTAGCAATGGATTAGGGACCGTCTCCAGGCTCACTCTGAAGGTCAGCTCGGGGCCCCGTGGGAGAGGGGCTGCCTGCGGTGCTTTTCTCATTAGCACGCGGGAGGCCTCGGTCGTAAGACACGTCTTAGCAGACGGGACACAGAAGGCTGGGTCTGTGCCATCACCCTTTATAAAGAGAACCAGCCAAGGGGAGAGCAGCGGATGTTGACAAGAAGCATCAAAGGAAGACCCAAGATGCGTCCAACGAGGGCGGTCATTCCAGGCAGGAAGGCGTTACCTTGATCGTGGTGGCTCCACGGGGCGGAGCAGTCCCCCGTGAACAGAAGCTGCAGGCCACCCCCGTGAATGAAGGACGCGCCTGAGGGCCGCAGAGGGCAGGAGCCAGAGCAATAGCTCCTTTGAAGTTCAACCCCAAGGCCACTGAGTGAGACGGGCCTCTCAGAGTCCCTGCCAGCCTCCCACGGACCGCGTCTCCGCAAGGCGCCGCCCCGACTTCGCAACCAGGGGAACTCTGGTTTCCATCGGGGAGGCCAACGGGGAAACCTTCCCAGCTTATAAGAAAAGCATATCGTTCGTCTTTCTTTCCTGCCTACGTGGAACACCCAGGAGCCCTACTTGGTCCTGTACTTATATTTCAGCTGAACAAAATGACGGAAAATAAACAGTTGTTATCAGCAACGCAACTGCAAAAATAAAGAGCCTAGCCAATGAACATTCTAGAAAACCAACAGGAGCAGCAGTAATAACAGTCGTGAAGACTTTCATAGTGTTTCCCAAATGCTGTTTTTGTCTCCGTGCAGAAATTCTGCCCAAGAATCCGAATCTTCCTGCTTTATGGGTGCAGAAGGGACCTTTTTTACAAAACACAGATTTTTGTGGTTACTGTCATTTTGACATCATCGCAGTCACATTTATCATTTGTGGTTACTCTTAAGAATATAACTTTTCCATCCGTGTTACTGGGAGAAACCATGATTGCGAACTCTGTAGGATTCCCATGGGAACTCTTTGGTGGTCCCGGCTGCTCATGCAGCCCCCCTGGTGGTCTTGCTCCAGAAAGCTGCCTCTCTGTCTGAGGGACACCACGGCAGCGCTGACTCTGGCTGCCAGATGGGAGGGGGCGCGGGGGATGGGTGAGGAGTCAGGGGACTGAGAAGTACAAACAGCTGGTTACAGAATCGCCACGGGGATGAGAAGTGCAGTGCAGGAGAAGGAGCAGCCACCGAACTTACACGCGTGACCCACGGACATGAACAATGGGGGGGTGCCTGAGGGAGCAGGGGTGCTGGGTGGAGGGGGGCAGAGGGGCGAGAATAAGGACAACTGTCACAGCATAATCAGGGACATCTACTGTTTCAAAATAGAAGCTGCAAAGCTGTTGTTCTCTGGAGCATGTGAAATCTGGCTCCTTGGCAGATTGGCTCAAATAAACTCATAAAAATTCTTAAAAATTAATAACTAAATAAAAGAATGTTATAACTTTTGAAAACAAAGAACACAGGCTTTCTGACTGGGGGCCCTTCTTGATCAGATTAAACAGCCACCACCATAAAATATCTTCCTCCGCTTTCTTCCCGTTCCTGGCTCTGATCTCTACTCTCTGTTTCCTGCGTCTCACACGTCCTTCTGTGGCTTTTAGCTCTTCAGTTGCCCAAACAGATTTTGCCGAAAGCAGAGCGAGGCCAACGGGCAGGTACGCAGCTGCGGCTCCGCGAACACGCTCCTCCCGAGACAGCCTCGCAAGCAGCGGGGGCGGCTCATGCGGACGGGGCCGCTGGGTGGCTCTGAGGACCCGGGCCCGTCGCGGGGACAGCCCATTTAGGGGGGGCACGTTAGCTTTCTTAAATCAGCTGAGCATGGAGCCCATCCTTTATAAGTTGCCTCTGTCATTAATGATAATTAAACAGTCACCTTGTTAGCGTCATTTGTCATGTAGACATTTTCGATGTCGACAAGACGGACTTTTTAGACGTAAATTAATCTTGACCCATGAATGCCTCTTCACCCTCAGGTGGCCGAGCTCCCACTTTACCTGTTTCCCTGGCTCTGCATAAAAATACAGTTTTCGCATTGATTTGGGTAACTGGTAAATCACTTTGCAAGCGTCTGCAGTAAAGTCCCCACATACAGGAGAGCCCCTGCCTCATCAATCAAGGGAAAACCGGACCGTGGATTTAAATCTCGTGGTGGCACATATAATGAGCTTTCCTTTTAGGTGGTGGTTCTGTATCACTATTGAGGTTCCCGTTTACTTAAAATGAAGGCCTCTAGAGAAAACGAAGACTGGCACGGTTGTTAAAAATGTATTTTGGAAAATTAGGGGCTTCATCTTTTCAGATTAATTCAAATTTGGATACAACGTACGCATTCCGCCTTGCTCGGGGCCAACCTCAGAGGGGACGGAGAGACCTGGCTCCCGGGGCCGACAGGCAGGCGTCCGTCTGGTCCTTTAGAGCAGCGACTGCGGAATAGGAAGGGCCATCGTCTAGAACCCGGGAGGCGCGGAGTTAGCACGTGTCCGAGAAAGGAAGGACATCTGCTCTGCACAGGTTTGCCGACGCCCGGGGGTCAGGCATGCAGAACCCGTGAGAGCCCTGAAGGAGCGCTCTGGCGCACTCTCGGGCGGGGGACACCTTCCACCTTCGACTCCCCAGCCCAGGGACCTTTACCTGGGGGTGGACAGGTAACTGTCAATCAGAGGGAATGAGCAGAACCTACTGTTACGGTCTCTAAGTAATTCTTAAAACCTCTAAGCCTCGAAAAGAAATATAGTTATTAGTAAACACAAATTTACTCAAATCAGGGTCACCTACCTCTTTCCCTAAATGCAGAGTTTAAATTCTTTTAGACCCAAAGAGCCTCGTGAAGGGCCAGCTCCCGTGCTTTTAATAACCCCGAGAAGCTGCTCCCTGGTATTGCAGTCAGCTGACGCCCGGCCTGACGTTTGCATTACGAGCTTTATCATCAGCCAAGATCCTTTCTGCCTCGCGCGTCCTGCCCACTCAACTCTGGGACGTAAGAGTCCCGCATCTGCCTCCCATGTCACTGGGGATGGAAGGAAGCTGCGCCCACGGGTGTGAAAACGCTCCCCACCCACGCAGCCCCCTTGGGCTCAGGGTCTTCCTGGCCCGACTCACCAGAACGCTGTGTCCGTTCCATGAAACACCAAATAAAAACGGAAAAAGACAAATGCAGCCACACGCAGCAACATGCGTGACCCTCGCGGACTCGTGCTGAGCGAGGGTGCCAGACAGAGACAGGTACACCGTGCGGCGCATGTCAGGGAAACTCGGGGACGGAAACTCATTATTTACGGGGTGTCTGTCGTCACAAAGGAGCACAGTGCGTCCCTGCAGGCGGGTGTATCCATTTCAACTTAAAAAGGGTTTTTAAACATGGTCAGAACAGCTCGTGTCCCTGCAGAGGACAAGTTTTTTACAAATTTATTCTTGCAAATGGAACCAGACAACAGCACTAGAGACCCCTCCTCACGGCAGGACACTGTGCAGTGTCGCGATCCAAGGGGGCCTTGCCCTGCCCCCCCCGAGGGAGCGTCGCCACTGGGACCCCAGTTCTTGCGGTGGCTGGGCAGGAGCAGAGGTGCAGGGACAGCCGCCAGGAGTGCCAGCCCCATGAGCACGCAGAGCCCCTGAGCACCCAGGGGACCGGGAGTGGCGAGCGAGGCCGGTGCATGGGGCCGTCCCATGGCACCTGATGGGGGGAGGGGTCCCCACGGATCAACTGCATTATTTTAAGCGAAGGCAAGGCCTCGGAGGGTGTGCGCTGAGAGGAAGTTTCGTGACTGCGTTTTGAGCGCACCTGCCACCGACACTGGGGACGTGGCCCATCGGTCTCCGCGGCGGAGGGCACAACTGAGCCAGGGGCAGCAGAGCGCGGCTCTGAGGGGCCTCCTGCCTGCGGGGCGGGGGTCCCGGCTCAGGGGACGTCCAGCGCTGGGGCCCCAAATCCTCACCTCCCGCACCCAGAGCAGAGCGCGGGCCGGCTACGGGCTACGCAGTGAGGACGCGTGGGCTGTCGCCACTCACCGCTGTGCGCTGTGCGCTGTGCGGGCGGGGGAGCAGGTGCGCTTCCGGGCACCTCTCGGGGTGTTAAGAAGCCATAAAGGTAAGAGCTCGTCCTGAGTAGCTGCATGGTGTCTTCTAAGGACAAAGAGAACACGCTTATATTTCAGGAGTAACTTTTCTATTAGACACTCGAGGTAATTTCTTACTAACGTTGAAGCAAGAGAACATACGTCTTCAGAAAAGGAGGCAATTATGTTCGTTAGCGACGCTAAATTAACAGGTGGACATCTCACCTCAAGGCGGCTGAATGGAGCAAACGAACTTTTGAGTTCGTTCCAGATTTTTAATTCAATGTATGTTCTCATATTGATCTATCTTAAAATTGTGTTTGAGATATTAATACACGATAAACCGAGCCATTTTCTCTAAAAGCACTTACAGCGGCCCCTTCCCTTCTCCCAGCTTCTGCACGTCTGAGGTTCCCATGGGCGCGTCGGGAGCCAGAATGTCGTTCAGCAAATGACAGCCATTTAAAGTAGATTAATATGTGGCCACAGCAGGTGGATGTTATGTTCTTATGCTCGAAGAATAGAAAAGCTTAGGCAGGTTGTTATCCCCTTGGTGAATTGTCTCCCTACAATTTTATTTTTGTAATAAAACAAATTAGTCCGGCGTCCGGGTTCTGAGCCCCCCCACTGGCCCCCGTCTCCCGGGGGTTCTCTGCTGTGGCAGACGATCAGGCCCATCTGCAGGCTGGGCTTCGTGCGTATTTGCCAACTGTTCACAGTCACCTCCTGGGGGCTGCGTGGGCTTTGAACTTGAAGCGTCACGCTGTGCGGGGGACCCTTCGCGGTCTGCATTTGCGTAGAGAAGTTGCGGTCACGGCGGGCTGTCTCCTCTCTGCCCGCCGCTGCTGCTCAGTCAGCGAACCGCTGTGGTCACGGCTCACCCTGGGTGCCCCCCTCCCGCCCCGTGCGGGGACATCACAGCCTCTCCGAGCCGTGCGGGATCCAGGAAACGCGAGGACGCACAAGCCGCCAGCCTGTTCTCCTCGCTGCGGGGTCGGCGTATTCACAGTGAACGGCGAGACCGTGGCTTCACATCGGATGTCACGCAGTCCAGCAACAGCTCATGTTTTAAGAGCACATAAATCAGATCTCGCTGGCATGTGGCGGGCGCAGGACACAGAACAATGATTCGTAACTCGCTGCCTCTGCCTTCAGGAGGCTCCAGTTTAATTAGGAGCTCTTCATGTGTGTTTGGGTCTGACTCCCCACTGGAAACTTAATAAAGGCTGCGGCCTCTCCCGGCACACTAGGGTCCACCAGCATGTTTTGTGAACCTCGGGTTTGCCTGGAGTTGGATTCCAGGTTGAGAATGTTGGGATTTATACAAAACACAGCCGGAGCGCTCCTTCTGGGTGCATGGCAGCGACAGAGGACCCGCCGCACAGAAAGGGGAGGGACGCGGACAGCAGAGACGATTCTGGAGACACAGCGTTTTTGTCACGCGGCTGTTGGCAGAGCAGGAACGGTGCGACGTGGACAAGAATGAGAAACCGAGGAAAGAAGGGGACAGACGAGCCTGGAAGGGCCATCTCGGAGGTGAGAGGGAAAATAGGGCAGAGCGCTTAGAAGAAGTTGGATTAGAGTTGACATTCGCAGATGGTGGCAAAGTGTGTTTGGGCCCAGCTGTGACCGGCGTGATAAGGCAGATGCACTGTGTTGTCAGGGACAAGAGGCTGGTGAGGACACCTGGGCAGGGCTGGGCCTCACAGAGCGGGGACGGTGGGGACAGAAATTAGCGCGTCGCTGCCACAGATCCACTCACGGGCTGAGGGCCCTCTGTCCTTTCTGGAGACGACGCTCCGTTCAGAGAACGGGGGTCCAGGGGGTGCTCGTGCCCCGCTCAGGAGTTTAGAAAACCCTTGTTCTTCATTCGGGGAGGCGTTCCCTGTCTGCACTGCGCGCCTCCCCTGACTAAGTCAGTTTTAACGGAGCGTTAGCGCCGCGCTCAGACGGAGCGCACCGGAGCAGGCGGACACGTGTCTGCCTACCGAAGCTGTAGCGCACAGACGGGAAAGGTCACGTGCTCGGCTAGCAGGTAACCTCGCTCTCCCGTGTCCTGAACAGTGTAGAGCGAGGTGGTCGCCTTGAGGGACTGAGTTAGAAAACAGGGTCCTGGGAGCCCTCTGGTGGAAGCGTCGGCCTTTCTCAGGGCTCGCTCTCTGGCTCCTTGGAGGGGGCCTGGGCGCCGTCTTCGGCCCCCCTGCTGCCCTGTCTGACCCGACCACCCCTGTCTCGTTCACTGGGAGGGCGGGACCTTCTCCCCAGTTTCCCCAGTTCCTCCTACCCATCGACGAGGACCCCGGAGTGGGGTTCCGCCTTCTCCTCCATCCACCGGCCACCCAGTGGGCAGTTAGTTGTCTCCCGGGATGGCCGTGCTGAGCTGAGCCCCCTGCGGGTGGGACGCGGGAACGTTCTCCTCTGTCCGTCCTGCCTCGCTCCCCTCGGTGCAGCAGGGACCTCAGCAAACCCTCGCCTTTGCTCTGCGCTCTTCCCCGCTTCATGTCCCCGACTCTGCACCCCAGTTCCCTACCCTCGTCTCTGCCCCATCGCCCCAGACCCAGCACTGCCCCCC
Source organism: Furipterus horrens (assembly GCF_987537825.1). Lineage (NCBI taxonomy): Eukaryota > Metazoa > Chordata > Mammalia > Chiroptera > Furipteridae > Furipterus > Furipterus horrens. The sequence continues at coordinate 98,181,984 of NW_028327182.1, forward strand.
TCACCCTCCCGTATTCGGCGGACAGTCTCCGAGCTGCAGAAACGCCTGCACTCCGCTCCGTGTGGGAGCCAGACCCCGTCCCCACCTCCAGCAGCTCCTGCAGGCCCTGCTTCCTGTCCAGCCCCTGGCCTGTGGCCTTTGCGTGTTCCGTGTTCTTTCCCTGGTGCTGTCTGTGTGGCGGCCACCGGCCACGTGTGATCCCTGCGCTTTAAAATGGGGTTGGTCCGCACAGATTTGAGCTGTAAGGGTGAAACACGCCAGCTTTCAAAGGCAACAGGAATGAAAGACCGGGGGCACGATGTGTTCCCATGATCACTTTTATCGCTTTATTTTCTCACTTTATAAATGTGTCTTCCCGAAAATTTTAAGTTACACATGTGGTCACATGTGTGGCCCCCATTTTACTCCCATCTTGATAGAGCTGCTACGGATGACCCCAGGGTACAATTTCTGAGACACTAGGGAGAATCCCACCTCGTGCCAGATGCCTGCCCCGCGTCCTGCAAATGCCTGAAACCCTCACACAGAGGCCCCTGTCCTGGTGGGACGCCTTCGTTTCTACAGCCAGTCTGTGCTGGAGGCAAAGGCATAAGCTTTCTTACCATCGGCCTTCACTCTGAGAGAGGGTTTCTGGCTCTTTCCCTGGAAGGAAACGAAGGGAGGGCTTGTACGTCACTTCCCGGTGACGGAGACCTGATAGAACAGGGTCGGCCCACGGGCCGCGCTGGCAGCCCGCAGGGAGGCCAGGACGCACTCCTGCGTCCCAAGCTCCCAGGTGCCAGGCGCTGGCCCGCAGAGGGGCTCGGAGGGGGCAGCAGAGAGGGGCGTCTCCTGCAGAACCACTACCACCCTAAACACAGCAAGCGGTGCAAAGCAATGGGGGGGGATATTGTCCGAGGACAATTCAAAATCGATAACTGAAATCTGTCGATCCGTGTTAAAATGGGCGACCTGCGTGCACCCAGCTTCCAGGGTCTGAGAAGACCACAGGTAAATTCCCATCACACAGCAGGTGGTGTGAGGATTAATATTTGTATTAGGATGACAAATTCATTTTCAAAAACTTTCTGTTGGAATGTTTCTTGGAAAACTCCACTTGGGTTCTAATTTTCTTAATTGACAAAATGGCTCGGAACCGGGGGCTAAATAATCACTCAATTGAAATAATTGACATTATGACTTCAAGCCTTTGAAAATCCGTTGCTGTGGAGAACTAAAATTATATAAAATTTAAATTCAGCGAAATTACCAGCTTTGTTGCGTTTGCTGTTACTCTGACAAAGGAGTGTTTTGTAAATGGTTCTATTTTTGCCGCCTCTTTTGTATTTCATCGATTCCTTCCGTGACACCCCAGAAAGTTCAGAATTTTAATTAAGGGTTTACTGAAAATAAAACAGAGCTCTGCCATTAATTTTCTCTCGGTTTTAGAGCAAACGCCACTCTTGCCCAGAGAACATAGTCACCGTTATTAACGTTGTGAGAGTCTTCAAAGAACCCACCCTCTGAATTGCCTCTGGTGGAAAATGTCTGCGTTTTTATATTGCTAAAAAATCGAACATATTTTAAGATTGTACTCCTTGATCTTAACTGGTTAGGAAATCGGCTGCTATTGTCTTGATACGTGTGGCTCGGAACTGAATGCTTACAAGGCACGTTGTTCGGAGTCTTTGTCACGTTGCTTTCAAATCTCATACGACGCACAGTTTCTTTAACTAGGAAATTCTATTTCCAAAGTCACTCCTTGTGAAATGGGGTTTTCACTTGGATGACGACTCTGTAGGTCTTTTTTTAATTAGCTAATTTTAATCTGATTACCTCTAGGCAGGAAGCTTATGATTTTTTTGTTGATATAATTTTCTCAGCAACAGGTATTCGAGAAATGGGTGGAGTACATTGTGCGTTGTGACCGGAGTCTAAAAGACAGGCTGGAAAAACACCAAGAAAACCACAGGAACTAAAACTCACTGCACATCCAGGGAAACTTCCCTTGTTCTAGCTGAAGGATGCATGCTGTCTCCTTTGCTCACCTAGAAATGAGATCATGTTTTTAAAACGACAAAGAGGGACTTTATTCCTCACCAATTTCAGTCCAGAAAGGATTCACTTCCAGAATGGCCCGGGAACAGCACGTGGACCGCTCCTGCTTCAGATCCCGTCAGCTCTCTGCCATAAACCAAAGCCTCTGCCTGTCCCTGGCCTGAGCCTGCCCTTCATGACCTGGAGAGGAGCTTGTTTCCACATTTTCTGTCTCTGAAAGCAGGGTTCTGTACCCCAAGTGGCCAGTCTTGTGGTCTTCGGGGCGTGTTGGCTCTGCATCTCACGGCCGGCCACGCGGGTTTAATGAAGGCCTGTGCCGGCCCCTGCTAGTGTGGCTCCGGGCTCTGTCCCCACCCGGGGGTCACCTGCTCCCGCCCCTGCCTGACGTTCCCCGGTGGGCCCCGGGAACGTGCCTTCGGGGCAGCTCCAGGGAGGGAGGGGCACAGGGCTCTACTGAGTCATTATAGGCTCTTAGACATGAGATGGCAATTGGGTAACGTTTCCGGGACTAAGCATCCCTTACCACTGTCTGCTTTAGCTAAGATGGAGTGGCATCCTGGACACCATGTGTCTGGTACCCACGCCGTCCGCGTGTCCTGCTAAGCTGGTGCCGCTTGATGAAGGTGTCTTTGGACTTAGGCCGATGGCCAGAGGGCCCCACCCTTCATATCTTTGGTTGGATCCAGGGGGGTCCCTCTCGTTCTCTAAGGCTCGTTTTCCCGATTCCTGCTGAGGGCGGCTGGTGTCATTGGAGGGTGTTTTGCTATTTTTTTCGTTTCTTTTTTCCCCTGGAAGGGCGCCGATGAGTCCTCTTGGCCAAGGGACCGATACTCACACTGCGGACCGTCATGATAAACATTCACATTTAAATAATGCACCAGCTGCAGGTATTAGCTTCAGGTAGGACTTCAGCCCAAGTCTAAAAGAAATGGGAGGCTGATAGCTGCCACACGTATTTGAGGGAAGTAATGCAGTTACAGTCATCCAAGGCCGGGCGCTGGGGACACACATCGCAAGAGGCGTTAGAAACGGCACAAAGCTCGGGACGGCACCTGCCACTCTTCTCAGCCGGCCAATGTGGCATCTTCTCTCCCCGTGTGGTCCCCCTCCCCACTATTGTTTTAGAGCAGTTCGAGGGTCGCAGCCTGACTGAGCAGAAGGGGCAAACACCCCCACCTGCTGGTACGTTCGGTGCCGTCTCAGCACCTGCACAGAGACATCATTGTCACCCAGAGCCCGCCGTCTACATCCGGGGCCCTCTGGGTGCTGCGCGTTCTGTAGGTGTGCACACATTCACAGGGACCTGTGTCCACCGTCACAGCCTCTCACAGAGGAGCGTCCCTGCCCTCAGGCCCTCTGGGCTCCCTTGATGTTTAGGAGGCGTAACAGTCATGACTTCATCGCGTGCACTTCTGTATTTCTTGCACTTGGGGAACAGAAGAACTCGCGCATCCTTGTACGTATCTGCTACATGGATTGCGTAAGTGCGTGCGTGTGTTAGTCTGTGATGGGAAGAGACGACAGTGACCCTGCACTTCAATGTTCAAGCATGTCATCACCGGCGAGGGGGTTGGGGTCCCTTCCCCTCGGTCAGTGTGTCCCTGTGACCTTCCACAACCTCTCGCAGGCAAGCTGTTGTTTCTTATGAAAATCCCCCCTGGCGGTCACTAGATGCCAATTCTGAAACGTGGGCCTCGGAGGCCTGGGCGGAGAAACTGCGAGCCGTTTCCCTGGATGGCTTGAAGGGACGGCAGGGCCTGCAGCACTGCTAGGAAACGCTTGGAGAGGACGAGGGTGCTTCCTTGTGGTGGCATTTTGAGTGGCCTCGGGAGGAAAGCTACCCCTCTCCAGAGGAGCCTCGTGAAAAGGGACCGTCACAGCACAAGAAACAGGTGTGGGAATCTGTCCGGGGAGCCTGGCGACAGACGGAACCAAACGGCGTCGCACTTTAGTTTAACGCTGAAAACAACTCCAGCTTCTGTGACTGAAAGGATCCCAGCAGGTGACGAATGCCATGTTCTCGGAGGAGTGAGATGCAGGAGGTCAGGTTAGGAGAATTAGGTTGATGCCACGCAGATGCCTTTCCTCCTGAAGGACACACGCCTGTCCGCCCGGGCAGGACACACTTGCGGGCTGTTGCTGCTCATCGGCTCGTCACCAGAGACTGAACGACCAGGCCACGCGACTCCTCAGGCCCCGCTGCTGGGGGCCAAGTCGGACAACTTCCTTTCCGGAGTCAAGGAAATGTGGTTTCCATGGAAGCAACGCAGAGTTTCTGTTCCCGTCCACTGTCAGGTCAAACGGGGTACATGGCTACTGTCGTCACGTAATCACTGGGCTGGCCAAGAAGTCCGATAGGTCTTCTTTCTGTACGAAGGCTCTGGTAGTGCTTAGTCATCTCTAGCTCCATTCGGAACGACGTTAGCTTGTGCTGTGACAGCTGGACCGCCGGACAGCGAGCCTTTAAACAAAATGGATCAGAGTGGGTGAATTTCTGTGCGGGCATTTTAGTGCTGAAGGTGGGAGACAATGCTCTGCGGTTTCAGCGTATTACGCTTTATTATTTCAAGAAAGGTAAGAATGCATCCGAAACACACACACACATGTGTTCGGTGTGTGGAGAAGGGGCCGGGACTGACTGAGCGTGTGGGAGTGCTTTGTGCAGGCTGGCGCTGGAGAGTTCTCCTCGCCGGACGGCGCTCCGCAGTCGGGTAGCCCCGGTGAGGCTGGCGGCGATCAGACTGAGATAGTAGCTGAGAACAATCAGTTACTGCCGCGTGGGAGATAACCAACATACTCAATATATGCAAATCAATAAAATTATTAGTGAAAATGGAAAATGTGTCTCTTATTTTATGGAAAAAAACCCTGTGACTTTTTGGCCCACCCAACATTTTGTGTAAATTAACGCAGACAGACCTGACCGTTTCACAGTGGCCAGGTGCCGAGGGCCCCCTGGGAACCACGTCCCGCGAGGAGACGTCTCGGTGGTCACCACGCACGGCGCTTTGCACACACCTCTCCCACGTGACTTGGAGAGCTGTCTGGGCGCCTGCGCTCTGTCCATCCACGCATTTCTGCAGACACACGGAACTCCCGGCGTCCCACGGCAGCCTGTTTGCATTACTGCCACTCTGCAGGTGACGGTGCCTTTGAAGCCAGCCAGCACGTGGCCGGCAGACTGTCACTGTCCCCAGCTCCACCCTGGAGAAGCTCAGAGAGCAGGGTCACCAACACCACAGGGGGCCGGGCAGGAGGGGACTCTCACAAGTGTAAACACAACAACAATACTGTCCTCTGTCGCTTTCCTTGGGTCCCCAAGAGATGGAGCGACACCCGGCACATTGGAGAGGACTCTGCTCCGCTCCTTCTGCCCCTGCGGACGCTGGGCCCCTTCAGAGGCCCCTCACAGACACGCCCAGGGTCACGCGTTACCAGCTGGCTGGGCCTCCCTCGGGCCCATCACGCTGACACAGAAAATCCACCATCCGTGTTTTCTGGGTCCATTGAAGAATCGGGTCCCGGGACTCGTGATTCTGCCTCCATTCCCACAGCCTCTGTGGTCTTGTAAAGCTTGCCAGCCCGTTTCCGTGTACAAGCAAGTATAAAACACATTCCATACTTCCAGGCGGTTTGTACCTGTGTCTGATTTATTCACTCGCACGTGCATGTATATGTACGTACACACACATACACATGTAGACACATGTTCGTACAACCAACCACATTTATATTTAAAACTTCTCCGTGACCTGCATGGTACTGGGAGTAAAAACCTGAGCTCCGTCCCACATCCGTCCCCGTCCCTCTGACCTGCTACTACAGTGGCTAAGCGTTTGGCTTCTTCGGTTTCATCCCTGAAGGCTCAGGGCTTCTCTTCATTGTTTTCCTTCTGTCTTTTCAAACACTTAATTTAGACTCGAACTTTGCTCAGATCAGCAATCTAATTAAAAAGGTCTTGGAGGGGAGGGTGGCTGAAGGCCAGGCCTTCTGGTGCGTGGCCGGAGCCCAGGGCTGATGTCTTTCCTGGGATGTACACGAGAAGTTGTACAGATTTCCAGCAAACGTTTGCCGCGTACCACCACCGGGTCTAGGGTTCTCTTGGCTAAATTGCTGTCCTGAGAAATAACTTGATCCAGGGTCACTGGTTCATGTTTAATCTCATGGAGAGACTCAGCACAGACCGACCTTGGAAGGGCAACCTCGTCCGCTTATGAGCTGAGAGACGGGGGTCCCCGGAGGCTCCCCGCCCGCGCCAGGCCGCCTCCAGCAGAAAGGCTGTGAGCCGCCCCCGGGGGCAGCGTCCCATCCGGGCTCTGCCTGCCAGGTGGCCGCCGGCAGCGGAGCTGCACCGGTGACTCAGTCTTTTCCGGAGACGGCTGTTCCCAAGGCGACCGCACCAGCGACCCTTCGCCGAGCCTGCCTGGGGCTGCCATGCAGCTCAATGCTCCTGGCCCGCTCTCCCTGCTGGCGTCTATTTTTGTTCAGTCCTTCTGGTCCCAGGAATGAAAACGCATTCAACAACCTTAAGAAAAAAAGCCAGCTCCCTGGGACCTGGCAGGACGTAAACAAGCTCAGGGCCCCTGGGTGCTGCCCCTCCCGACCAGCACTGCCTCCCTGGCCGCGTCTCCCATGCCTGCAGCTTTAAATGGTCCTCATGCCAAAGGAACCTATTTGGGGGTGCCATGTTCTGAACCCCTTCCTGGGCAAACCACCACGGTGGCCAAGCTGGACTTAGCCTCTCCGACCTGCCCGGGACCGTGGAGAGCACCGTGCGGGCCCCTGGAAGCCAGCGCCGACGCGCGCGGGGCCCCTCTGCCCCCCTCTGCCCTTTCCTGGTTTTACATCCATTCACATGGGGTTCCCTAGAAAATGGGGCCCAAGGACACCGTGGGGTGGGGGCTTCTCATGTGAGACCTGGAGCTGAGAAGGAAGGGTGGGGTCTGGGTGGGCCTTCCAGGGGCAGGACGGCAGCTCACAGGGAGCCCGGGGAGCCCGTGTTGGGTCGATGCGTGTGTGCTGGGCCACCTTGACCTCGGGGCCGGGGAAGGACTTGGCTCCCAGGGGCCTCGCTGGGGTCCTCCTCGTCCGTCACACCGGTTCCTGTTCACCCGCAACTCTCTGTGGTGATAGGTCCCTTCCTGGAGCGGGTCCCCGCCTCGTTCTCTCCGGCCATTGGGGAGAAAGTCAAGGTTCTTCTTGAGTCTTTTGTTCCTTAAAATAACCGGCTTGAAAGAATCAGCCTTCCCTCCAAAGGCGGGTTCTGCGTGGCAGACGCTGCATCCTCGGTTTTTGACGGAACGAAAATTAACACGTTACCTCCCTTGGCCTTCACGGTAGCCTGTGGAGGTTGCTGCACGTTTTATGCCATTTGGGATGAGGACCCTGAGAGGACCAGCAGTCTGAGTGGCCTGCGGAAGGACCCACAGCTGTTAAGTAGCCCTGATCCGAGTAACCACAGTACCAAGCTCACACTCTTCAGCCCAATATGCTATTTTACATGCGTGAATCTAGTTGCAATCATGTCTGGCCTGAGTGGGAGAAAAAAAATAGCACCGTTCTATGGCCCCCAGCGAAATTGCGGCTCCTCGGGTCACAGAAAGAGTGGCCGCCCACCGTTCTCTGCTTCCCGCAAGAAGCACAGAGCGTACCTACGAAGAGCTCTTGCCGGGAAATCCAAGCCTGACTCTTACCAAGGCTGTTGGGGCCTCCGTCGGCAGCCACAGTGGGGTCCCAGCCAGTACCTGACCCCACCTAGAAGCAGGGGAGAGGCCAGCTTGGCCACCTCGAGTGTGAGAGCCAGGCCGCCTGGCTGCACCTGGACTTCCGGCCTGCAGGAGGGAGAGACCACGCGGTGTGGCTCTTGGAAACCACAAAGCGGGTGGTGACTTTTCACACTCAATCAGAACTGGTCATAGGGTGTTCATCTTTCTTTTAATGGAAAATGCTGCTCCGTGAAAAAGCAGCGACTTCACCTCCGAGGTCACGGACCTGCACAAGAGCTCCTCCCCGAGACCGGCACCGTCTCCCCGGGCGGCAGGGCGGCCTTCATCAGCACCCCGTTCCGTCAAGGACATGAGCAGACAGGCCCTGGAGGGCTGCCGTCAAGTGAGATTCATTCTTTGCCTGGCTTCATCGCTGGCATTCTTAAGTGAATGTGTCACCAGAAGATGGTGACCTCAGGTGTGACGTGGTGCCACCAGGGAGCCAGTGGCTTCACCCCGCTGCTTCCACACACGGCTTGACAGAAGCAACGAGCATCTTAGTCTGGAAGCGAGAACAGGTTTGACCCATCGGAGCCTCCAAAGGGTCTCCGGGCCCCCAGGCCCATGCGTCGCGTTCTGAGAATTGGTGTCACGTGTTTCCAGCCTGCCAGCGGGGTCTGCGGGCTGGTCACTTCCCGGTTTCCCTCTCCAGCCCGGTCCTCCTTCCTGGTCCAGCCTCAGGTGACCGATGCCTCCGCGCCTTGTCTAACGGGCATCGCGGCTCAACAGCCATATGTGGGGAGGGTCCCTGCCCACGCTGCCTGTCCCGTCCGCCACCTCTTCGTACACGGGCGATTTTTCGTCCCGGTGTTTAGAATGTACACCAAAGTTAAAATGTTATATTTTGCACAATAATCAGACTAGAAAACTTAACCTAGAAGATCTTTACCTTATTCTCTGGAATCCAGAAAAGGCCGTTTCAGGCCACCTGAGAGGACAGTGGGCCTGGACTGACATTTCTACCAGCCAGGACTTCGCTTGCTATGGCGTTTGTTTTTTCTCCGAAGATTTTATTTATTTACTTTTAGACAGAGGGGAAGGGAGGGAGAAAGACAGGGAGAGAACCATCCATGTGTGGGTGCCTCTCACATGCCCCCAACAAGGGACCCGACCTGCAACCCAGGCCAGTGCCCTGAGCGGGAATCGAACCGGCGACCCTTTGGTTCACAGGCCAGCACTCAATCCACTGAGCCACAGCAGCCAGGGCCCTATGTTTGTTTCTAAGGTGAGTAATTAATAGCAATATTCTGGGGATATTATCAAAAGGCAGAAAAGTTTATGGATCACATACTATTTTAAAGATAAGAAAGCAGATTCTTTTTTATACGAGAATCATTTCAGATCTGTCCCAGGTCGGGGTGCACACTGTCTTACATTTAGTCAAGAGTACCCGCTTAATGCATAGGTTGGTTCCTTGGCTGTAGTGCTTTCAAACGGTTAAGGTCACTTTCAAGTTCACTGTACTGTTGTGGGAGTTCAAGGCCATTATATGTACAAATGTTTGTCCCTGGCTGTCTGCCTTCCAGAGTGAAGAGACCTGTACTTCGGTCCCTTACAACCGTCTGCCTCCGTTTCTGACCAGTCCCTCTGTGCAAATGGGCACTAAACCCGCGCCCTGGACGCTGTCTTTGGGGAGTTGGTGGTGGCAGGAGGGGCGGGAAGAGCATCGAACGGCGTCCGTCAGCGTCTTCCACCAGAACTTGTCAGCGACAAACCAGTGTCCTCGTTGTCTGTTTTCTGCACGTGGCGCCTCTCAGAAAATGCCTGTGACTGATTTCTCAAAAATGCCGATGCCAGTTCACACTCAGAGAAATGTTCTTATCCCCATGTAAAGAAAAACGAGTTTGTCTTTTATTTACCACATTCAGTGTGATTTAATATACCATCTAGCGAAATTAATGAAGCTTTTTCAAAAGCATTGGGGGAAACAGCAAAGTAACGGCACTTGCAATATAAGAATAATGACAGTAAAAGGGAAGCAGGAGACAGTGTAAACCGAACATTCTGCCAACCCGTCTCCCTCTCGTGCGCTGTGCCCGGAGCGCCGGGACTGGTGGGGGTCATCGGTGGCTGAGCACCAAGTGAGCTCTGGCCACGCGGGCGCACTCCCTGTCCCGTGTTCTGGGACGCAGTCTGGCAGGTGTGATTATGAACATCGAGGCTGCAGAGGTGGCTGAGCCGGCCGGTGCCATGCTCAGGACTGAGGATCCCCGATCGACCCCTACCCACCAAGGGCGTGGCTGCCCCCCAGAACGAGAAGAGGGTCGGGGCCCGGAGTTTCGCCGGCGAAGCAGCAGGTATTTGAGGGCGGTGCAGAGAGCAGCTGCGCTGGGTCCCGCTCCATCCTCCGGTTATTCCCAAGGCCCGTCTCACGGGGCTGCTCGGACTGGGGTCACTTTTGAAGGCTTCGCCACTGCCCAGGAAACAAGTCCCTCAGGGCTGGGCTCCCAGGCCTGCCGCCCCCGTGGGTCGGGGAAGAGAAACAGGCACTTGTCCTTTTCTTGAGAGAAGAGAGACGTGGGCACTGGTCCTGGGAGCGGTCTCCCGGGTGAACCCGCCGCGCCCGTCCGAGAGGGCTGCCGGCGGCAGATGCGCACCGCCCGGGCGGCCGTGCGCGGGGAAGGGATGGCCAGCATGGAATTCGCTCTGAACGGGGCCCCGCCGCTCGGAAAGGACGCGTCTCCTGTTGGAGAGCTTGTCCCCGTTTGCCTGGAGGTTGTGTCTTGAGCAGCTTCTGTCAACCAAACCGATGGGCGGGGAGCGGGAGTGGGGCCCGGGCATCCAAGGATGCCCCACCAACTGCCCCCCGCCCCGCTTTCCTTCACAAAGGGCTACGCTGAGCACCCTCTGGCTGAGGCTCCTCGTTTTCAGAGAGCCTGTGCCAGGGCTCCCCCAAAACACCCATCCGTGTGGCTGTCCTGACATCGTCCCTTTGCCAGCGCTGATGCGTTCAGCCCACAAAAGAGCCCAGTTATTTACTCGGCAGCTGAAAAATGCCCTTTCATTTTTATTTGCATTTAAATAATCCACGTGCTTATTTGTTTTTTCCTTGAGGTAAGTCTTACCCTATTTGCTCATGGTCTGTACAGTCCATTGTGGGGAACTTGATCGTTGCTACAGTATTTTAAATCTAGAAATAAGCCTCTTTATAGGTTGTTTCATTGATTTATTGACTTATTAATTATTGGTTTATTGGGAGCTACATACGTGCCAATTTCTTGGTTGGAAATTAGGGTGACAGGAGAGGGTCCTCATTTCTGGAAACCGTACGTAGTCAGGGGGTCGAGTTTTCCTCCCGGCTGCCCGCGCGCGGTGAAGTTTCAGGAAGGAGCCGGGGGTGGGAGCAGCAGTGACACCTTTCAGTGAGCGAACTGCACACTGGGGGTTCCCCCCTCTCCCAGGCAAAGCATTTCTCAAGCACGTGGCGCCCCGGCGTGGGCCACCATGGGTCTCGGGGCTCCTGTTTGCTGTCCCCTTCGCTCTCTGACAGCAACGCCGTGAGGCAGAGGACAGCGCCGTCGTCACACCAAGGAGGAACCGAGGTTCAGCGGTGCTGTCACCTGCCAAGGTGGCGTCGCTCCTGAGTTCTGGGGTGACGGTGAGCCTCCCATCTAACTGCAGAAGCCGCGCTGTGTCAGTGCGGGGCTTGGCCTACTAAGCGATTTTAGGGACAGAACATGCGGAACTGGAGTTTCCTCAGCCGGCGGCTTTGTCTGCTCAGACGCAGCAACAGATTTCCAGTGACTGGGGGCTGGGAGGGGCAAATAAACAGAAGTCCTTGATTCTCATGGTTCTAGAGCCTGGGACAGCCGAGATCCTGTCTCCAGCAGATTTGGTGCCTGGTGAGAGCCGCTTGCTTCCCAGACAGCTGTCTTCTTGCTTGTCCTCACGTGGCGGGCAGGGCGAGGGCGCTCCCTGGGCACCTTTCATAAGGGCACTGATCTTGTTCGCGGGGGCCCCACCCCCATTATCCCTCAAGGGCCTACCTCCTAAGACCATCACAGGGGGCAGGGGAGGGGTTTCAGCGTGTGAATTTCGTCGGACACAGATTTCAGACCCCAGCGGGGCAGGAAGAACGGAGCGACAGTCAGTAGATACTGAATGCTCAGCTGTGCCCCCTGCGCTCTGTGTGAGGGACGCCCCTGAGCACACGCGTCTCACTGTCCACAGACCGCCTCGTTCATCCGCAGCAGCTCTGCCACGGGGGCCGCCTTCCATTTCACAGGCAGACGCTGGGGTCCACGTCCCCAAAGCCGGCCTCGTGACAAGGGGTAGAGGGAGGCTTGGAACTCTGCTCGGAACCCAACAGGCAGCACCGCTGGCCTCGGCTCTGCATCGTCCGCCCAGAACAAGAACGAGGAAGCAGGAGAGCGGGCGCTTTAAATCCACACCGGGGCTTCGGCTCAGGGTCTCAGAACATTCCAGAAGCGAGGCGGGCCTCAGATCGCTGGACTTCGGGAACAGCCTGCTCTTTGCTGAGCCGACAGCTTTTAAAAAGCCGTCACACGCCCTGCAGGCAGCAGGGCCCGAGGCTGGGGAGGGCCGTGGGGGATTAGAGAGGGAAATTGTTCCTCCCAGAGAGGCACACAAGGGAGTGTGTTGAAGGGAAACACACACACGGTCTGTGCTGGGAAGGGCAGGTTCTCTGAGATGATTCTGTTTACGCCCCTAAACGGTCTCTCCGTCTCCAGGATCTTGGACGCCCCCCCAGGCTCCAGAACCGTGAGAATCAAAGACTCGGGTACATGGCGACAGTGAGGAGAACAGTCCTGAGGCGTTTGGGGGTCACAGCGTCACCCCTTTCTCCCTCCACGAAGCCCCAGCTGGTGGCCCCTTCCTGTTCCCCTCTGTGTCTCGTGGCCCCTCCAGGACCCTCTCTTTGGGAGGAAATGGCCTGAAATAACCTCTGCGGAGTAACCTAGTAAATCACTGCCGAGCTGAGTAAAAAATCTTTTAATCCCAAAGTGTCCCAGTTAAATCCTGCCCGGGCTTATCTCTGACAACTTAAATCACAGGAGATACATCATTTAATGATTTGTTAAGCTTGGGGAGACCGAGGCTGCAGAGCTAATTGCCTTTCTTCCCCTAAAGCCTGTGACTGTGATGGCCCGTTAAGTCGGGGAAGGAGCCAAACCCAGTGTGGGTGGGTGCCCCCCCACTCCACAGCCACGGTCGGTCCCCCAGGGACCCAGCTTCCACGGGGAAGGCGCTTCTCTTCATCGAAGAGTGACCTGAAGTGACCTCCCACTGAAAGGCTCTGATCACCAATCAACAAGGCCCCTCCGCGAGGGAGCGTCCACATTACGAAGGGCGGGGCCCGCCCCTGGGCGGCCGTGCAGGTGCCCACGGCCGCTGGTAACGCCAGGCTCGGCGAGGGCGGGCGGAGCTAGGGACGGAGTTTAATACTCGGATGCCCAAAACTCCGTCGTCGGCTTTTCTCAAGGGCCCGTGTTCCAGGACATCATAACCTCTCCCAGAAAGTGTAGCGCGACCCGAAAGTGGGCCCACCCATGGGGGCAGCTGCTGGCAGAAGAACCCAGGGAAGAAAAGGAAGCAGCTGTTTCCAGATGAGGAGGTAGCGTAGTCATTACTAAATGCCCCGCAGAATAACATCTAGACCACGAGACAAGAATAGTACTGTTTAGCTCCAGGAATAAATGAGTAACTACATTAATTATGTTAAATAAAACGGGGACGGCATTTTTAAACGGCCGAGTTCGTAACTGTTTTCTTTTCTGTGCTCACAATCGGTGTTGGCAAAGGGGCCGCAGGGAACATCCTCACGTAAACAAGCGGGGGGCACGGGCGGGCGTCTCAAATGCAGCCGGCACTGCGGACCAAGCGCCCGGGGGACCGGGACCCCGGCCCAGCAGCTCAGGGCGTGAAGCGGGTCCGGTCTGAGGAGGGGCACAGGCGCCTGGCGTTACACACAGTTGCAGGAGCGAGGAAAGCAGCTCACGTCTGACAGTCACAGGACTGAATGCGCCGCGGCTGGTCCCTGCTGCACGGACCTCGGGGCGGGGGTGGGGGCTCCGGCCTGCGCGGGGCGCAGCGGCAGCGAGACCCCAGGGCACGCGCAGGGCCCCTCTGCTCAGCAGGCTGCGAGGGAGCCGCTGCCCAGTGGGGAGCAGCCAGGGCTTGTTGCCGGGACGAGCCCCCCAGGAAGGCCCGTCTTACTGAGAAGCAAGCAAACAGAGTCCCTGGTGGAAGTGAGCCTTACTCAGCTACAGGCACCTACTGGCAAAAGTTACCAACGACGCGTCTCTCGGGGAGGCCCTGTGTGTTCAGACCCCCCTGCGGCACTGGAGACCGCTCGCTTCTACGTTGTTCTCGGAGCGAGTGCGCTGGGGGTCCTGCTTGTTTTGTCTGTTTGCTCGTGGGTGACATTTGCTTTGAGTTTATTATCTCCCGTGGACGCTCCGCTCCTTGTCGGCCGCGCATGCGCCCCCTCTCCCCTGAGCGGGTTCAAGGTGAGGGCCGTCCAGCACAGGCAGGCCAGGCCCGGCCCCATGGGAGCCCGTCCCCGGCTGAGCAGGTACCAGGTGTGTCCGCCGTTCTGCGGTGGCGGGGGCCACGGAGCGGAGGCCGGGATGACACGGACCCCGGACGAGGGTGCACGGGAAGCAGAAGGAAGACGCCTGTCTGCACTGCGCCTCCTGGACGGACATTGGCGGTGGGAGCTCAGGGGGAGCCCCTTTGGGGTGACTGCTGAGAAGGGGACCAGAGAAGGGCAGTGGGGAGAGGCAGAGGTCCAGCCTCGGTGTCTGTGCCCAGCGTGCTGGGGCCGAAATACGTCTCGGTGGTCCCACCCGGGACCCGTGTCCTCACGTGGGTTAGTGCTTGCTGTGTCTGCCCGGGAAGTGTGTCTGTCTCCGGGAGGGAGGTGTGTCTGCCCCCGGGAGGTGTGTCTGTCCCCGGGAGGTGTGTCTGCCCCCAGGAGGTGTGTCTGTCCCGGGAGGTGTGTCTGTCCCCGGGAGGTGTGTCTGTCCCCGGGAGGTGGCCGCCAGCAGCTGAGCATCCCTGAGAGGAGCCCCCAGCGACCAATGGCTGCTGGCCTGTCTTTCCGGGAAGGGGCACCCCCCACATCACCGAGGCATGGCCCATCCCCCAGCCCAGCAAGAGTGCCCTCTCTGTCAGGAGCACTGGGTGGACCCACTGCCCACCCACACGGCCGGGGAGCTCTCCCCAAGGTGCAGCGACGCCCCTCACGCTGTCAGCTGGGGAAACACAGAGGCAGAGGCCCCTTTGCAAAGATTTGACCGCCAAGATTGATCGCAGACACGAGGTTTGTCAGGTCACAGGACCAGATTAAAGGACGAGCCTCCACACCCCAGGCCAGACCCCCCTGCAGGGGTTATGCAGAGAAGGGACCAAATCTGAGCCCCTGGTGGCCTGGCGTGGGGAAGGGCCCACTTGCCACCTGCCCCAGAGGGTGGGGGAGGGGACAGAATGCTCTCATGTGTTCAAAGACGCTTCCTAGAAGAGGAGGGTGTTGTGCACACACCACTGTGCAGAGGCGAGACGAGGGGTGGGGTAAGGGACTCTGAGAGGTGGGTTCACCGAGCATGGTCCCCAGGGGTCACCATAGTCAGTGGCCAGAGGGAAGGGAGGGTGGGGAGGGAACAGGAGTCTAGCAACATGAGCAATGGAAGGGTCACCCCAGAGGTGATTCCACGGGATGTCCTATCCGGGTGCCAGTGATAGGACTGTGACAGCTGATGCCGTCAGGGACCGAGCTACGCCGCTCAGGGTCCTCTGCTGCGGACGGCGCCTCCCTTACATCCAAACCTCCAGCAACTCAGTGCCCGGCGGTCACGGTCAGTGCACCCGCCGTGCCGCTCAGGGCTCCCCCGAGCACCGGGACCAAGAACAGCATATGTAATACACGCGACTTATTATAAGAAATGTGCCCTCACAGTTAGGGAGGCTGAGAAGTCCCAAGGTCTTCACGATGAGCTGGCAAGCTGGGACCCCAGAAGAGCGGATGGTGTGATTTCTGCCTGAAGGCTCCTTCCGTTGGAATCTGAGGTCAGAACAACGTAATTCCCCAGCATCAGGTCAGTCCTACAGGAAGAAGTCTCTCCCGCCTGGAAGAGTCTCAGCTCTCTGTTCAGTGTGAGTCTGCAGCCACTTAGGGAGGCCCACCCAAGGGCGGGCGGGTGGCCTGCTTTAGTTGTCCATCAGTGCAGATGTCCATCGCTTCAGAAAAGAACCCTGAAAGAAGCACCCCAAAACGTCGGACCGAATATCTTGGCACTCTGCGCGCCCAGCCAAGTTGACACCAAAACATTGGCCGTCATACCTGCTTTCCGGATGCAGGAACAAACTCTGCATTAAGTAACTCCCTGGGGCCACGTAGCTTCTGAATTTTAAGCAAAGCCCTGAATCCAGATCTTCACGCTTCCAGCTGCTGCCGGTCTAGTTTCTCACATTTAATCAGAAATGTTCAAATTAAACAGAATTTTATCCTACGGACATCATAATATAATAATTCTAACAGTTAAAACAAAAACATTTACATTAACACATTTTCTATTTTCTTTCCCCAAATGCATCTGCACCTTTTTTTTTTTCCAGAAGACACCAGAAGAGTGGAACTTCTTACACGTGTGTGATGCAGGCTCTAGAAAAATTAAGAAGCTTATTTTGGTCTGAGAGCCGTGACCTTAGACACCCAGATCACGTTCGCTCTGGTCCCGCTGCACATACGCTGTGCGGGTCTGGAAGGGGCTGGGCTCTCATTTGACAGTGGCACCCAGCACGTAGATCCTGGGCCCCTCCCACTAGCGCTCTGTCTGCGCATCGTCACTAAACCTCGCACAAGTACGTGAGCATGTGAACACACAAAGGAGCAACTTTCATTCTTACCTAAGTTTTCAGGCCTGTGGCAAATCTGAAGCCTGGGTCGTCGCCGCACGGAGCCGGCAGCCCGCCTGACGCTGCAGTGA
Source organism: Furipterus horrens (assembly GCF_987537825.1). Taxonomy (NCBI): domain Eukaryota; kingdom Metazoa; phylum Chordata; class Mammalia; order Chiroptera; family Furipteridae; genus Furipterus; species Furipterus horrens. The sequence continues at coordinate 98,198,734 of NW_028327182.1, forward strand.
GGTGACGGTGACCTGCAGGCCTGGGCGTTGCTGGGGTGACCAGGTCTGGGTGGTGCAGGCGAGGAGCACGCGTCACTCTGAGCGCGACTCTGTGGCTGTGAGACGTGGCCTCGCTGCCCGGTAGCCTTCGCGGCATGTTCACAGCTCCACGCCGCACTTCCTTTGCGTCCTAGACGGGGACCCATTTCCAGAGCTTGGCAGGAAAGCGGTGACGACCCAGAGTGCCATGGGACGGACGCAGAGTTGTGGCTTCTCCTCATTCCCACCTACTAATGCCTTTATTTTCTTTCTTCCAGTGAAAAAGGCGATTGAGTTGAAGTCCCGAGGGGTCAAGATGCTGCCCAGCAAGGAGAGCAGCCACAAGAACTCTGTCTGTAAGTCCCCGTTCTTCGCACGGGAGGGTCGGTGTGTCCGTCAGAGGGGCGCGCAGGCAGAACTCTCTCTGGGGCGCTTCCGGAGAAGGCGTTGTACCAGCTCTTGCCCTCACTTCGTCTCTGTCCCCGTTCCTACCTCCAGAAGTGCTTCCCGGGAGAAGGAGTGTTCCCTGACTCCCCACTGTCGGGGAAGAATGTCACGTTGATTGTGCCTCTTAAATGTAGCTTCAGTCCGTCTCCACTCTCTGCGCTCCGTGACCTCCCCTCACTGCAGAGGTTTTCCTCCCCAATCGCAGTTCCACGGCCGGGTGTTGCTCTCCTGTCTGCATTCTAGTATCTCACACACACACACACTCACATGCACACATGCACACCCACATATGCACTTACACGCACCATGCGCACCCACACACACAAACACACATGCACACATGCACGTGCTCGCACGCACACGTGCAAACACACATGCACACACTCACACATGTGCACCCACGCGTGCAAACACACGTGCATGCACACATACACATGCTCACACATGCACACGCACACACGCACGCTATACTGATCTCTGGGATGTAGAAGTCTGGTCTCGTCAGTTCCCTACTTAAATATCCTCGGCCTTCTGTGGCCTGAGGAATAAGACCGCTGCAGGGCGACGTCTGCATCCTTCTGAGAGAACGAGAACAGGTAGACACGTCTGTGTGGTTCCTACTGGATCCGTTCAGCACGTGCTGGACACAGCCGACAGCTGGCTGGATCAGTGAGGGGAGCCCCGACCACCCCCTCTCTGGTGTCTGTGCCTCTCACCGTTACTTAGCCCACGGACCCCTCTCCACTCCTGGACATGCCGTCGTGCTTCTGTGCAGGAAGTCCCCTCCCTCCTCACTGCGCGCAGAGGCCCTGTGTGGCACGTAGACCCACTATGTGCAGCTTTCCTGACCTCCCCCCTGGGCTCGGAGGCCCTTCCCTCGCTCTGTCCCCACGGCTGTGTGCTTACCTGCACATGTCTCGCTGGGGGTCTCCTGCCCGCTACGTAAGCTCAGCGGCCCCACCGAGTGCCCGAGAGGGCGGGTTTCCAGGGTGGTCTTTCCCACGCTCTGCGCACTTCATTAGACGTTCAACCAGCTGGGTGGCCTTTCCCAGGCGCCCGCAGCGGCCTCTCCTTGTGGTCTGCTGACTGTCCTGCCTCCTGGTGCCCCTCTCCCCGGGGTTTTGGGTCTGAGTGCCTTGCTTTCTTGCCACCTGGCTGGCGGGGGCGGTGGAAGGCTCAGGACGGGCATTCGCAGTACCCTCAGCTGGAGTTACTCTTTGCCTCTGCCCCATACATTGGGCTTCTGCACAGGGTTTGATCCCCAGCAAATACTCTACTAAAAGGATTAAATGAACAAAGACAAGCAGCAATAAAAGCCTTCTAATCATCACACTGCAGGGTGACCCACCTTTGCTTCTCAGTACCCCCTTTAACGGCTTCCTTCTGACGGTCTTTATAACAGGGGCCCATCGACTCTGCCCAGGGCCCCGGCCTCTAACACTTGGCAAGGACAGAGAGGGGCACCCAAACCTCAGGGACACTGGCCTGTGGACACAGGGAGCGTTTCAGACCCTTGAGGCGACTGTAACAACGTGGAGTGGTTTAAATTTATTTCTTAGAGTTCTGGGGGCTGGAAAGTCCAACATCAAGGTGTGGGCAGGCTCAGTGTTGGATGAGCGCTCTCCTCCTGGCTCACGGACAGCTGTCTGTCTTGTCGTTGTGTCTGTATAAGGGGACGGCGGGGCGGGGAGGGAGAGAGAGGGAGGGAGGCAGGGCGGGGAGGGAGAGCAAGCACGCACATCTTCTCCGTCTCTTCTTCCAAGACCGCTGACCCACCGTGAGGGATCCACCCCCATTGGCTAACAGCCCTCAAAGGCCCGCCTCCAAATCCCATAAAATCATGGGTTAGGGTTTCCATAACTAAGTGTCGGGGGGATGCAAACTCTCGTCTACAGCAGGGTGGGTTCCCCGAACCCTGACTGCAGCTCAGTCCGCAGGTTCCCACGAACAACGACACCGACCTGCAGACGTGGCCATGGCCCCTCGCGTGTGCGGTCGGTCGCGGGCAGCGCCGCGCCATGAGACCGGGATCACGGAGGAAGGAGGCAGCTGAGAGACGGGGGGCGAAAGGAAGTGACTTGTTTTTTGAATGTTAGTGTTTTGTTATAGTTACCCTTTAATCCAGGATATTCAATAGAGAGGGAGATATGATACTTCTCATAATTGTGAAATTAATGTTTTATGGTTCAAAACCATGCAGAAATGATCCACAGTAATGTAGAACCGCCTATCAGGTGAAGCCTTACATCAAATCAATATTCGGACCAATAGCAGATCAATTAGACACCAGACTTCCCTGCTAGTGTCGCGGTTCGACAGGAGTTTTGTTGCCGGGAGATGTATCTCCTGTTCTTCTCCGAATGCAAAGGCACAAACACGTAATTACTCGTTTGGTATTAAAAAGTGTTCTGTGCATTCTCCCAACAGAATTAAACAATTTTTTTTTCAGACATGAGAATTAATCATTGGAAGAAATAAGGAGTCAAGGCAGCGGGGAGCCTTCTCAGATCAGCAGTAAAATGAATGGTGATGTTATTTATGCAAAAGGTGTGACAGAGCTAAATTAAATGTTTCACGGAGAAAAGAACACAGGCTTTGACGCGAGGGAGACAGGAACGCAAGAGCCGTAAAATTATTTCTCTAATTCCAGCCAAGCTTCATCATTTATAAAATTAAAACAGTCATGCGTGTGTCGAGTAGATCAGCAGGTTTTCTGTAAATTCCTACTCCGGTAGGTGACGGTTGGTGGGTGTTCCGCCAGGCCCACCCATTCGGAACTTCCCAGACAGAAACAGAATCACGGAACGTGAGTCGCAGGCTGGCCGAGAGCTTGAAGGGCACAGGCGGAGGAGGAAGGTCCAGACCGTTGAACTTACTTTCTTTCTCAGGCCGTAGAAAGTATGTTGGTCGATCTAGGAGGTGAGCCCAGAACACACCCCCCCACCCCGAGCTCGTCCAGGACACGTGCGGGGGGCTGTCAGCCTTGACCCGGGAAGCCGCAGGCTTACCTTCTTTCTGAGCTCTTCGTGACTCTCAGATCTTCTGCACGTGACAGTGATGCGTATGTTTTATACACACATGACCCCTGCTATGTTGATTTAAGTGGGACCGGTAGACCGAGACCACTTCACTGATCACAACACATCATTTCTATCGCCCGCGGCACCTCCGGAGCTGGCCCCGTCCTCCGTCGGTGAACTGCAGCCGGGAGCAGTTCTGCTCTGTGCCGGGAGCTGAGCCCCTGGGAGCAGACCAGCCGCGCCGCCACCCTGACCGCTGATCCGTCCACCTGAGGGCTTTGCGGCGCTTGCTACCCAAGGCTCGTGGGAGATGTCCAGCCCAGAGTCTGGCGGCCGTGGGCTGCTGCCCCTCGGCGCTCCCCGCGGACCTGGCTTAGCCGTTCTGATTCCCTGTCGTTCCTTCTTCTTCCTGAGACTCCTCCGAGAGTCCGCATGTGACGGCACGGACCCCGAGGCCGTCTTTTCCTCCGGAGTTTAAGCCCGTGCCTGCCCAGAAGTCCCCGTCCGTGCCTTTCCCATTAAAACCCGAGCTGGTGGACGGTAGCGACAGCCATCTTCCTGCGGGTCTGAGCTGAGTTCCGCCCATAGAAGCCCAACAGGCGGCTGGAGGGAAGCGGAGGGTGAGGCCGGGGTGTGTGTGCCTCCTGCCGCCTCCTCACCAAGCCCCCGCAAGCTGGCCGCGCTTCCAGGCTCAAAGCTGAAGGGCGCAACTCTGCTCAAAGGAGCCGACCCGACGTGATTCTCTGGATTTCAGTACGAATTTCTCCCCTACCGCCTCCAGCCTCGGAGGTGACCACCTCAGCTGGGACGAAGCCCCATGCCACTGCCCCGTGCCTGGCGGCCTCTCTGACTCCCCTGCAAGCAGCCCCTTGGGAGTGAGTCTGCTTCCCACGCCTATTCGGTCGGAGATGAGCTCCCTTCTCCCCCGGGAGGTGCCTGTCTGCCGCCCCCAGGGCGACTCGCACACTGACTCCCTCCTTCTCTGACCGCCCAAGCTCATAAGTGCTCAGCCAGGGTTTCCTGATTACAGGGAGGAAGGAAGGAGAGGCACCGGGCTCCCTCTGTGTCTCAGAACCAAACCCCCACTGACTCTCTCTTTCATTCCTCCCAGTGGAAGCCCAGGAGCCTCCTGTGAATTTTGCTCTAGACTCACTCGGGCGATCAGTTGCTTGGTCTAGCCCCAACTTCAAGTCACCAATTAGCCCTCAGCGCCCCGCGTAACAAGCTTCAGCTTAGCCGCACGGGGTAGGGTGACGGCAGGAGCCAGGGGACGCATTTCAGCTCTTCAACAGGAGGAGGGCGATTTCCTGCAGTAACTGAGAATGAAAGACTTAGAACTTTAGGGTTTCTATCCGTTTAATTATCAATAAGTAACATATTTTGGGGGGGGACAGATAATTAAGGCATTAATTCTGTATAATGCTCTAGCTTTCTGATTTTTTTAACCTTTGAAAAGATGAGGACATAATCTGGAAACATCTGAAATAACCTTGGAAAACATCCACCCCCGCCGTCCTTCTCTCCCCGAGTGGTGGGGGGCTCCTCCGACTTTATTCTGAGATTGGGCTCCCTTAGGACCAAAGTCTTATTAAATCCCCACTCTCTGTTTTTAAATGATGGCAACAGTAGATGCAGTTTCTTCTTCTCCTTCTTCTTCTTGACATTCTCTTTGGCAGAATGAGATTTTAGCAACATTAAGTGTGAGAATCACGAGGCTGGATGACCCATTCGCATCCTTCGAACCCCAACGTATGAAAGTCTGCAGGGGGGAGGAGACAGGAGGACCCAGCTGTTATTTTTCAGCCAGAGACTGTTTTCCTGGGTCAAGTTAAAGACTGATGACTGTACAGATCCAGCATTGATCTGTTGCGACTCGCTCCGGTGGACGGATGGCCCACGCGGTGCCCTGGCCGTTTGCAGTCACCAGGGTTTGGACCCGAGTAGGACGGGGCGTGTGATTCAGAATCATTGTTTAATGGAAAGCTGAATAAAAAACTGCAGCAAAATGGAGCGATATCATGCATCATCTCATACACCCTTAGGAAAAAATAACAACAGCACATTACGGAATAAATGAGCCTGGAGTTCTTCTGCTTTTGACTATCAGCCATTTATTTCATTGCTCTTTGTTTCCACGGACAATCCATTTTTTTTCCTACCTTAAAAAAAAATACCTGAAGCCAAACAGAACGATATCCGTTCCGAGTTGCCACAGAGACGGTCCTTGTGATGAAAAGCGGCTGATTGAACATTGTCTTTCGTGACGACTGCAGTAGCTCTGTTTCCCCGGCTTCTCCTCCGTGCTCGACATGATTATTTGAAGGGCAGATTCTAAACTTTTGCAGCTCCTTTTCTTCCAGAAGGGAACTGCAAAATGATGTCGGAACTACTTTGCACAAAGAGGCAATCAGTGCTATAGAGCGTCTGAGTTATCTTCGTCACACGGCGGGACCAGTCAACCCAGTTTCTAGGCTGTGCCGTTACCAACGGTGTCCCTTCTGCCCTGGGCCCGAGTGCATTGCCACTTATCAGTGTAGCTGTGATATCCATCCTCCCCGTGTTCTCACGCCTGGAAGCGTGGAGGAGCAAACGAGGTGCCCTGGTGTGTAATGCATTCTTTTCCCCCACATCCCAATGGGCTCAGGCAGGAAAAAGGCAAGTTAACCTCACGTCCCCACGTCCTGGCCGTCCCGTGAGCCTGTCCGCGTGCAAACACAGTCTCACACAGGGGCCACCTCCCGCTGGCCGCCTCGCCGCTCCCAGCCGCGGTTTTGCCGCAGTCCGTCTCCGCAATGCGCCCGGTGACCATGGAGGGATGTCAGTGGCTCTGCGCCGTTCCCCTGCCCAAGCCCTTCAGGGGCTTCACACCGCAGCCCAGCCCCGCCCACGCGTCCTGCAGACCGCGGACCGCCCTCCCCGCTCCCACCCTGTCCCTGCCCTTGGCCTCTGGTTTCGGGACCTGTCTCCCGAAGGCCTGAGACACACTGCAGTCCCGGCCTCTGCTCCTCTCTCCTCACTGGGAAGTGACCTGCCAAGGAAGCCACACCCTCCCCCCCTCGAGGTCACTCATCAAATGTCACTCCCTCCGTAAAGTGCTCGATGGTCCCCAGCACTGACTGACGCGCCGGGGCCCCTGCCCACCATTTTACCTCTTCTTCTCACCAGCGCTGTTTCTCTGCGTCGTTTACAATGCACCGTATATATCGTGTGTACATACATGCAACGGGCGCATAGTCGCTGTGTGTGTTTGTATGAGTGTGTGCACGCGTGTGTTCCTATGTATTTCCTGCCTCCCATTCCCCCCACTAGAATACAGACTCCACAGGGACACATGTGTTTGTCTGTGTTCTGCCCTGGTAGATGCAGGCACACAACCAGGGCTGTGCACACGCTTGTCCACTGAATGATTGCGTGTCCTCGCCGCGTGGTGGCATGCAGGGACATGACCGAGCAACGCTCATCCCCTCCTTCACTGGGCCTTTGTGTCCCGCGTCTCACTGCCAAGCTTAACCACCTTGCGCTACAGAGACAGTGTAGCCGTGGTGATGATGAAATTACCCCCATTCCCTGGGGGACATTTCCATCCCTGGTGCGTTCACGCATGTCAGAGTGTGTCACACAGAGCGCCCAGGTGAGGGCAGCACCATTTATTGAGGGCTGAGTGAAAACAGAAACGTATGGCCTTTCTAAGTGATATGAGGTCGGCCCATCACAGGTGAGATGCACAGAAGGAGAGGACAGCCCAGCCATGAAGCCCCGACACCTCCTCCATGTCTGAGCCACACGTGTGTTCCTACTCTTCGTGGCCTCCGACCTCCCCGGGGGTCCTGGCACGTGTCCCCACGGGGGCGGGGGCTGCTGTACCCCACAACATACTGACTCTCCTCCACAGCGCGGCTGAGGCGCGTGACTGGGCGGGGCTTGTTCTAGAAAGGTCCCCTGAGCCATCGCAGCAGCGGGCAGCCCTGCGCTCCCCAGACTGTGTCCCAGACGCAGAGCTTGATGTGGGCTGTGGGCCTTGGGGGCAGGGAGGAGGGGCTGGTAGCCCGCAGTGGCGCCCTGAACGGCTGCCCAGGAGCAGGGTCCGTCCTGCCTCCCCCCAGCTGTGGAGGATGCTCGGGGGGCGCCCATCTCTGCAGCTCGTCCCCAGAAGCCTGTCCCCTGGTGTCCCCATCAGGCCATCAGCGTCCCGGGCAGCCAGCCAGCTCGTGTGCTGCTCATCCCCACGCGAACGATCCTCCGACAATGAGCACACGTCGCCTCTCCTTCCTACCACACGCGTGCCACGTGCCGTGTCCTGGTGGCATCGTCCGGCACCACGTGTGTTCGCCGGCGGCTGGAGCAGCTGCTCCCGCCGGCCTTGGCTTTTCGGAGGGCGCGGTTGCCGCGCCGTTCCTGCGCGGTGTGTCTGAGCTGTGGCGGACGAGGGTGACTTGGAAAACCGCTCCCCAAAGCGAGGCACCCTTGCTCTCCCGGCACTCGCTTCTGCCTGGGCGCCGAGAGCGCGCTCCGAAGCCAACTGCGACAGCAGGAAAATAACGGCCCCATAACCTCTGACCATCGTATAGAGGCTTAATAAAACGCGAGGGGTCATTGCTCCCACCCACTCTGTTCCTTCATAAAATGCAATAACACGGAGTTTCGCAATCGCGTGGGATTCTTGTTTTCTTAACAAAGACCCACCCCCATGAAGCAGGAACACACGTGATCGTATTTTGCTTCATAAGTCAGGTGAGTAAATCACGCTCCCAGTTTCCCCACAGGCCTCGGTCACCGCAGGAGCTGAAATACCTGGAAAAGCTGTGGGGAATCCTGCCTGGGAGGGAGCTGCGGTCCAGGTGCGCTGGGAAGGGCCGCTGCACAGGTAACCAGAAGCCACACTGGCCGGCTCATCCGTTATTTAACACGCCATTTACATGCATAATTCCTTATGTAACTAGAAAAGAAGCATCTATTAAACTATGCAAAACAAGACATAGGATATTTAGATCCTAGGTAGCAGGATCACGCCGTAGCCCTAGTAGGCAGTAGAACGCCTTGTCCATGGTTCCAGCCTACAGATGATGAGCATGACTTATGAATGACGTGGAAACACGCTTTGTGACGTAAGTAAAGACGACGTTCCTCCGGAAAAGTGAAAGGAAAACAACCTACACTTGGAAAGAACTGTATCGACCCTACCATTTCCATCGCTACCTTCCAGAAGGCCGGGATACCGTGACTCTTCCTCACATTTTACAGAATCATCAGATCTTCCCATATGCTGGGGTGGAAAACTCACGCTCCGGGCAGCGTCACGAGAGGGCAGTGGTCGGTGGCCGAGCCAGTTCCAGCCTCCGCGGTCAGCGAGACGCGGCTACTGCCTGTCGTTAAATGATCTCCCATGACCAGAGGCTGGCGAGTGGGTGCTTTCAGTCAGAACCTAATTAATCACAAGCAGGTCCTTTGTGAGTTAAACGAAAGCCCTCCACTTTAGACACAAGGAACTGGGGTCGGCAGGTTAGCTTAATTAGCTTCGATATGCAGATAAATAGAAATGGGGTTAAAAACCACATACTCAGAACGTCAAGGGGAACTCAGAAAAACACGTCTCCCTTAAGCCACATGGTCGTGGGGAGAAAACCGAACATATTTCAGCTGAAGCCCTTTGATGGGAGTGCTCAGCAGGTGACGGAATCACGAAACGAAGATGGAGTTCCAGGGGTTTCCTCACGGAATGAGCAACAGAGAGAGAAACGACGTGGTGTTGGCCAAGTGGTGACCGTGCTGATAACTGAGGTCGGTTTGAGGGGAAGGGATTCGAGTGTTTGGGAGCGTGGAAAGCGTAGGGGACCTGGGGCCTGCGTGCTTGTTTAGCGCCAGGGGAGAGGGACACACGCGTCCCGTGATTCCGGGGACGCGCCACCGCAGGGACGCTGCCTGGTGCGTTCAAATGCAGAGCAGAGGTGGGGAGCTGCCCCCATCTGCCTCCCAGGTGACCCTCTGAAGACGGGCACCTGTGTGTGCCCTACGCGGCGTCTTTAAACGACTTTAGTTGCCAGTCTCTCTTTCCAGCTGTTTATTTGAAATGATCATAGGGTCTGAGAAGGTCGTGATACAATCTGCAAGGAAGCCCAGCCCCTCCGCCCAGCTCCCCTGAGCGGTAGGGGTGGCCCGTGGCCTGAGCCGGCACGCCCGTCACGGCCGGTGACGCTGCGCTCCGGTGCCGGGGATGCTCCGCCGTCGCATCATCTCCAGCGAGACGTTAGTTCTCGAATCCGCGCACTTTCTCCTGGGCTCCTTCTGTCTTGCTCAGTTCTAAGGGATTGTTCCGGATTCTAGGTGCTGGTACTTGGGTGGACGTGTGGTTTGAAAATCTTTTCTCCCTGTCCGTAGCTCGTCTTCCAGCCCTGGGTCTTTCTCAGAACCCATCTCTTTTTTAACTGTGACGTTTCAGTCTAAAAGAACAGGGAGTCTAGTGTGTTGTTTTTTTTAAGCAGGAAGAACTGGCCGCCTTGGCCTCCCAGCAGCAGCTGCCGGGGGCGGGCCTACACCCCCGTGAGGCTCGTCACCGGGCCCCACTCTTGCTCGTCACCGGCAGGCAGCCTCCGTGTAGAACCGTCTTGCAGGTGATGTCACCTGCACACGAGGGCAGGGGCTCCTAAAATGCCCTCGTTTGTAACCCCCGGACCAACTCCACATGTTCACGGGGACCCAAGCGAGATGTACTCATCTTGAAATAATGGCATTTCGGTTATGAACATGAAGTTTAATCCAAGTGATGACGAGAAAAAGAAATATAGTTTATCCATTCGTATTGATTTTTTTCCTCCCAGACTCTTACTTGTCTGTTTCTAGTTTGGCTGTGGAGTTTTAGGTTTGCAATGGACACCTCTGCCTCCCTTTCTCTCTCTGTTGTCTTAGCTGCAAACGGAGCGCCATTAACAGTCACCATCGAGCACGCGTACTGATGGCGGTCCAACCTCCGAAGTGTTTCTATCCAAATTAATCACCACACTAATTAGGTTAAATTAGATGGTTTGATTAAGGCGAGTGATTAAGCTTATTTGGTATAGTAGCTATTTGGTCATTCCCTTGAGGGCAATGCATTGACATTAGTTTCATAAAAGAAAGCAGATGACAAGAAAGGCCAAGAGGAAGCTTGTGTCAGAGAAGGAGAGTAAGGCATGTGCTCAGATCCGTGACAACACGGGGCAAGTCAAGGAGAGGAGCAAGACGGACAAACGGGACATGTGCCGTGCGTCGAGAGTGACGTGCTTGAGACGGGAGGCACCAGAGCCACAAGCACCATGTAGTGCGATTGTTTCTAGAACACTTGAAGGGGGTTCAACGGGCTTGTTAACCGCCTGCTTCACAGTGTGAACTGCCAGCCTGAAAGGTCCGTAAAACAGTATAAGCCACGTGACATCCAGACAAGGCCCTTTCATCGTGTATCTGGGAAAATCATAGTAAAAAACTCAAGTTCAGTAATTACTGTGTAAGAAACTCTCCACATTCCGCCAGAGGAAGTCGTTACAGCTTCAGTGGGCAGGTGGGCACACGACGGAACTCCACAAATCCTTGTAGGCTTCTGGCCTTGGGGAGGTGAGCCCCGGCGGTCACCTGTACTTTGCGGAAGGGCTGCTTTACATGTTATCCATAAAAAGATAGAAAAGAATTAGAAGATTATCAAATTTGTGATGTGACTCTATCATGTAAAGAACATGGGTAATTTCTGTGAAATAGAAGTCTATCTTACATTAAAGGTCTTTGCTGATTGATCATGTATTAAGGAGGCTCAGGTTGGATTTAGCTACAAACTCTCCTTCCAACCAAACTGCCATTTACCTCCTGCCGGACACAGGTTTCTGGGGTCCACATAACAGTGATGCTATTTATAGCACAATGGTGTGTTTAAACTTGCTTTAGTAGAACAAAGCACTTTATTTCTGTTTCTCAGTCCTTTTAACAATGAAAATGCAAACAAACCTCTGGGTTTTCTTCTACCATATAGGAAACCTTGACTCTCTTGTCCTTCAAAATAATTGTCTTCTTTCTATCTGGTGGAAAACAAACGTCCTGCCAGTGTTCTCTTCTGCGTCTGTGCTACACTGCAATCATGCCGCAAAGCCAGACGTGTGCTTCTCATGGTTTTTATGTTAATATTCACTCCACTAAGGGGACTCATTGGAGTCTTCTGTCTTAGGATGAAGCGAAGTATTTATACCAGACGATTGGAGCAATTCCTTTTGGTTTTCTGTTCGTCAGCATTTCTTATCGGGCGTTGAGTGTTTGGGTGAAGGACAGTCACTGGCAGGTTCTGATCTGCAGACCGTCTTAGTCAGGCCTCTGCCCGTCGTCCCAAGCCCGTGAGGCTTTGTTGCAGCTGCAGAGGAACCTAATGCTCTGACGGTGGCCTGCAGCGGGGTCCCCGGCCTCCGGGCCGTGGGCAGGACCAGTCTGGGCCTCTTAGAGACCAGGCGGCCCAGCAGGAGGGGAGCTTGAATGTAATGCGCCTGAAACGTCCCCAAACCACCCTCAGCTGGTCCGTGGAAAAACCGTCTTCCACAAAACCCACCCCTGGTGCCAGAAAGGTGGGGGACGCTGTACCAAAGCCCCTTCCTGCTGGTTACCCGTATTTTCAGAAGGGCTGACTCTCAGATAGGATTGCCCTGCACCTCAGCAATGGCCACACACACACACGCACACACACATGCTCACACGCACACACACTCACACACGCGCGCGTGCTCACACGCACACACATACATACACACACCCACACACATACATACACACACCCACACACACGTGTGCTCACACACACACACACTCACACACACATGCTCACACACACGCTCACACCCCCACACATGCACACACACACGCTCACACGCACACACATACATATACACACCCCCACACACATGCTCACACACGTGCACACACACACATGCTCTCACACACACACACACACACACACACCCCACACTTTCCAGTCCCCTGCCTTTTTATTGTTCTCTTTATCTCGTTTAATTTTCTAATAACTATATCTGTGTGCATATCTGTTTAGATTCCTGTCATTTGCGGTCTCACAAAAAGGAGGATGGGAATATGATGCTGTGCCCACTGCTGGGCTGTGCTCGGGACCTGGCGGGACTCGGTAGATATATGTTCAGTGAATGAATGAATGAATCAATCAGTCAGTCAGTCTTCCTGCGGCCGCCTCCTCCTCGCCGCTTCCCTGCCAGTGCCAAGCTCAAGCTCTCAGACACCCCTTCCCTAAACACCCCGCAAGGGTCGCCCACCTCGCCGTCCTGACCGACGCCCTGCGCCACGTTACCCGGTCTCTTCACTCCCATGACGTCCGTCAGTGGCCGAAAGTAGTTACTTACCCGTTCAGTTTCTTTTCTCTTTGAGGGTCTAAGCTTTTGGGGAAGAAGCCTTAACACGCACTTGGTTGTAGACCCAGAACACAGTACACATGGCCCACAATAAACATGTGATAAAGAGCAGTGGTTTCCTGACCGGCCTTCCTGGTCACCCACCTCAGCGCCTTGTCCGGCACAGAGCAGGGGACTCTGCCTATCCATCAGCTGTCTACCATTTGTCATCCATCTGTCTATCATCTGTGTATCATCTATCTGTCATCTGTATGCCATCTGCGTACCTGTCACTCATTTATCTACCATCTCCCTAACCTATCAGTATCATCTATCATCTATCTATTGATCTATGTATCTGTCATCTGTCATCTGTATGCCATCTACCTACCTGTCACTTATCTATCACTTTATCAACTTCCTTATTGAATAATTAAATCGCCTACATAGGGACCTCGAACCTGTACTAGTGTAGAAAATAAGCACACGGCTACTCTGCTGTTTTTAGACACCGCGCTGTACCCCGTCACGCGGAAGCCTGCTCGGAGCACAGCGTGGCCGAGGTGCACCAGCTCTGAGCTCCCTCTGACTCCGCCCGCTCCCCCCCAACGCCACACCCCTGGGAGGGAAAGCCAGGCAGTGCAGGCATGTTTTGAGAGGGGCAGTTAACACAAAACATGGCCAGTGGCTAACTTACGTGTGCTCACCAACAGTCGCTGTGGCTCATGCCCCCCACCTGCCCGGGGCAGTCACCGCTCTGCCCACTGGTAACACCCGGGAGCCCAAGGGACGACTTGACTCTCCCACCTGCAGCGCAAAGGGCTTTCAACTATTTTATCAAAGGCTAACGGGCTGCCATCTGGGATTTAAGTTTATTTTTATTCTGTGTTTTCTAACACAAGAACACTGCTCAGCCGTCCCCTCACTGTGGGAGAGTCGTACGTACAGTGTGGGCCAGTGCTCACTCCTGACAGGTTGTGACACCCTTATTCTTCGCAACTCCACTATTTTAATTTTAGTTAAATGTCAGTGCGAAATGCTGGGGAGACTCACCTTGTTTTTATGAGCTGACGGCATGGAATCGTGGCACCTCCGCGGAGCAGGCGGTGACTTGGCCAAAGTCACTTTCCGTCTCCGGGTCTCTGTGACAAACAGCCTTCCTGGACATCAGCGGGGTCATCAGTGAGGTGGGCTCCTTCCCAAGGAAATGAAAACTGAAGTTGTGTCAATGAAGTGAGGACCGGATGCTTGTCTGTTTCCCAGAGTCAATCAATAACTTCTCTGAATGTTCTTTGCTTTCTAACCAACGCATCTCTCAGCGAAGCCCAGGCTGGTGCGGGATGTGTGAGGGCCAGACAGAGGGGCCAGACCGTCCCGGGCGTGTGCGCCGTGCTCAGTCCCCACGCGGCGGCACGGAGCTGCAATTCCCGTGACTGACAATGTGGAACCTGAGTGAGGGACAGGCTGGGAAGGGAAGGACTCCCGTGGCGTGTTCCCCAAATGCGCATGAGAACACATGGCCCTTCAGGTTGCACTGAGGCACGGAGCTGTTTATGGTTTTCTTCTTGTTTATGGACGGGGCAGGAATGGCCATAGTCATCCCATTTTCCTAAGAGGGTCCTTAAAATACAGCACGTATGTTAAACCCACAATGCACAGCTGTACACAGCAACCAACATCAAATAACACTGTTTAGCTTTACCATATTCCATTCGTGGGATGAGTTAATTTCAACCTTCTTATGCTGGATCATTTTAAACACGCCTGCAAGGGCAGAGAGCGGCACAAAGAAGCCCCACGAGCGTCCCAGACATTCCGTCAGCGGCACTTCATCTACCCACCTACTCTCAGTTTTATTCCTAAAGCATCTTAAAGCAAATACCAGACGTCGTATTATTGCACTTGTAAATGCTTACACAATTTCCAGAATGTCGTAGAGTTGGAATCCTACAAGGTGTAGTCTTCCCAGCTGGCTCCAGCCAGCCAGCCATAGGCATTTAAATTCTCCATCCCTTCTCGTGGCTTTGCAGCTTTGACTTTGTCCCAGGGTACTACCCCGCCGTCTGGATGGACCGCAGTTCACTCAACATCTCGGTCGCTCCCGAGTTTTGGGGATCATGAACGACGCTGCTGTAGGCATCCATGTTCAGGGCTTTGGGTGGACATACGTTTTCAGCTCCTTTGGATAAATACCAGGGGGCGTGACAGCTGACTGGACAGTAAGAGTAGGTTCTGTTTTGTAAGAAGGTCCCCCAGTGCCTTCCAAGGTGGCTGCCCCACCTGCCTTCCCACCAGGAGCGAGCGAGTGTTTCTTCTGATCCGCGTCCTCATCTGCACTTGGCCTTGTCAGCCTCTGGATTGCGGCCCCTCTGAGAGGTGTGCGGCCGTCTCATTGCTGTTTCACCTGCGGTTCCGTGATGGGAGTGGGTGTGGAGAACCCGTCCACACGCGTAGTTGTCATCTCTGATGCTTCTTTGGTGACGTGTCTCTCCAGGTCTTTCACCATTTCAATGGTTTCTTGTTTCGTTTTCATATCGTTGAGTTTTAAGAGTTCTTTGTGTATTTGGAATAACAATTTTTTAATCAGCTATGTCTTTTGCAAGTATTTTCTTTCCCTCTGTAGCTTTGCTTCGTTCTTCTCTTAACATGGTTTCTCTGTCCCCTGTGTGGACAATAACAGTAAAGCCACAGACGTGTTCTCTGTGGTCTTAGCAGACCTGTGAATAGGTTACGCTTTCTTATCTACTATGTAGCGGGTGACCATGGACTTTATTGTCCAAACTAGGGCTTTTTTTTTAGGTCTTGTTCAAGTGCAAAGGCGGACATAAAAACAGCTCTCCACTGGGATGCTCCTGGGCACCGTATGTCCAAGGCCAAAGCGTGATTAAGTCGCACCGGTGTTCATGATTATAAATGTGCATCGGATCCTGCATCTTATTGGACACAGATTGACTATTTTGCATCAGACACTGTAACGGGCTTCACCATCACTCTTCATCTGCCCCCGGCACTTCCCCTTCACGCCTTCCTCGTGTCCTCATTTATCTGAATGAACTTCTTTGCAGAAACAGAGAAGACGCTTGTGTCAGCGATTTCTGGCCAGACCCCTGAACAGAAGCTGAGACAGAAGTTGCTTGTGTGATTGATGTGGCGTCCCCGCCTCTCTTGGAAAAGTGAAAACAAGCCAGAGACCTGGAGGCCCTTCCCGGAGGTCACACTGCTACGTCTGAAAGACAGATCTGTGCACGGGTTCTCCCCAGCGCGCGTTCCGTTATCCGTGAAGCCAAGAACTCGACGGATGAGCCATTTGCCTTCGCAGAGACGAGCCCGAGCTTAGTCAGACGCCCGTGGGATGGTGGGCGGGGCAGTCTGCAGTGATCTGTGCAGTCGGGGGACAGCTGGACTGCTGGGTCATGGAATTCAACCTTGTGGGTGAAACTCGCCCCAGACAATGCCATTGCTGACCATCCTTTGGGTGCAGCCCAGACAAGGGTGGTGGAGCCCGGTGAGGGTGACAGAGGCCTTGGCAGGTGAAGCGGGCGGCTTCCACGTCACGGCTCTAGTCCTCGACTCGGCGTCTGGGGCTGGCCTTCATGTTCAGTCATGGCCAAGCAAGAGTACCTTCTACGCTCCTTGACTTGGGGCAGTTAGTTAACATATCAACACACGTGTGCCCTCAAGGGTTCAGAGAGGAGGAGGACAGTCCCGCCTGGTCATCACCCAAAGGCCCTCCATCACCGATGCCCTAATGCTGGCATCGTCTTCTCTGAACGGTCAGTCGAGCTGGACCCGGGCACCCTGCGATCCGTTACAGGGGTGACCGGGGGGGGCGGCCTCCTTTCCTTCCCCTTCATTCTCAGGTCCTTCCGCCGCCTCTCACGGTCGGGAGGACGCCTGCTCTGCTCCATGAAAGGCCCCTGCTGTGCCTCTCATCGGCTCCTCTCTCTCGTTTTGTCTTGAAAAGGTTAGGAGACTTCTTTCTAGCCATCAGACTAACCTCTTGTGCTTCTTATTATAATAGCTAACACCCTAACGCACGCCGTTGCTGTTGGGAATGATTTAGAAGAGGTGGGTAGTACAGAAGTGTGCTGTTTGTTGGAATCAGTCGTGGGACAGACCGGCTTCTTCAATGCTTCCTGCCCAGGGCGCCGGGCCAGCGGAGCCGGCGCCCCCGGGGGCCTCCCCCGTACCTCTCAGGCGGTTCCCCAGCAGGTGTCGGGGAGCCTGCCCAGATCTTGGGGTGCGTGTCCGCCCAACCTACTCCTTCAGTGTCATTTTTCATCATAAGTAAGAAACTTAATCAAATATGCTATAGACCAGTGATCTATGAGTATTAAAAAGAGTTACGTCTAGAGAAAAATCGCTAAACGTGAAACAGCCGCCAGACGCGCTGTGGGCAAGGGGCCTGCGGACAGCGAGCAGAGAGAGCTTGTTCAAGGTCGCAGGACCACGCGCTCCGACGGCCTGAGACTTGCGTTTCTGCTGCGCGCTGGTGACCGAAAGCAGGACGGCTCAGGGGATGGCCCATGAGTTGGTTTTTTGCAGAAAACTGTATTGCGTGCAAACGGGTCCTCGAGAGGCCGAGTTTGGGGACGGGAGTACATTTTCCTGCTTAGAATTACAATGAACTGGCTGCAAGAACCGCAGGCATCCCTGCTCCGTGTTTCTGTCTTTAGTGAAACACTCCGCGCTCAGCTGTGTGGGGCCGGCGCCCGCTCCGAGTCTGGGGTGCGGGGAGCAGGTGCTGATCCCGCGGCGCGTCTGCGCCGACACCCCAGCGTTTCCCAGCTCGTGTGCTGGGTGCCAACACCCAAGTCTGGTATCAGTGGTTTCATGGACAGATTTTAATGTTAAAAGCAGATGTGTAGACTTTCTCTGTTATTTAATTAAATGCAGGCAGACGCGTACATGTTTTTGTTTCTCCAAGATTAATATTATGTGCGAGGTCTTGATTCAAGTTGCATAAAAATGCACAAATCAGAGAAAATATTGAAAGAAGCAGGGTGTGAGCCTGCCGTCGCCTGCAAATTATTACTTCCTCAGCGTGAAGGTGGGTCTGTCAGCTGACGCCGCCACATTCCTGCTGGTCACGTGGGGAGATCACGTGCCGGAGGGGACCCAGAAAAAACCGGGTTTGGAATGGAGTTTTTCCCTGACCTGGCTTTCTGACCTTGGGCAGCTCCTGTCTGGAAAAGTGAGTGTAAAGAGAGCCTCCGGGCCCGGGCGCAGGCCTGGGGACACAGCAGGGACTCTCTAAAGACAGAGGCTCCTGGACACGGTCATGAGATGGAAACCCGGCAACCCCAGGCCACGGGACACAGATGAAACGCGTCACCCTCGGTCACGCGGCAACGGAAGGCCAGCGAAGGCCAGCGGTTTGCTCTCGCGGCTGACTCGGAAAGACCGCCGTGAACAGGATGGGTCCTTTTCCGGGATCAGCTGTGCAGACGGCCCACGGCACGTGCCGCAGAGGACGGGTCCCCGTCAGGCCCGCGGGTGGTGTTTGCGTCTAGATGAATCTGTTCTAGGAAAAGTCATCAAATCTTCTCTGAGAGCAAAACAAACATCCAAGCTGATTGCTGTACCTGAAACCCAAGGAGAGAGAAACCTTTTACAATGTCCAGCGACCTCTTTGGTGGCTCCCAAGTCCTCAGCGGTCACTGTGCATTTTTAAAAATCATTCTGGCCCTCAATAAAGTAGCTGTTGAGGCGTTAAAATCTTAGTTTGAAAAATTCCCTGTGGTACCCATTCTATTTTTTAACTTTGTAATAAAAAGTTTTAGGAAGACAGATTTCAGGATAGAAGTCTGGTGCAGGGCCAGGCTGCCCCGCACACGGGGACAGGGTCTGCTCATGCCGCCCCTCTGCGGACGGTGGGCCTCAGCCGCGGGGGCAGGAGAGCTGGGCAGAAGTTCCCCTGCCGGCCCCGCAGGTTGGGAGCAGTTGTAGAGGACAGTGTGGCGTTACTGAGCATGGGCATTTATGCCCGCCCCCCCCCCCACACACACGGAGGCTGACACGGATGGGGCCAGGTGCAGGGAGTGTGGTCGGGCCAGATCAATATGCAGAAGGGGGAGAGCGGTGGCCGCGATCCATGGAAAACATCCTCTGCTCGCCTGCCCTGCAGGCAGGGGCTGCCAGGTTGGACGCTGTGTTCCGAAGAACAGCTAATGAGGTGTGGAAAGCAGGCGACGCGGGCCCTCCGAGAGCGTCTTTGGCCGGAACCGAAAAGCCACTTATTTTTAGTGGTCTCCTAACTGCTCTCCTGGACGGTCCTGAGGACCAGGGGAACGAATTCACGCGTTGGGAAACGTTACGTTCCCCCGGATCCCGATTACTAAACTGCAAGACTTTTATTTACATTTCAAAAGGAAATTATTATTGCCTTAATAGATGCAATTGTCCCTTATTTTCAAACAAGGTACTTAATTTTTAGTATTAAAATATATTTTTTGTTTTGATTCTTTATTACAAAGCAATGCAGGCCTAGAAACACTGGGAAATGCAAAGAAGAAGCCAACTATTTAACAAAAAGCTCTATTGATACAAAGCAAAACATTTACAGCTAACACTTGGAAATATAGCATTTTTTTTTATGTGCATGTAATGTTTTTTCAAATATGACCAAATAGCATGTAATGGTTTTTGTTGGATGTTTATTTTTCATTTCACATACTGCGAGTGCTTTTCTGGGTGGACAAACATTCTTCCAGGTCCGTGTTCCTGGCTGAAGCGTCTTCCGTGGTGCGGCCGTCCCACAGTTCACTGACCCATTTCCTTTTGTGGGGCGTTTAGACAGTTTCCAGGTCTTTGGTGTTTCTGTGCTGAAGTTGTTATAAATGTCATGAAAGCTGGTGTTTCTACACAAGTTCTCGTCGTTAGTCCTTTAGGATAAGTTTTGATATGTAGACTTTACAAGTCTGAAGTTAAAGGAAGAGCTATTTTGAAGATAGTAGTATTCACACGCAAATGGTCCCGCACATGCTTGGACACCCATTCAACGGCGGACTTAGTCTTCTCTTACCGGAACATTATTTTAATGAACCCCTGTTTTTGGTTGGGCACGTTCCATCTTCTTGTTTTTCTCTCTGTCAGAGTAACCTAACGTTAATGCCGCCATCAAGGGCCAGCTGCAGCCTGTCTCTGCCGGGCCAGACGCTCAGGACGCTGTTGCCGGGCGTGCGGCTGTCCCTGGGTCTCCCTGCTCCTCTGTCCCCAGCCACGGCGGGTCCTCAGGGTCACGCACACACTTGGCCCGGGCCGCAGCCCTCTTCCCTCCAGGAAGCCCGGCTGCGCACTTGCCTTTGTTAGGCAGCGTGACTTAAATGCTGCGGCATCCGCTCTTCCCGTCCCCCAGCCAAGGATTGTAGGGGGCTGGCCCCCTGCTTTCTGGGGACCCATGCTCTGCACCCCGTCATAATTCCGTGTGTTTTGAGTGCTTGTTTCCAGTTGGTTTTCAGACAAGGCTGATGAGCGCACGCCCATTCTCCTCTGTCAGGAGCGTCCTCGGTGCCACATTCCGGCACCCAACGCCCTGGCCCAGGCACCCGGTCAGTGCAGCCTATAAATTTCCCACTAAGTAGTTAAATTGATTAAGTGGATTAACCTAATTCCATTAATTGTCAGTAACCCTGTGGTTGGAGCCCTCGCTTCTCTGTTTCTGGAGGACGAACCGCGGCCCCAGCAGTGACTGGAAGGCAGAGGGGGTCCTGCCCAGCGGGAAACACACCGGAAGCTGCGGGGCCAGAGTCCCTGCGTCTGACGCTTCCGAAGACCAAACCGCCAGCGTCAGAGTCTGGAGTCAGGAAAGGTTTCCTGAGCCGGGGAGAGGGGAGACCCGAAGCTGCCTCGGGCCGGCTTGCTTGCTGGGCGCTGGGGCTCCCGGGAGGCACCACGTTGGTGGGAGAGTCATCACCGGAGGCCGTGGAGCCCGGCCATTGGCAGTAACGGGGCGTCGGCGTGGGGTCTCCCCAGACAGCAGATCCTTGGCTTCCTAAAGGGCTCAGTGTTTCCGTTCTGGTTCTTCCTGGGACTGTGCTTTTGTGGGGGGTGGGAGGGCGAGAGAGACCTCAGTTGGGGGGCAGCAGGCGGGCACAGGCCTCTGCTCTGCACTGGCTGTGGCCACGAGACTTGGGGTTCCATGCTGTCGTCTCTGAGAAGCGGCGCAGCGTCTCCTTAAACAGGACAGGACCGCGCCCAGCTGTCCTGCAGCGGCAGGAGGTGCCCGCAGGTCAGCGCCCCGCTCAGCGGGCCCTCCCACCGCCTCCTGCCTTGTCGCCGCAGGCCGCCCTCTGTAGCTGTGGGGGGGCTGGTCCTCCCGCCGCTGCACTGTCCCCCGAGGCTGGTTCCGCGGCCCCATCCCGCTGGCCCTCCCCGAGCGGCTGGTCCTCGTCCCGCGCAACGGAGCTCCCCGCATCGCCCTTCCCGGTCTCTCAGCCGCTTGCTCCTCCTGCCACCGTCCTCGCTCCGGCCCCGAACGTCCCCGTCACAGCGGCTCTGCTTGTCCCGGGCGCCCCGTTCCGAACCCTTTCTCCAGGCCTGGCTTCGGTTCACCAGTTCGGTGTCTCGCCGGCCCTAATGTGTTTCTTTCGTGTCCTGAAATTCACAGTGTGCTTTCAATAGCTCGTTTTTATTGCATTTCTGTCACCATTTCCCCCCATACCCTCTCCCACCTCCACCCCCCGCCCCCGCCCCGCTGCTGTCTGTGCCCACGAGCCCTTCCTCTTTATTTTTCTTCTTTTTCACTCAACCCCGTCCCCGCTTCCAGAGCTGCTCCCCATCTGCGAGTCTGTCTCTGGTCTGCTCGTCGGTGCGGTCTGCTCGTTGGAGTCCACGGACGAGGGAGGTCCGGCGGCACTTCTGCCTCTGACTGGCTGACAGCGCCGCCTCCAGAGCCTCTGCAGGGCAGCTGAGCAGCCAGTGTGGGGTGGTCCCCTTCCCCGTCACACGCTCGTCGCGTCCCCTGCTCACAGGTTCCCGCGGAACTCACCGCCTCTGTGTCTGGTTTCTGACGGGCCCGCACCCAGCACCCGTGGGCCACTGCCCGTCACCTCTGCCGGCTCCCAGGCACGTGGCCCTGTGGGCTGGCCTGACGAGTGAGTTGCTTCTCTCTCCCACGGTGACCCCGCGTTCCGGACCTTTGCCACACGGGGTGCTGTCGGGCCTGAAGGCACCTGTGCCCCAGGACTGGTCTTTGCTTCTCCCGCGTTCCCACCATCATTACCCAACAAGAGTCTCGGAATTCCAGTCTCCGGGTGAGGTTTTAGGGCCCGCAGACTCCGTGAGCTTAGGTTGAACCCACAAAATCGCTGACTGAGGGTCATACATTCTTGGCGATACTTTTCTTCTTCCACACAGAACCAGGGTTGGAAAGGGCAAGGTTTGTGTTTGTTCAGTTGTTTTTATTTTCCAGTTCTTTCTCATGGTGGGTTTAATCCTTGTCGATGATTTTGCTGCATGGCTGACTCTTTGGGATCGCCTCACTGCATAATATAAAGTACCCTTAAATATGGAAGCACATTTTATTACACATCATGGGTAATGTATGTCACGTGTAATAGCCTGCATTGTACGTACTGTATCTATGTCCCGCTAGACCTCCTTCGGGGTGATCGCAGGCTCTGTCCACTGCACCCCGTGTCCTGAGCACAGGTCAAGGTGACCGGCCCCGCAGGCTCCGGTAGCGCTCACCGGTCCCGATCTCTGTCCGCACCCCACTTTGGTCAGGACCCCCCTCAGCGTCCAGGTGTCTGCCTCCCCGCTGTGAACCAGGCTGCGCAGAGCGCGTCAGTCCCGACACCTGGCTGAGCTGGCCCCTCCCCAAGCAGGATAACGGCAACAGGTGTGCGGGGAGCACGCACCTGCTTGGCCTCGCCCCGGCGTTTGGCGCAGCAGCGGCAGCGAGTGGGGAGCACTGGCGGAGACCCCGATCCCGAATTTCCAGGCGAGCCCACAGAGGCTTCCGGGTCCCCGCGCCCTCTTACCTGGTGAAAGGTGAACCTGGAATCCCTAGGGGACTGTAAGTACCAGTTTCCTCGCAGAAATTGTGTGGCTTCTGGGACAGAATCTGGAACAAGAAAGCATTTTATACCAGACGTGCACATCCTGATTTAAAGGATCTCCTCCGGGTCTAGGCTCCTTTTACTTGTGCTGAGAAAGTGGGCCCCCCCACGCGGCCCAGCCCCCCTCTGCCCGGCAGACAAACACAAAGCAGGAGGAGCCGCTGGAGAAGGGGGCGCGGATCTGCGAGTTCTGTCCCCACTCCCCACCCCCTCGGCCCGCAGATGCTCCCGGAGGGGGGGATGCAGTGCCGGCTGGGAGCTGGGGCTATTGTTAGCCACTCATTGTCTCTCCATCTGGGGAAGAGGGGTAATTGCCTGCACTCCCTACCCTGGATCTGCATCGGGATTAATGAGTCTCCCAGGAGAAGCCAAATGGAAGTCTGAAAGAGGCAATTTACTCCAGTGAAGTGATTACCCGTTTGGTGTTAAATGTGCATTTTCTGAGAGTCAGCCTTTCCG
This sequence comes from Furipterus horrens, assembly GCF_987537825.1. NCBI lineage: Eukaryota > Metazoa > Chordata > Mammalia > Chiroptera > Furipteridae > Furipterus > Furipterus horrens. The sequence continues at coordinate 98,222,101 of NW_028327182.1, forward strand.
TGATGAACGGAACCAGCCTCCCCCGCAGGCCTGCTCAGGCCCCGAGTGGCCCCGTGAGTGATGGCTTTGAAGGCCACTTCCACACACAAAAGACTGAAGGTGCGTGAAAGTAAAACGGGGACTTAAAAAGGGGCCGTACGTTAGGCAAAGCTCATTTCACATGTTACTGCCCTGTCTCTCCCTTCACTAACGTGGGCACATCTAGCCGACCATGATTAATCCTGGGCATTGAATATGGACTTAAAAAACATTATCAACATAAGACCTCTGCAGGCTAGCCCCTCTGTCTGTCTCCCCCGGGGCGACCCCCTCTTCCTGCAGACGGCGGTGCATCGTGGCCTCCGGGTCCTGGCTGCCTCCTCCTTCCACTGACCACTAGGCTTTTTCGGGTCTAGAGAGAGCCATCCTTTGCAGACCCAGAGCGCACATGTTTCTTTTGCTCCTGAGAAACCTATAGGGTCTTATCACTTTCCAGAAACTTCTCCAAAGGGAGGTGCCGGTGTTGCCTCTGTTATTACTCCTCATCCCGGCTGGGGCACCTGCCACCGCGACCATGTCCCCAGGGCTCAGAGTTTCAGGAGCCGCTTGCGGGGCAGGGGCAGGAAAGCCAACCTGAGTGTGTTCTTCCTGTAAGATCCTTTTATAAATCTATGATTTTGGCCAGGGCATGGTCCGGACGTTATGACAAGTGCTATTACCTTTATTGAAGATTCGTGATCTCCATACGATTAGTCATCTCAACGAGATCCCCTGACGTATTTCAGTGGGACGGTGGGTTGACGAGCGAATTCAGCTCTTTCCAGTGCCAGGGCTCGGAACTCCCTCTCCAGGCATGCAGGTGCCACTGTCCTGTTGCCCACGGAGACTCTCAGACACACGCTGTTCATAAAACGTCCCCGACGGCACGTCACAGGCAAGTGGGGCAGCCTGTCTGTAGCAGGGGTGCTTCCCAGGGCTGACACACGGCTCGAACGAAATGCATCACAGAGCCCCAAACTAGCTGCAACAGTAAGGAACTGTGTTCTCCCGTGGGACTAGACGTCTGGACGGTATGCCATGTCCGAGGGCAGTTAATCGAGCCCTCCACGTCCCCGCGGCCCTCACGGAGTGAGCTAACCTGTCGGGGTTGCCGGCAGGCTCCCCCAGGCTCACACCTCCACGTACGCCAATGACCCAGACAGGAAGGTTGTCCCATTTTCATCTTTCCTTTTAAGGGAGAGGACGTGTCCCTCAAAGATGTCCGTGACACTTCACGACCAGCCTGTGTCACATGGATGTTCCTCAGGGACAACTGAAAATGTAAATCAGTCGGCTTAGACAGAACCCTGCAGCTACTCCCGTCAGA